>NC_140278.1:10488852-10513852 GCF_964030765.1 Micromesistius poutassou
CTCAGTCCTTGGTATGAAAAGGTCACTTTGATCAATGCCGTATAATTGGGACTGTATCAGGATCATATCGGCTCATTTTACTATTTAATGATGAAATATTAAATATTGGGTAGGTAAGATTGCAGTCATTAGCGGGCAATTTCATTTATAGCCCTTTAATTAATTTGAACCTGACCCCAAGTCCAATACTTTACAGTGCAGCAGACTTAAAAGCATTCTCCGCTGAAACCACAAGCTCTTAGCCAATTGGATCCACTTACCTATGCACACGGCCCACTTTGTTGATGGACGATTGAGAATAGGATTAGAACTGTTGTCAATAATATCACCGTGGTGGGTGTGAAAATAGAAAGTTGATCAATGATTCCAAACGTATTTTCAAAGCAGTGATAAAACAAACTCAACCAACTTTGATGACTGCCATTGATAACGACAATACGGTTATTTGACACCCCACTTGAACGGGCGACTCTGTGACCAATGGCATAATCTATATTTAGAAGATATTTACAAAAAGTAGGACCGTTGTAAAGTTTGAATCAGACTTTAGTTCACCGGCGGACACACCCCGTCTTCATACACGGCCGTCTGAGTTTTCACTCTGAGCCATATTCAAACCGGTCACACTTTGACCGCCCGTGCACCCTTCCCGTCTTCACCCATTCCTCTTCGTTTCCTAGCTGTCATCTTTTAACCCTAATTGGACATAAAGACAATATGCGGAGGAGTCTTGACGCCACCCTGCCCTGGGCGCTTTCTGGAAATGACCGGCGCAGAGAAGCGCCCCGGCCGAGGAGCCAGCCAGGGGAGAGTGGGGGTGAGGGGGGGGGGGGGGCACAGAGAGGACAGTAGCAAGACTAAAAGCACTTTAATGACATGTCTGGACTCGTGTTTCGCTAATGATGCCAGCTAGATGAACTGGGCTGCGTGTATGGGTCATAATTATACAACCACTGATCCTCTTCCACCGGCAGTGCTGCAGCATTTGCCGTCCTAGCCTTGAGTTTCAGCTCATCAATCAACACGCATACACGCACAGACACACACTTTGCCTAACGTTATGCGTTTTGCGCGTAATGTGCTTCTGTATCTATTTCTTTATTTTGCCGTTGGCGACGTAAGTGGGCATATTTGAGCTTGCTGAGTGATCTCATAATGGCCCGCGGTGATCTAATTGTGCAGGCTATTGATAATGGCCTCCCTGCTGATCAATGCCATACAATAAATGCAGTTGGGCTTTCTTGGGTATATCTTGCCTAGAATATGTGGCCTGTAGTTTGAGGGTTTGCATTCACAATCCGATTGTATAACTGAAAGGGATTATTAACATTGATGAAGTCTGTTTTGCTTTAATTTAGATTGTTTTTATCTATTCTGAAAGAAGAATACAATGAAAATATAGTGAAACGTAGGATAATTTCTGTCTTTTTATTGATCTGAAAGTGCTGCAATATTGTAAATCGTTGCACAGTATATTGTTATAAAATACACCTTAATTATATGTGGTCTATATTGTGGTATGGTAGATGATTGACTAATTTATATACTATGAATTTGCAAATACCAACGATCAATGATCATCAACTTTTAAATTATAATTAATCACCTACTGATGAATGCAAATGTTTGGACCTATTCACTGGGGCCGGTGAGGATTGTTTATAGCCCCTGTTTGTATTATGATGCAAACTGTATTTCCTTGACCTAAAGATATTATAAGATTAAGATACATTGCAGCTGTCTGACTGCAATAACAAAACAACACCTATAAGCTGTAGCCTATGCGTTCCTTTACACATACACCAGACTGTTTAGCTATTCCACATTACCGTCCGTTCAAAAAACAAGCTCGTAAACATTCCCCGGAAAACGATACAATATGACAATAATCTTCCTGTAAAGATGAGTCACGAGTGTGCGTTCAGAGTTAACACGTCAAAACCGTAACGACCACAGCGCTCCTCATAGCAGTGCTGCCGTTATTACTGCTGTAGTCTGCTAACCCTATCACACACAGAGGAGTGTTTGGTGTAAACGCAAACAAACAAAGAAACAAACCCAAAAGAAAGACAAGCCCGCCGGGCGTTCTCTAAGGATAATGATTTTCAGACTTAAGTGAAACCTTGAAGGCTGAGCAGAAGAACAGGAGGCAATTTAGCTTCAAGTAAGTAGAGTCTGTGTTTGATTTAATAAATGTCTATGAGATGCTCCCATCTAGCATCCTGAGAGCAGGGAGGTGGGGGGAAATGTGTATGTGTCTGGGTGAATGTGTGTGTTTGTGTGCGTGTGTGTGTCTGTGTGTAGTATGTGTGTCTGTGTGCGCTCGTGCAGGGGAGGCTGGAACGCCGGAGATGTCTTAATTCTTTGACATAAACATACACACACAGATTAATGAAGGCAGAGGAGATTGCGAAGAAGGGGGGAAAAGATTGCTTATCGATCCATATCAAAATTTTCATGCTAATCTCGGACAGGAGACAGAGTGTCTGGTATCAGAGTTAATAATCTGATTTCTAGGCTGTCCAGGACAATTCCAGCCAACGTGAGGGCCTAATCACAGCCCCATCCACCCTATCTGAGAGCAACTGGACGGGCCCCTGAGGCACGTCTATCCCCCTCCCATCCCCTCCCTCACCCCTTCTCTCACCTCCCCCCCACCAGCCCCGCTGGCCCCTGCCACCTCCACGGACAGTGATGGAGCATATGATAGAAACATGTTGACAAATTAAATTTTTTACATTTCAGTGGAGATTTGTAACATGGGTGGGTGGGTGGGTGGGGTTGGTGGGATGGGGCGGGGTCGACGGGGTGTGGGATAGGTGTGTGATGGGGGGGCGGGGGGAGGGGCTTGCTTGCTAAGTGGTGGGATAGTTTCGTGACCTTCCTTTGTGAGCGGTGTTTGTGATATTCTGCTATAGGTTCCCCACAGCATCTATTTATCCACCCTCCCTGCCCCCCCCCCCCCACACACACACACACTCCTCCCAACCCCCCACACACACCCCTGTTCTTTTTTTTTTAAGTTGCTGGTGACAAACAACAGCATTTGTATGAAGAAGGCAAAAGAAAGACATTTGTCTTCAATCAAGAGGACGTTTTGAAAAGTATACACAATGTGTTTTGAATGGAGACAAACACTAACCAAGTAACCTCGGCTGAAGCCCATTTTAAGCACATCAAATGTTACCACATTCATGGGTTCATTCATTCATGTGATATGAAACACAGATCCTCTCTGTTCTCTCTATAGAGTTATCTCCCTATACTCTAACCCACTCTATACCCTAGTAAGATGTGTGTTTCTGTGTGTGTGTGTGTGTGTGTGTGTGTGTGTGTGAGTGTGTGTGTGTGCATCTTCTTTATTCTTAAGCAATGCTCTTGTGTCGGTCACCGCATGTGAGGAAGTGAATAGGACGTAGCATACAATAATGTTTCTCCAAACGTCCTCCCTTGATAAAAAGCAGGACATAGGGACCCCCCCCCATCCCCCTACCCCCTCCCTTTTGAGGAGGCCCGACTGATGCGTCTTAGTTAGGCTAATATCCTCGTCTCTCATTTTTCTCTATTAAACCTTAATCACAGACTCGTCGAGTGTCACTTGACATTTGCGGGCGGTGCGGCGATATGGGGTGGGGGGGGGGGGGGGGGGGGGGATTTGCACCACGAGGAGGGTCCACAGGCACCCCTTCGGATGCGTGCTTTGTTCCAATCGCCTGCCCTTATCTTCATCACAGGGCCGGCTGGCACATCAGCCCAGAGGAGGCTGATGGAGGCTGATGGAGCCCGATGGAGCTGCTGGATACATTCCTTTGTTGGTGCTCCTGTTTCTTCACTTCCCCCCCCCCCCCCCCCCCCCCCGTTACTGTCAGTGAATCATTAATCTGGAGGCCATTGAGAGTCAAGAATGCTAGGACTTAGCGGTGTGCGACAAACAGGCATCGAAATTATTACTTAAATGTGCACAAAATAACGTGGAGAAATGGCAAATCGAGTCATGTCATGTGGAAAGAAATGAACTGATTTTGTCGATGGACGTCAACATTTTACTTTGTGTAGTCTATGTGTAGCTTGATTTTTGGAAACTCACAGTTAGAACAAAATCAATAATGTATCTTTTTAATAATAACAGCTGAAATTGAATTAAAATGTAACATATGCATTATGGTACAGTTAATATCAACAAATAACAACGGAAAGCTGAGGTACATTTGAGCAACACATCTAAATCTATAATGAGGAGTTGTATGGATGGCCTACCTGTACTTTCATTGATTTCAGGGTATTTTGTGCGACTTAAGCATAAAGGCAATTTCAAAAAAATGAATTGATGTTCTGTTTTCGTATTATGAGGTTAAACAGCTTGAATCCAAATGTATTCATACTTGATCAGTTGTTAAACCATTGAAGAAGAACACGTTTGCTAGCTCATTATCCCTCTACACACAAAATATGTTTTGGAGAGTAATCATTTTTCCCTGATTTTATAACCAATAAAATCTATAGCCTAATATTGCCTGCAGTGGTCAGAACTTTGGGTCCCTAATATGCATTAGGGGACTCAGGGGAGGGCTGTAGATATTTGATGTTTCATTTAAGCAAACCATTTCTTTTTTAAAGTTCTCATAGACGTCCTGTATATACAAACTGCCTAATGATTCATAGCCACAAGCAAACTACTTCAAATCACTTAGTGTGTAGCGGGAACGATGCGATTACACTTACCGGGACAATGATATTACCGGCAGTAAAAACAATTTGTTTTGAAGCAGATGCACAAAAGTTAAAGTTGGGGTTGCAAACATTTTCAAAGCTAGAAATTAGGTCACAGGCCCAAAAAAAGGTTGAGAACCACCAGCCACCAACTGCCTACCTCGTTTTATGTATGCACTATTGCACTTTTGGTTATGTGCTAAACTGAATTTAGCTGTCTGGTACTTGTGCTTGTGCAATGACAATAAAGTTGAATCTAATCTAATCTAAGTGCTGCATAACTGTGGCATGGAGCTGACATCGAAGCTAGCATGCATTAGGCCCACTCAGTTGGTTGCATAGCCAACAGGTTTTTCTTTCTCTTGGTTTAAGGTGAGTCCTTAAACCACATCAAGTGAAAAGAAGAAAACACTGTATCTCATGTCTATCAATATCATGATCACACCTGATATAAGTGTAATAGAGGAATAAATAACAGCTGAGACACACCTGAGACTCCAGCGTGATGTCAAACTAGTACCGTGTTGATTTCCTTCTCAGTATTCTCCATTGTGTTCCGTTTGAACATATTTGGACGTGCCGACAAAGCGCTGGTTCATTATCAATGTCGTGTTTTATCTCCCTTCTTTTCATACAATGAACAAACACTTTGTCCGGTTGTCAGCGGGAGACAAATGAAATGTGAAGCGCGACAAGAGAGACAGAAATGACAAGGATGCGTGTGAAAAGAAGCAGTCATCAGTGCTTCTCCCCTCCTCTCGATAATCAATCAATAAGTAGAGAGAGAGCGGCGTGATTGGCTTTGATTTCTAGCCCTGGTCCAAATCAGACATTATTGTCTCGCCCTTCCCTCGATATGACATTGATAAGTGGAGGCGGGACAAGGACTGACGATAGTCCTGCCGTATCGATCTCAAACTGTCATACCCTCGTACTTTCAGAGTCATTATTGCGAGAAGGCCGGCATCTCTTTGCCCGCTCGATCGGACTAAACTTCCTAAAGTAGCGAAGAACTGAAATATGACCCACCACCTGAAATATAATGAATACAAAAATGTGTTTATTCATATTCAAAGGGATCTGTTCTTTTACTAGCACTCACGAGTAATTTAAACTTTGTGTGTGTGCGTGTGTGTGTGTGTGTGTGTGCGCCCGCGTGTGTGACTGCGTGTGTGTGTGTGTGGATGCTGCTCCCCTCCATGTGTGTGCAACGGCCTTTATCAGAGCGTGCTTACATGCGCCCTGCCGATTTCCACCATCATTTATCTGAGCATATTTGCACACTGATGTTTCTGTGCGCGTGGCTGCTGTCCGTGTGAAGAGAATCATGCAGTCCCCCCCACCTGCCCCCCCCCCCTCCCCCCCGTAAGCGGTAATTTGACAGTAATGCTGCCAATAAACAAACAACAAAAAAATAAACCCTGCATGCCTTGTCCATAATCTGTCTGTGTTTTAGTGTTGGTTCTGGTGTGAGCGTAATGACCCGTTGGCACGCCCCCCCCCCCTCCCCCCCAGTGTCCCTGCGCTGCAGCCCCCTGTCATGGTGGGGGGCTCAGTGATAGAAGCAGAAGAAGAAGAAGACTTATCCCTGGGAGAGGCTTAGGGGAGGGGATCCTGTTCAGATGTGTGTGTGTGGGATTTAGCCCAGGCTAATACACTCGGTCAACAGCATGGTTCTCCTAATGAGGCGGGTGTACAGTGCTTACCACTTGTCTCTCTCCACGAAGCGCCGGGCTCAAACAAAAGCTGATATCATCCCAGTCGGATTAGCCTGACTCGTATGATATATCCCTGTGTGTTGTAACACACGGCATTGGCACGGCGCCGTCTCACACACACACACACACACACACACACACACACACACACACAGCCAGTCAGCGAGCTGAGAGGTGAGCCCGGCTCTGGCATTTGAAATCTCTACAATTTAATAAAAGAAACACATTCTGCAGGAGGGATTTTTGTTGCGCCTTTGTTTCCTGCGACAAAAGAGAGGTGTAGAGAAAGAAAATAACCACATAAACCTGGGGGAAAGGGGCCAAGGTTTTGGTCCCGCTGTGATTTCCATACCACCCAACAAAGATGAGAAACTGTTGTTTAAAAAACGGCTCTGGCCTGACATGAACCAGCTAGAACGGTCTCACTTTGTTCATACATCAGCTTTATCACAAGCCTAGCGCAACCCCCCCCACCCCCCCGCCTCCAACCACCCCCCAGTGTAACACCTCTACCCCAAAACCCCCACCAGCACCAGAACCCCCCCGCCACACCACCGCATTCGGCCCTTTTGTCAAAACATTTGTGAAATCCTATTTTCCTTTAATAAAGTATAGTTCTGTCCTGCAGATGTATGCTAGGATAACATGTCATACTCTGTCTTTGTTTGGAGCACCGAGCCACTGATGTTTTTAGGCAGTGAGAAGATTGCCTTATTGAAACACGTTGCATGGAGTGACTACAATGCCAGACTCAGGGCCGGCATTATGCACATGACATATCCAGGGCCCGGCTGAGGGGAAAACTATGAATATAAAGTAATCACTGAAGGCACCTACATGTTTTCTTTACCATGATAGCGTCGCTATTCCCCCACCCCGCCTTTTGTCAGATATGATGATTTAATGATTTCAGACTATAGTAATGGAACCGGCACACCTTCGAGAGGGATGCAAAGGTGCTTTTCCTCTCCCCTCCTTCTGCCTGTCTCCTATGCTGGAGCCTATAATGACAAAATGTGGGATGATTTTCATTTTTTAAATATACTTTTCTTTCCATAATCGTAAAAGTAAAAGAACAACAAAAAAAAAAAAACCTAAAAAAGTAAGTATCCCTTCTTCGTATGTGAACTCCGAATGATTCGACTACATTCGCACTTTAGGTTTAATGGTCCAGGCTTTGTGTATCTGTGTTTGTTTATGTGTGCGTTTGTTGTCTGGGTATGTGTGAGTGTGTGCGTGTGAGTGCACGTGTGAATGTTCTTGGGGAGCTGTGTAAACAGAAATACTAAGCTACCCCAGGAGGCTACTTCTGCCGCTAAGTTAAAAGCTGGGTACACATGTTTATTACAATTTCAAACAAAATGCAAATGCCATTAAACAAATGAGGTTGAGGCAAATTAGCGGGGAATTTAATATTCGCCAAGCCTATGATATAGAGGATATAGAGGACATCTTGCCACGAAACAGTGGTCTGAAGTATCTGACGAGAGCTAGGGCCCTCATCAAGCCGCGCTCTCTTGAGAATATTTGTAATTAGCATCATTTGCCTAATACTTCAGGTTAATTAGAATATTTAATTGAATAGCTCTAATCTTCGGAGATGACTATATTATAATCAAATTAGCATCAGCGCTAGGGCCAGGGCTATTGGTAGTGGCAGACTGCCTGGCTCCTGTCTCCATAGAGCATTCTCACATACTTAATGGTCCATTTGAACTATGCTATCAACATTTGATTATTCCTGAGCAACAAAGGCGGCAGCAACAACCAGTAGGCATTAAAAAAAAAGAGAAAGAGATGATAAGAGAAAAGTGCGCAGGCTCCCATATGGCAGGGTGGGGAGACCGCTCACTCTGTGTGAGGCATCTGAGACGGGGCCCGCAAAGAGCCGCCATC
The DNA here is from genome assembly GCF_964030765.1 of Micromesistius poutassou. NCBI lineage: Eukaryota > Metazoa > Chordata > Actinopteri > Gadiformes > Gadidae > Micromesistius > Micromesistius poutassou. Next base: position 10,497,177 of record NC_140278.1, read on the forward strand.
AGGGGGAAAGGGAAAGTCGACTCTGGTGTTTTTTTTTCTGCTTTTTTCTGCTTTTTTTTTCTGCTCTTTTTCATCTGCCCCTCTCCAATTGGGCCAAGTGCTTGCCAAGATAAGCAGATGAGGAGACATATGCTTGAGAGGCTTCTGGAGAACTATTGAGAGAGCTTTTTATTTTGAGTGGGGTTCCTTCCACAGATTAAAGGAGTGCTGCCATCCAGCCAACAAGTTACCCTAAACCCCTTGATATGTTCCACGGCTGGCTGTTGTCACAGTTGTGCCGACTCGTGCATTTACCTTCATGGGCGTCGGCGGGCGTAGCGGGGAGAAAGACACGGAATTACGCCGTAAAGAGGTGTGAAAGGTTTCTTGTGCTTTACAAATTAAGATATACACACGAGAAGGTCCCCCCCCCCCTCACACACACACACACACACACACTCACACTGAAAGACACACACACGGACACAGGAAGACATGTATACACTCACATGCACACATGAAGAGACGCGCACACACACACACACACACACACACACACACACACACACACACAAACACACACACAAACACAGAAGGACACACAGGGAGGACACAGGAAGAAATGCACACATGAAGACACACCCACACATGCACACACACACACACACATACACACACATACATTTACACACACACTCAGAGACAAACACACAAACACACATACACGTGCACACACATACACAGAAGAAGATCCACGCACACATTCCCACAGAAAGACACATACACGTCCACAGGAAGACATAAAAAAGCATGCACACACACAAACATAAAGAAGATCCACACATACACACACACACTCACAAACACAAACACACACAGATGCAATGACACACATGCATACACGCACACACACGCAAGGTTTGATAATGAGTGATGGTATTATATTCAATTATCTGCTGAAAGCTGATGAAAACCGTTAGCCGGCACGTATTAAACTTAAAACCGTTCTCATGTTCATACACAATGATCTCATCCTGTCGTAAAGGGATAAACAAACTAATGAAACTGTGAAAAAAGCTAAATATTACAGTGCATTCAATTGCAACAAACAGATGGTAGCTAAATTAAAAGGAATCACATATACATTATCTTCGCTTTATGGCTTTTCTCTAATTGAGGTGATTATAACAGCTACCTTTCTACTCCATAATGAAGTGAATTCATCCATTTAGGCTGGAACGTGTTAAAATTGTACTTGCTAGTATTTTGTGTTTAGCGTCTAAAGTGATAATTTTTGACAGTGCCATATGTTGCGCTTGCAATATTTCTTCTTGGTTGAGTTTTATTACATTATTTTATTTGTCCCTACGCTGATTTCTTTATATATCTGCAAATGAATTCTTGTCGCAAATAGGTAGCCATATGCCACAAGCATGGAGAATGAAGAGGGAGAGATATTCCTTAGGCTTTCCACTAATTTGTTTATTCCGGGCTCTCTTGCGTTACTGCTGATTGTGCATTGTGGGTATATTAAAATGATAATAGAAAACAACCATCTACCATTAATTCAGGGCCGTCTGTTATATATTCATAGAATATCACAACCCGGGAGGACTGAAAACATAATTACGGCCTGGCACTTTTCACGTTCACTGGTGGCTGGTGGAGCCGGGAAAATGACAGTAATCCTGAGTGTCACAATACGCCGCGGCAAACCCATCATATCACGTCTCAAAAGGCTGTCGTGTTCTGCAACATGCCACGGGGTGCGCCTCGACGTGGCGCAAACCTGCCGCGGAGGGAAGGCTTGCGGGCAGTGGATACACGGTTGGCCCTAATGGTTGGGAATGAGGTTTAATTACCTTGAATCTCCTGCTGCGCGACCCAGAGAACCGCGCAGTTGGATGTGGAAGGGTCTTAGTGACGGGCCCTATGCTTACCCACCAGCGATCGCACGTTGTCACGTGGTGGAGGGGTTGCTATAAATAGATACAGGGTAAGAGGTTAACCGCCCCGAAACCTTCTTCTACCCCTTTACATTGATAGTGAATGTACTACTTTAGTTTATCCACCTACCTGTAGGCCTTTGGTTTCAATTAACTTCTTTGATTACTTTGAGTACATCTTTTTAGGATATGGTGCAATGCTGGGATCACAAGTGTTGGGGTCGGACACCAGTGCATCGTTTTAAATTAATTGGGAGTGAGTTCCAGGAAAAAGACACAGAAATAGTGCAGAGGAAATGTCCTTGCTGTTGGCTGTCATGGCTGTAGTCCTATACAAACCACCCGCCTGATGAGGACAGTTTGTGACTCTAAAACAGAATGACAAAAGTACAAAACCTTTGATTGGATGTGTACTTGTATGCTCTTGTTAAGTGGATCAATTCACCATTGACCAGCGAGGAAAATAAATACATGAGTAATACCAAACATTACCAGTATCACAACATGAGTGCTAATCATTGTTTTTGTGGACCTTTAGCAAAGACAACAGTAATATCAGGCCAGGCATGTGTGTGTGTGTGTGTGTGTGTGTGTATGTGTGTGTGTGTGTGTGTGTGTGTGTGTGTGTGTGTGTCAGAGTGTACTGGGGTGAATGTCATGTGAATGTGTGTTCAATGTCATTGCGTTACTGTGTTAACACTTCAAACCTGGCTCCTGCAGAGCCTTGACGATTCCTTTCAGAATGCCAGCCTCCCATTGAGCAGAAGAATGAGTAGGTGCACACACACACACACACACACACACACACACACACACACACACACACACACACACACAGGCACGAATGCACGCAAGCACACATGCGTGTACTTCCTTAGCGCTACACGTAATTACAAGTTTGCACATGTTTTTCCAGGACTTTAAAGGTTGGATCATTCCCACAAAAATTCCATGTACTCATAAACATCTTAATTTTAGAATATATTTGGATGATTAAAGACGATTAAAGTCAATGCAATTATATGAAATAATTATGTCAAACTAGTAACCTTTTTTTATTGGGGATGTGCGGTATGGTTTGGCTCGTTGTTGAATTAAAAGCTGCTGAAAAGTATGTGTACCATGTGTTTATTACATTAAATACCACTATCCATGAGGCAATCGTGTTTAAAATCAGCCTTTTATTCAGTTGAACAAAAAATCGCACCGTTTTCAAAGCCCTCATACTTAATCCTACTAATTCTCACAATGTATTTTTTTTTCTCTCCCTAGGCCTACTACATCACTGAATATGAGAAATAACAACATGAACCGGCCATCGCCGTGATTCAAAGACATTCATTGAAGTCGCTTAACCATGTTCTGACAGCACCAAAGATAACATAATCACAAGTAAACACATCGTTTCTCTTGACCAAAAAGCCAAAGCAATGCTCAGCCAGCACAAACAAATAAGCGCGGGCCCCCTATGACACGGGCCATCTATAAACACCGGTTCTCCGTGGAGGGACCGGGGAGGTGCTTCTCGGAGACCTATGTGAGGATTGTTTCAAAGGGGCTCCGCTGACCTCCTCTGTGATGTCCGAGAGCAGTCGGACCCCAGAGTGTACGTTCAGGGGGAGGGGGGCGGGGGGGGGTTGGGGGGTGGTTTGATGCAGGGTTTGATGGAGTATGTCAGCCCAATCAGCCAGCTTCCTGAGTCTGATTGGGTCTGCCAGCCGGAGAGGCAGCCCAGATATTAGCTCCTTGGCCGGCTGACAGCTGGGAAAGGGAACAGCTTCAACACACAGGCCGGATTACAGGAGGCGGGCCACCCTTCGCTCTTTGTTGAGTTAGTTTATGGGGGAATGAAAGACGAAATGTACCAAAAAAACGGGAGAGGAATCAAATAAAATAATAATCCCAAAGAAATGAAACAAATACAGAATAGACAGACCGGAATACAGAAGGCATCTCATTCAAGCACACAGTTTCAACTGATATTATGCTTCAGGAAGTTATTTGTTTCTACAGATATTCTTCTTTTAGAACTTCATTTTTACAGAGACTGTGAAAAGAAAAAAGAATCCATGTAAATAAACTGAAACCTGAAGTCATCCAAGATAGTTTGCGCCTCAGTCATTCACATGAATAGGACTATGTTGCTTTGCAGCCAATGGTGAGCAAAACACTTTGCATCAAAGGGACCGGAGCAGCGATTGGCGTGGTGGTGGTGGTGGTGTTTGGTGCTGTGTGAGGGGGTTGGGGGGTGCTGTTGGAGGGGGAGGGGGGGCCTGTTGGAACAGGGTGAAACGGGGTCTCTACTTTACTTTTTCAGCCTCCCATACAGGCATGGGGGGGATATAAAGACAAATTCAGCAGCAGGTGGAAGGGGGTTGGTGGGGTGTGTGTTTGTGTGTGTGTGTGAGTGTGTGTGTGTGTGTGTGTATGTGTGTGTGTGTGTGTGTGTGTGTGTGTGTGTGTGTGTGTGTGTGTGTGTGTGTGTGTGTGTGTGTGTGAGTGTGTGTGTGTGTGGTGGGTGTTTGAGCGTATGTGTGAGTTTGTCTGTGTCTGTGTATGCATGGTGTGTTTGGAGTGTTTGCTTGTGAGTGTTTTTTTGTGTGGTGTGTGTGTGTGTGTGTGTGTGTGTGTGTGTGTGTGGTGGGTGTTTGAGTAGAGAGAGGGGGGTACTTTTATCCTAAAGTTTGTGAGCCATAGCAGATGAGTAGATGACCAAAGTTAATTATTATTGAATTTGTTTTTCCTGCTTCAGTGATACTTACCGCTCGCCTGATGCAACAGTGACAGTAGGTATAGGGCCAGTTAAAAAGAGAGGGGGAATGGCTCTTCTTTCTTAGTACAAACTCTGTTTGATGGGGATCGCTTTCCATTATATGCACCCGCTTTTTAAAATGTATATATATATATATAAGTCATATCTTATATAGGTATTTAAATGACACATTCTCACAACAGGTTGACAGTAATTACGATGCCTTGTTGTTTGAGTGAACGGAGCTGTAAATGTAAATGTGATAATGGAAGAAACCAATTTACATGTGTTGTCAATCAGAGAGTGCATGTATGCGTTATAAAGTTAACATTATTTTTTCTTTTCCGTGATTTACGCCTCTGAACTGTGGGTTGATGTGTCCGTAAATTACCGAGCTGACAAGAGATGTCATGACAGGAAATCATGGAGGTGGAGTGAAGTGGGAAATGATCCCATCAAACCCCTAATCTGCAAATCATATTGCCAGGCATGTAATATAATATGACATAATTGTGGAAGGGTTTAGCAGAATGCTTACCTTCTGTTGGGTCTTTCTGCGAGACATATGCCACAAGATGGAGGCGAGATGAAAATAAACCTTTGATCCTGTCATGCTTCATCATGAAAAAAAAAACAAGGCAAATACGAGACATGTGGAACTATTCACGTCTCAATTTGCGCATCTGTAATTTTTCTATTAGGTATACCCACTTGCTTATGTAAAGTGAAGTAAGTGTTTAAACAATTCACTTTATCTAAAAAAAGGGGTGTTGTTTTCACAGTGTTAACATAATATAACTATTTCACACCTACTTAAATCCATGGCTAAACATACATAATAAATACATAAAGTACAATATATACAAAAAATCCTACATTATTTTCACTTCAAAGACATTGTTGTTATAGTTATTAATAAACAACGATTAATCACTGGGAAATATTAAAGAAATAAGGATTGTATATTATATCAACAATGTTTCTCTATCCATCAGCCCAGGTTCCCCCAGCAATCTCCCTCCAATCAATCATTCTCTTCTCTAACAACTCTCTTCCCTGCATATCTTTTATTCCTCTCCCTCTTCCCTCCTTCTCTCTCTCTTTCCCCCTCTCTCCTCCCCTCTCTTTCTCTCTTTCCCCCTCCCCTCTCTCTCTTTACCCCTGTCTCCTCCCGCTCTCTCTCTTTCCCCCTCTCTCCTGCCTCCTACTCTCTCGCCCACTTCCCCGCTCCGAGACAATACGTAGGGGCGTTTGTCATTGGTTATCAGAGGATGATATATCGTATAGCCTGCAGAGAAACATGTGTTCGGCTTTAATCTCCAGTGCATAGGCCAGTATTCATGGCAAACAGCTGGAGAAAATCACAGGAGACGGAGCGTCCACCACCAGTACCACCACCGCCGCCACCGCTGTGGGAAGGAGACGCACGGCTCTGCCTGGCAGATGCTGGTTCCTTGTTATCATGGCTTCTCGCTCTCTCTCTCTCTCTCTCTCTCTCTCTCTCTCTCTCTCTCTCTCTCTCTCTCTCTTTCACTTTCTCTCTTTCTCGTGCTCCCTCTCTCTGTCTCTCTGTCTCTTTCTACCAGTCTCTCTCTCTATCGCTTTCTTTCTCTCTCACGCTCTCTCTCTGTCCCTTTCTCCCAGTCTCTCTCTCTCACTTTCCTTCTCTCTCTCTCTCTCTCTCTCTCTCTCTCTCTCTCTCTCTCTCTCTCTCTCTCTCTCTCTCTCTGCCTGTGGTGAGCTACCAGCTAAGTCTCCACACCGAACCACCCTCACCCCAGGTCCACGTCTCCTCTGCCCATGCAGACAGAACACTCGTTTGAACCCCTGGGGCTCAAGAACCCAAGGAAATTGTTTTTTTCCTCTTCTCCAATATTGAAGCGTTGTCTAGCTGTTCAGCCCTAAAGAATCCTCCCCGCACAGCCCTCATGTGTGTTGTCGTTGTTGCTGTTGCACAGGTGGTCCACGGCAGAGAGATATTGTGATTTGATAATGCAAAGGTTTCACAATATCTTCACTCAGTTTTTTAGATAATATGCAAAGATAATATGCAAAAGGAGATAGAAAGAGAGAGAGAGAGAGAGAGAGAGAGATGAGAGAGAGAGAGAGAGAGAGAGAGAGAGTGGTATAAAGATACAGAGATAAGCAAAGAAAGAAGAAGTGAGAAAGATGGAGTGAGAAAGAGGGAGAGAGGAAGAAAAGGAGAAACAGAGAGAGAGAGCGAGAGAAAGAGAGAGAGAGAGAGAGAGAGAGAGACATCCCCGCAAGCTACTGACCCCTTGTCTCCCTTATAAAGATCCATATATTTAACTTCCTGTTTCACAGCCTTAGTCTCACACCGCCGCGCTCCTATCGACAGGCACCTACTGTGATATTTATGTCACATATTTAATATGGACATGGGGATGATTATCAAATCCATAGATGCCAAGAGAGTCCGACGGGCCTTAAATAATGGATGAGCGAGGATGTGACTCAATTGGTGAGGAGGAACAAGAGACAGGCCGGTCCATCGACCCCTTGCATCCCATCCTCCTCTTTCTCTCTCTCTCTCTCTTTCTCTTGCGTGAGCGCTGGCCGAAACGTCATTATTCTGGTCGATCTTTCCCCCCCCTTCACTTGACATCATTCAATGTAATCATCCTTCAATAAAAAACCTGCTTGTAATAAAAGGAACACGCCGGGTCAATACGGGGAATATGGAGAATGATGACCCCGCGGCCGGAAGACAGCGCGTAAATGGCCTGCTTCATCAACGCCGGCACGCGCGTCTGCTGCTTTAGCGGGAATCGGCCCGTGGCTGTGGAGTTATCATTACTGTTACCGTCTTTCTTTTCCGTCTTTTCCTCTTTTTTCCCCTCGTCGCACGCGTGTGTGTGTGCGCTCGGTGAATATGAGAAAGAATGATGGCTGCATTAATGAATCAATGGCTTAATGAAGCAGCCATTGTGTTGGTTTATTGAAATAAACAGGTGGTGTGGGGGGAGGCGGGGGCGGTATTGAAGAACACTAAAGCGCCGATGATGTGTTTTGTCCCTTTTGTCATATTGCCAAGCTGTCCAATTTTCCGATAGTGAGGTCGTCCAAAAAAAGTTTGGTATGTATCACGTTCATTATCTACCAGGCAGTAAAACGACAGGAAATAGTCATGCAAAAAAAAAAAGGCCATTGTTGCTGGTATGTTTTGAGTATTCTTTCAAAGATAAACATTTCTACAAAGATAAAGGCTTCTGTCTGGGCTCGGGAGGGTGAGAGGGTCAAATTAGCTGACAGAGTTTGTTTTTATACTCAGGGCGACATGCCGTGCCGCTGATTATCCTTGAACTAGCATCAGTTTTGTTTATCAAAAAATGCTAATTGCCTTTTTTTACGAGTTGGAAAAGATTAAAAGTTAATAGGAGAGACTAAATAAACACAATGCAATTGCATGAGGCTGAAGAAGATGGTAATTAATTTGTGGCCACCCCTGAGCTAATTAGCTAATATAAAGCAGGAAAAAAAAGAAGTTAATGAGGCTTAATGTAACTGATACACCAGGAAGTTTAGACTAATGAATTTATGAATGCATGAGGAAATCAACTTTAAATGCTCATTCCGACGTGCGTAGTGTCGCTTATTTTAGGGACTGGGGATGAAAAACTTGTTGTTTAACTCGATTAGCTTGAAATTTGTGCCTGAGCTAACTCTACGCATTTTAAACAACTGCTTATAGATTCCGCCATTATATAAAAACAGGGCTGAACATTGTCTTTGACTTATAGCAGAGATAATAGGGAACCCCTTGGAGACCTGCACAGCAGTCAGCATGATTCGGAAATTACCCAGGGTGCAGTTTGTCTGAAGGTATGGCAGGATGCATTCTGGAAGGTTTACATACAAGGCTTTCACCCTGAGAGAGAATGTCATTAGCTTCAGCAAACTGTGATTATAATCAGTTCCACCCAGTTGTTACAATGAGGTCCAGAATAATAATAATAACCACGACTAAATTGGTTTCCAATTGTCCCCAACAGATTGTATTATCTTTCCATCATTATTAACTGTCATATGATCACCATCATATGATCTCCATTTGTACTATTTAGTCATGAGAAGCGATTACTTTCTCATGTTAACCCCTCCACCGTATTTCACTTCATGCCGCACAACGGCGTGACATTTACCGATGACATCCCGGATTAGGGTTCATGGGTGATTTAAATAAAATGATAGGCGTCCTAATGAATTCAACTAGTAGGGGCAAGGGTGGGATTCTAATCACGTAATTGCGGCTTTCATACGCATAATTTATGAAAAAAGGCAGAGGGCAATAGAGGCAGCGGCGCTGTCGCTTCAGACTGACCTGTAAAAGGCTTCACTTGATGACAAATGCCTCCCTGAGCTGTGGGGAAGTGTAATGATACGGTAAGGCAGATAAAACAACATTAATGCATTGTGTCACATGACATAAATCAGGAATTAAAATGGACAACCGCCAAACGCAGATTGCCTTCTTTTTTTTCGCTTTGCCACAGGTCATTTGTCAATCCCAGGTTTAATAGGGCAAAGAGAGACAAAACAGCACCTTCACTGTGATTGGTTTAAAAGCGGCAACAAAAATTTGGTATTGCTCACTACATATCACGGCCAATAGTGATAATAATGATGGATGGGCTCAGAACGACTGTCGACGATACATAATTATGTTAGATAATACACGATGACATGATCACACAATCACGTTCTACGTCGACCACGAGTCCTCTGCGTGTTTGCCAAGCTTTGGTCCATAGATCGCTGTCATTACAGAACAATGTATTACTGACGAAGCACCGCAGTAATAGCAGGGAAAGCCGAAAGCGCCACCACAAAGAACTATTATCGACCATCATCTCCTACAATCCCGTAAAGATCAGTATGAAAACCGGCCGGCCTGGTGAGAAACATGAGGAAAGCTCAGTCACAACAATTTGTTGTCCCATCATCGTCTGATACCCCGTGGAGAAATGTGTAGCATGGGGGGGGGGGCAGCCAAGCTCACACAGATAAACTGACATAACATTGTAAACAATTTAAACGTAAAGCCTTTCCAGATCTGGGGGGCTGAACGGGCTTGTGTTCTCAAACTCAAACAAGACTAAGTGGTTTTATATTAGAGAACAGATGAACAACTGAAATGATTTTGCTAACAGCATGATGCACTACTGAAAATACATGGTATATAATATGTGGCTAGTAATAATAAGTATTTTTATTTTGTATGCATAGCTAAAGTGAATCTCGTCAAGACATTATTGTATTTGGATAAAAGCATCTGCTGACCGAAAACATTAATGTATTGTAATCAAAACAGATACAACGCACGCACGCACGCACGCATGCACGCACGCACGCACGCACACACACACACACACACACACAACCTGGTCATGTTCTCAATTGTATGTCAATCTTCTCATTTCAATCATAATTTAAAAGGTCCAAAAAGTGTATATGGTAGAACATAATATTATAAACCTGGTGTAAATCAGGACTAGCATGGAAAGTGTCCACTGCCAGTTTCATTGTAGGTGCAGTTTGAGTGAACTTCCTTCGGCTATCTTATAACGAACAATCACAAAGGTACCGTAAGGCTACACATTATTTTGTCATGTAATCAACCATAAACAGAACATTCCAGCACCATGCTACATGCCATGTGTAGAAAAGTTGAAATGGTGGCGTGCTGTTTTCCCAAAGTGTAATTTAGATAAGTTAATGGTGGCCCATTTGGATTTTGGTGTCAAGGTGTGATGCTAAGGTGAGGCTCACGGTGAGCCGGATGGAACAGAGATAAATACAAATAAACCAATGCACGCAAACAACTAAATAAAACAAAAGATGACTAGAAATCCCTACCGTTGAATGATCAAGACTGTGTAGGGGTGTGTGTTCTTTAACTCCTATTATAATAGCCTATGGCTATTGATAAAAGCCTCTTAAAAAATGGGTCAGAAAAACATGATAAAACATGTGGTGTGTGTGTGTGTGTGTGTGTCTGTGTGTGTGTGTGTGTGTGTGTGTGTGTGTGTGTGTCTGTGGGTGTGTGTGTGTGTCTGTGGGTGTTATGGTTTGTGTGTGTATGTGTGTGTGTTTCTGTGTGTGCGTGTTATGGTGTGCGTGTGGTTGCATCCATGTTTTGGTGTGTAAATATCTTGGATATCAGATATATATATATATATATATATATATATATATAAATATCTTGAGTATGAGTATGTCAGAAGGTGGGGGCAGGGGGTGTCTATGTCAATTGTTCAGATGCCCTAGGTATAAGACCCCACCACCTCCTTCCCTGCAGAATATTGAAACATGATAGGTTGAATACAGGTCTAAGTGCCTTTTGTAGTTTTCTTATTTTCCCATCTTGACGCGTCCGTCTGGGGCGCGCGTCCCCCCCCCCCCCCCCCGCCGCCTCCGTAATGGAAAACTATTGCAGACGCATCTCCCTGTCAGCCGGGGGGTCAAGAGGTCATCGCCGTGTCACTCTCAAAGTAACCGGTGGCAAATAGGTCCTGACACATGCTCTTAGACGAGAGAATGAGAGCGGACAGTTCCTTTGGAGGTGGAACTGATAAGCCATAGGAACAAGCGTGTGAGCCCGGAGTATAAAGAAGCCCTCTTCTCTCCAGCGGCGCGGTCCGTGGGCAGCCGCCCAATGCAGGAACAAATAACAAACTGATGTGAATGAGGATCTTGTCATTTGTGATTGCTCCCAGTCTGTGGGCGTCGGTGTTGTGTTCATAATGTGAGGGCCGGTGTGACTTTGTTTGCTCTTCCGCAAATAACCTTTTATTTCTGTTTTTGACTTTTGGTGCGGGGGGGGAACTGCGTTAAATCGTTATCCTATCTCGTGGTGTGAAAATGAACAAAAAAACCGCAAATGTCTGCTGTCCTCCCTATAACCTTCCACTGGTCAGGAGAAGAAGAAAATACACCGTCAGAGGGGGGGGCAGGGGGCGGGGGGTCTGTCATGTTCTGTCATGGGCATGTCATACTCATACTCATACTCATGCTTCATACTCTCTGCTGTGACTCCTTCCATTTTGCCATTATTTCTATAGGTTATTTTAGTTCTTGGTCGGAATGATATACCATAACATCTACTACATGAAATATGCAAAAAAATAATAGTATGACAACCATGTGCTTCAATCACCGCCACATCCAGATCCTCTTTGGTGGCCGTCTCACGTCATTTCTCTCTCTGACTATATTTCTGCCCCAACTCGCCTCTCAAACAGCGATGAGTAAAGGAAGAGGAGAAAGAAGATTGGCGTCACAGGCAGTGGACTTGCCTTTCAGCTGTCCATAACGTTCCTCCATAGCAATTATTACCCTGGCTGAGCAGGTGATAGTGATGCTGGGCAGCTCTGGGTAATCCTAAAACCATGGATTTAACAGAGGAAGCCTTGCAGTGATTTGTGACTGAGTAACCGAACACTGAACCGACTTCTGTACTTAAAAACCCGGTGCTAGTTGTTTTTTTTAAATGCGTATGGCAACACTCTCTCAACATGTTATTTGATACAAGCCGCATGAAAAGTCCAGACAGCCCAAATATGTCCCCACTGTCCCCCAGTTTGTTTGCATGTTATTCTCAGCATTCGTTTCATGGCACCCATTCAAACCCACCTTTTTCTCTATCTATCTATCTATCTATCTTCTATAAACCTTGAGGCAAGACGTTTGAAGACCTACCATGACAACGGTTGCTCTGTTTGACCTGCCTGACTGTGACCCATACAAAGCAGAAGACCCAGCTGAAAGAATGCACAGCTCTGCTTGTAATTTGTCTTTCTCCTCCGCCCGCTACACCCTCTTCAGATGTAAAGTCTTCTCCAGGCCGCTCCATTCCTCTCGCATCAATATGTCAGCTAGTTCCGCTACAGCAGGAAGTCAAGCTAATGCGACCGCGAGGTTAAGAAAACACCCTCAGTGCGGCTGACCGATGGCCCGTCAGCCTTCACACAAAAGTTTAGAAATTTGATCCGCCTGTCATCTCCCCCTGATGTTATGAATCTCTTCCGTCCCCCCTCGGAGGGCCCTATTCACGTGCAGTCTAGCGTTGTCCCCGTGCGCTTAACCTCTATCAGCGCGTGTCTCACGGACCAGAGAGCAAGCTTCAAGTCCCTCTCGAGTGATTGAAGGAAGAAGGAAGAGAAAAGGAAGACGAGAGAAGAAGTCGAAGAAGATGAAGAGGAGGAAGGAGAAGAAGATCAACAGAGAGGATAAACTGCTCATTTCATAACAGTTTGGAGCCCACCAGAGCAGATAAGACCAGTGAAAGAGGCCCCTTTTTTTCCTGGGAGTGTCATGTGATTTTGCTCAAGGGAGTCACACACCACACATTAAAACACAATGATTATTTAGAGTAACATAAATAAACACTGCATAATTGACTGCTCAGACAGAGCAAGGTATCTTAAATAGATTACACATTTAACATAAAGAACCAAAATACATACTTTTCAGCATTGCTATGTGTTGCATTGCATAGTTTTCCCCGTATACTTTTTCACTCATTTTCTCCAGACACCCCCTAGAAGGGGGAGGATGAGGTGAAGGGGGGAAGAAAGGGAATATAAGTGCGTCTCTATCTCTAACCTCACGGTGAACTATGGATGACCCGCCGGCCACCTCTGAGTCAACCATATTAGCTCTGGGGGTGGTCAGACTAAAGGTGAGAAGGAGGGAGGGGGGTGGAGGAGAGGACAGAGACAGAGGGAGTTTTTATCCTTTTTTCCGCGGCTATCCATTACACTTGTTTAGTTTAGGGAAGGTTTACTCAATGAGGTTAGGCCAGATTTGACGGAGAATCACATCAGCTCAGAGTTGTGCGTTAAATTATCCACAGCTGCTAAATCACAAACCGCAGCCCCGAGGTTATCAGGTTACCTTCACGATTTAGTTTAAATACGTCAAATCGGAAAAGGGTTTACACTTAAGATATTTACAGGAGCTAACTCATGCCGGAGCTTTCATGAGTTTAACCTTTGAGAGAAGAAAAAACACTTTTTCATTCATATAAAAACTGAACCGGTGTGTAGTATTATTGTTTCTGTGCTATTTTTCCTTTCTTTTTGATGTCTCCTCCCAGATAGGGCCTGGGAGTGATTTATTATAGATTTTTCTTTGTGTTTTGATTGTTTGTCAGAGAGGCAGGATGGGAAGATGGGACCTCCAGCTGGTATGGATGCCTTGGGAGTCCTGGGAGCCCTGGCCCCGCTGGCCCTCCCTGGCCAGCCTGGCCAAGTGGGCATGCGCTGATGTGGGTCCACGGCAGGGGGCTGATGGGGCCGCGCTATCTGGGCCAGAAAGGCCACAGATGCCTCAAATGACTTGGCAGTGATGGGATGCGGAGGGGAAGGAGCACGTCTCGTCCAACTGAAATCGACTCGACTCAAGAATGTTTGGAAGATTCACAGGTGATCGAAAAAAAAAATAAAAAAAAAAAAATATATATATATTGGGATTTATATATGGATTACTTTTTTGTTTGGTGTGTTGCATCCTGCACTCGCCTTTCAAAACTTTTTTTGATTCGGTTTTAAATTTCTAAGAGGAATTACTGAGTAGAATGCTCTAATGTGTTGTATGTTCTAGAACCAGAACCAGGGCCGTGGTGTTGGATGGTAGAGGTTGAATGTGAAACAAAGCAAGCACCCATGATACCAGACCGACAGAAGGACCCCCATTAGAAGCTAATTCCAGGGGAGGCTGTGGGACCTCTGTATCATTATCCACCGACAGAGTCTGCCAGCTTCCTGTTTACCCCAGTCTGCTGTGGTAAACATTTGACTTTAACAAGGTTCAGTGGTTATGAAAAGATATTTTTAGCAGGTATGATCTTCATGGACCTTGCAAGTTCAGCATTGATGAAATAGATCTAATGCAGTAGAAACGTTGTTCATAGTATTTTTATTTGTAAAACAATGTAATGGGAATTTGGTTCACCTTGACTCTCCTCACTTTTGTCTCGTTGACGTGATTCTTTGAGAAAAATAAAATTTCACTCAGAAACTTAATATACTAAACCATCTTTTTCATAGATATATATATATTTTTTCCCTTATGAGAAACATTTGGTGCAACCATTTTTGATTCCAAGGGCCGCTTTTGCCTCACACATCTCACGGGAGAAGGTTCAAATTGGATTTTTTTCTGAGTGTGTCAGAGAGGGAAGGAAATCCCCCTGTAGAGGCATGACTCCTATCACCATCACATTCTTGATTCCTCTCTGACTGACCAAGCTCCAAACCACACTGTAGTCACCGGCACTCAGATCGGGTCTAAAAAACCCTTGCTCTGTTAAACACACAGCCACCGGGACAGCTCGCAGATGGGCCGAAAATGAGAGTTGTGAACCTGCTTCCGAATGTTCGGCTGAAAGGCCTGATCGACGTTGGCCTACCGACTACAGAAAGGAAAGCGCTGATGCTTCCGACAGACACACACAAAAACACACAAACACACACACACACACACATACACACACAAAGATACTCACCATGTGAACCTCTGTGGAATAGAGAAACTGTTATAAGGTGGGACTGCCATACAGAGCAAGAAAAAACAGAAAGAAAGGGAGGATGAAGAGAGAAAAAAATAAATAAACCTGAAGCTGAACTAGTGTCCTTTAACTTTTTTAAAGACTTTTTCAGCATTTGTTCTGCACACTTACCTACGCAAACTCCAAGGGGGCCACAGTGACTGGGGTCCCATTTCAGGCCCAGCGTGGAGCCCGGGAGCCCGTCAGCTGTAAAATGAGAGCGGCGAAGCGCGGTGTGAAAATGGATTAGCCTTGCTGAGATAAGGGGAGCCCTCGCCGAGCCATGCGCGCCTTCAATGGGGAAAAAAGAACTGCTGTACAAATTGTTTTTGGTACATTAAGTACCTGTTACTTTATTTCACAGATGGAAAACAATAACACAGGCTCCGGGGTTGGAACCATCGCTGCATTGAGAAACGCCAGAGGTTCGGCCCACTGACTCCCCCAGCCCCACCCCCGTCCCCCCAACCTCCCCCTTGGTCCCCACTGCCTCCAACCTCCCCCCCACAAACCCGTTACCTAGCTCCCTTTTTCTTGATATGCAAAGTGATTGACTCTGGCACTTTTGACTCTGAGAACGGAACAGATTGACAAATGCAGCGTATGATGATAAATGACAAAGTGCCAGGTGACCAGTCAAACCGGCTACTGAGGGAAATCATACAGAATATCCATGTTAATAAAAAATAAAATAAAGAAAAGGCTCAGTTTTTTTCTCTCTCACACACACACACACACACACACACACACACACACACACACACACACACAGTCACACACAGTCACACTCACAGACGGCAAAGCGGGACAAGGATTTTTCAATTAATAAACCCTGCTGCCGCACCAGGGCCCTGCTAAATTAAATGAGTGTGTCAGATGCAGGATGATTTATACATTTGGACTGATCTAACAGCACCGTGGAACAACTATGACACCCTGACAAGGCAACAATGGATATGAAAAATGAGCCAATACCACTGCACTAAATCTGCGACTTTCAAAGCCAAATGCGCGAGCGGCATGGCCAGCTCCAACGTACTTGAGAGTATAATGAAATGAAAGCAAGAGAAAAGAAACACAAATCCCCTCAAGATTTTCTGCAACAATTTTTCTTAAATCGTTTCTGTTTGTATGAATTGAGTGATGGATACAAATTGATCAAAGCAGGGGGCGGGGGGCTTGTGGAAGGACTTCTGTTGGAGGAGAATAGCCCGCTTCACATTACAGCTAAATAAGCTGTAGACCGGGCTGTGCCAGGCCACTGCTAAAGTTTGACACCATAGCAGAAACGTGGCAAAGTGAGGATGTTCTCATATCGCCGTTCTCTTTATTGTGATGTGATTCTTTCAAAGGCGGCAGCTTTGATAATCTTTCCCATTGATTTTTCTGTAAAGATGATCCATGTTGCAGACTCACTGTGTAGCGGAGA
>NC_140278.1:10518852-10582984 GCF_964030765.1 Micromesistius poutassou
CTATCTCTCTCTCATTCTCTCTCTCTCTCTCTCTCTGTCTCTGCAAACCTGTCCCCGCTGATGATAAGTCTGCGCAATTAAAGAACATACTGGCGATTCCGAAGACACCCCACTGCCTCTAAACACCACCTAGACTCATCAATTAGGAGGCCCTGGGCCCTATCTTGCACCCGGCGCAATTGACTTTCTACACTGACGCATGTGTCGTTGCTAGTTTGCACCCGGCGCAAAGCTGATTTTCCCCCACAGCAACCAGGCGCCACTACACTTGCGCCTGAAGAGGCGTGTCGGCAAAAAGCAGGGGTGTGTTCCGGCACAAATGATACTTGGTGCTTGGTGCTAGTGATCTAAAAAATGCGCCAATGCAATTGCGCCACTGACCGAAAAATACCTGGTCTAGCGGATAGCGCAGTTGTTGTTGTTGCTATTTTGACGTGCCATGGCAGGTCGGAACTACAACATAGCCTACGCTTACACACACGTAGGCTATACACAGCACAAACATGCAAACTATTAACCTGATTTAAATATTATGATGTCAAAGATTAGTCATACGTGTGAAACTGCATAGGAATAGTGTGTGGATTGTGGAAACATTTTTTTTCAATAGGGCTGCATGAATAAACATGAATGAAGTATAGTAGGCTATGCCATGTGTTAAAATAATAATAACAACAATTATAGCTGCTGCGCAGCAATGGGTCGGGTCCGGGCTAATTTTGGCAAATTCTGAGCAATAAACAGGAGAATAGGAAGACAGGACAGTTGACCTTATAATGTTCAATTTGCACCAGTTGAGGATTGAACCCACAACCTCTGGAACCAAAGACCATTGTCTATCGCACTGAGCTAATTGGCTAATTGGCAAGTTGCATTTCAACAGGCTTCACTAATTGAGTAAGCCATTCACTGTCGTGCAGTCAAAATTTCAGAAATTCAGTCATCTAAACAAAAATCTGATAATACATAAATTGCATCTTGACAGCATGGAAATGTTGGTGATTTGTTTTTAATGATAAGTGTTTTGCTTCATAAGAGAAAATATGATGTTTAAAAATTCCACTCTCACATTGGCTGCAGTTGTTCCCATGAGAGCAGAATTCAAAATGTTCTCAAAAATTCAGTTTTTGAGATAAAATTCTGATATTTACCAAACTTCATCAACCATGACTCCAGAATATTCTCAATTTTTTTCAGGAAGATTGAAAATGTATTTATCAAGAATTTGATGGTATACGTTTACAGTACTGTTTACAGTCATACGTTTTCATGCACTGTAGGATCAATTTTTGCTTAATCAAAAATCCGAGAAACAAGTTTTGTTGAGGACGGTCTGGAGATGCTCTTTACCAAGTTTGGTGACAATTGAGCAAAAATTGTGGGAGGAGATACATTTTAAAAGTTTTACAGTTATTGAAAAAAACAGAGTGATGGACTTCATAATTTGTAATGAGTTTAAGTGGACTAAAGTTTCAGCAGTATTGAGGCTACATTGTGGTGAAGTTTCAACACTGTAGCATCTACCGTTGGTTTGGTAGGAATTTTTTAAGTTTTTAAATTTAAACGCTTATTGTGCCCCCCCTAGGAGGGGGGGGCACATGTCCTTGGAGTTGAGTGAATCTGGTATGGGACTGGACCTTTGTGCAAAGTTTGGTGAGTTTTCACCCATGGGAAGTATGACTTCCTTGGAAGAAGAAAGAAGAAGAAGAAGAAGAAAGAATTCCTAGGAATACAATAGGTTCCCGGCAGCTTAGCTGCCCGGACCCTAATAATACATTCGAGCAAAGTATATTCCAGGCTTCCAAAATAAAATCTAATTTTAGGGTAAATGGTTGGTTAAATGATTTGGGAAAGAATAGCTGATACAGCGGTAAGTTGTAGGCTAATTTTAAATCAATGCATCTGCAAACACCGTACAGCAAACACAGACACAGACATTGTGTGCAAGCCCATTACTTTTAGGATTGATGAGTATTTGACCGTGAGAGAACATAGTTTTACCGCGAGTGAGTGTTTAAAAGAATGAATGAATGCAGGTGATGCTTGGTGTTTGTCTGTTTAAACACACGCAAACTAAACACGTAACACATAATACAGTCCATGGCGATGTATATTAACGGGGGGAGACATGCATATTATGAACACAAGTCGATAACGATAATGTATACAATACTGGTAACAAACAATGTTTGTTAATGTATCACCGCATATCATTAAATAGACCCAAGGTTGCGGCCACAGGACCGCATCCGCATATTAGGTTTAGCTATATATATTAGCTATATATGTTTTAAGTTTTTTGCCGCAATTTACATGACAAATCAGTGTTTCTGAAGTTGGAGAAGAAAACGGTATTCCATGTGTGAATTATGCCTATTATTTGGCCATAAACTGAGCCATTTGAAGTTTGAAATTCATGTGGTCATGCATCTGTCTCAGCGGAGACTGCAAACGCGCTGTCAAAATATCAACTCGCCAAGTCAAATGCGCTAGGTCTTAAAGGGGATGGCAGGTGGAACTCTCATTGGTTTATTGCACGTTACGCCCAAAACACACCTACAGGTTTCAGCCCAACCCATTTTAGATTTGCGCCGGGCGCAAAGCTCATTTATCTCGCCGTCATAATAGCAACAGCACCGTAGAACCGCCCACAAAGTACTTTGACTTTGCGCCTTGACGTCTGCGTTTTAGACCGTCTAACTAGGGCCCCCTGTGTCCTACTGTTGGATTAGGATATCATTGGGGGATAGGGAGGTTCTTGTTGCTGTGTTTCTTGATATTAAGAAGGCTGTTGGGGGTGGGAAGTTGGGGTAGGAGGCTGTTGCTGAACCTACAGACATATGAGGGTATCATCAGGGTATGATGTATAATTGTATTCTTTAGAGGGTTGGAATGTTCTGGTTAGGGTTGGTGGGCCTTTTGCCTTTGTTCAGGCAAAAGTACTACCTTACCTTACTACCTTAGATTTAGCAGTTAAGACACAGGGGTGTTGGGAAGGATGTGGGGTCTTGAGGAGATGGGGCTATCCCTGTATGGTTCCATTTTGGAAGAGGGTTTTGATATAAGTTCTTGAGAATTATGTCTAAAGATGACTTGGAAAGCCCACATCGATGTGGATAAAGGTCGGAAGGTTCTGAGCCTCATGAGATATCTCGCTGGATGTCGTGGGGAGCAGGGAGTGATGGTCTACTGATGGGTTACAGGGCAATGGAATTACCTTGGCTGGACTATGGGTCTTTGGCTTTTGGGAAAGCAACAAAAACAACCAAACTCAACTCTATTTCCAACTCTACCAAAGCTGGAAATAGTTCAGGCTTCAGCTCTGGGTATCTATTATGGGGCTTTTCTGACTTTTTGACATCTTAAAGAAGAAGAATCAGTAGGCTTACCTCAAATTGCTACATTGCCTCATGTTGCTACACTGCATTGCACCATATAATACAGCTTTAACAAAAGCCTGGCTTCCTTTAGTTTGTATCTTGTTTGCTAATTAATTTATTAGGGGTGTAACAAAAAACGATTTGAATCGGAAAATCGATTTTCATTTAAAAGATGCAAATCTTCTGAATCGAACTGAATCGAATCGTTTCATTTTAAAAATTAAATTCCATTATCGTTCCTGAATCGTATCGTACCCCATGTATCGAGATACGCATCAAATCGTCTTTTATTGGAGAGATGCACACCCCTAGAATTTATGTTTTTTAAAAAAAAATTGGTTAACCATTTCGTTTTGGAATAATTTTGATACTAGTATTTTAGATTTGTTCTTGTTTGGCTTTTACTAATTTCTTTGTTTGAGCATCACTCATCATTCCTTTTCTTGAGTACCCTTTGATACCCTTAAGTGGATGAATTTGAGTTTTTGTCTCTTTACTTTGGTTCTGTGGACAGAGAGCCCGCCCAATAAATTATCAATTTTACCATTCTTAAATTATTTTCCACTCCCCTAGACCTTAGTGGGTCGTAACACCCACTCTCTCTTGCTCTCTTCCCCTCTCGTACTCTCCTTTTCTCTCAAACAATTATCTCTTTCTCTATATCTTTCTATCTATCTCTTCCTTCACACTTTTCCTTCCTCCCTTGCTAAATCACTTCTGTCTATAGAGCACCGCTTTCACACAGATTAAATGGCGAGTCCGGTTTTCTCAATCTCAGCACACTTACTTATGTTTTATGACACACACTAAATCCATTTTATGTTTTCATTGATTTTTTTTCACCCTTCTCCTTATTTTGCCTCTTGCTTGAATCAACACAAAGCATTTGGCCTTTTTGCGGCCCAGTTCTCTCTAGCCTTTTTTTTTCTGAAGACCGCTGAATGACTGTGCTGCCAAGAAGCAGACAACCAACTTCAGAAAAGTCTAGGAATCTACAGACATGTTTGTGTACATGGTGTGTATGTGTATCCGTATGTTGAATATATTTGTGGATTTTGTTTGCCTGTGCAGGGCTATATAGTGTGTGAGCTTCAGTTTGAATATAGAGGTATGACCAGGAGGTGGCAGGTTCATCCATGAGGTTCAACTATTTATCCTAACCCTGAAACCCTATGCAATGGTGTTGCATATGAAAAATGAAGCACAGCATAATACTAATATTTTCCCATTACTAAGTTTCAACATTTTCCTGCAGTGGTATCCCTACTCTTGTAGGGACAACAAACGTAGTGAATATGTTTGTTGGTTGTATGTATGACTGTTGGCCAAAGTGTAAATTGTTGAACAGAGCCTAAGTGGTTATAATCAAAAGTATCTTATGGGGAACTAGAAAGAAGAAATATACATCAAGTGGTAAATAAAAGCTCACCCATAACTTGAAGCAATGTCCTAAAAGAAGGTTACCTACAAACTTGAAGATTGATTCAAATGGAATGATCAGAGGACAAACTATAATGCTCCATTATATCTGTTCTCCGTTAACCTTCAACTATGTGTGTGCAGCATGCGTGCCTGCGATCGTGCGTGTGTGTCTGTGTGTGTTTGTGCGAGCAAGTGTGCATGGGTGCGCTCATGCGTGTGCGGGTGTACGAGCACACATGCTTGTGTGCATGTGTTCAGTGAGAGCCAAACAGGACAAGTGAACAGGGTTTAATGTAATACGAGCTGGCCCTGTCTCAATCAATGGCTCCCTGGTTCCTGGCGGGGCCCCCAGTCAGGGGCCCCCGGTCCTCCATTGTGCCCCATGGTTGGCACCATAGACACCACCATAGCGGTGGCATCAATGCAGCCCTTTTACAGACTGAGCTGAGCCATTGCATTTGGAAGGTCAGGAACATTGTGCCATCCTCTGCCTCTTCCTCCTATTCACTCCACGCTCACGGGACACCATCCACATCAAAGTACCACGTGAACGTGGAAGGTCCTGCCAACTGCTACCCCCCCCCTGATCAAAAACCAGCTCAGAGGGGTTCCTCTGAGAAAAAAACGGCGACCTTACATGACTTGAAAACAACATATTGTTTTAATTTGAAGGCCAAATTATAGTGATATGATAGTGATAAACTAGTGTGATCTCATACTTTTCTCTTGAAAATACTTTGTCTTCAACCCCAGAGTTGATATATCAGTGAGGGATTGAGACAGAGACAATTGCTGTGTGAGGTGTGAGTGAGGAGGTGAAGCTATTTTCAGGGATCTATTTCTTTCCTTCTCCCCGTCTGTTTTTCTTGCATTCTGTCTGTCTGTCTGTCATTAATTCCTCTCTCCCTTTCTTTCACATCATCTGCCTCCCCCCTGTCCTCCCTCCCAAAAAACCCTCTATCACTGCAGGGTCTGGTCCGCTCAGCTCAGCTCGCGTGGCCAAGAGCTTTTTTCAAATTATGATCTGGAGTGACGGCGAGCAGCTGTCCCCCCGGCCGGCGCCCCTGTCCGTCACCTCGCCGGTCACCGCTGACAGCACTATGATGGATTAGGAATTGTCACCCGGGACGCTTGTCACTTGTTTACAAGACGGCCATCCTTCATCTCTCCACTACAGCCTTTATAATCTGCTCGACAACCCCCTTTTGGCAGCCCTGCAATGCAAGACTACACCGTACATAACGGCCTCCTTTCACACCTCTCTCTCTCTCTCTCTCTCTCCCTCTCTCTCTCTCTCTCTGTGTTTCGCTCGCACTCTTGCAACGCTCTCTCTCCCTCCTACGTCACAGGGACTGCGTTTCTTATGCCGTTTAATGCATTCATATATGTGCCGTGTTTTTCCAATCTCTCAGGACGTGTGGCAGTGTCTTCTCCTGTCAACCTCTACAGTGCACCACCTGGCTGGGTTTGATGCAAACACACGGGCTAGGAGTTAGGTGGTGACCCTGCGTTTTGCTGATGGGGGTCATGCTTGTTGTAGTGATATTAAGAGTGATATTGTTTTATTTCAATGCATTTTAATCTGAAATAAATACACTTGTTATATGTTAACGGGAATATTGAAATAAATGCATATTTTCAAATACGAATATAACTTAAACTGAAATAATAAATGTAATTTATTTATTTCAGATGTGCGACTCGGGTAACACTTTGTCATAGCATTCGGTCAAGTTATTTAAAAGCCTTTTGTTAATGATGAACAAATCAGTAACAAAACATGAATATACATTTGTAGATGATTAATTAGTGCTATGGATCAGTCTAAATATCAAGTAGATTCTGATCTATCCATCATACATCTGGGTGGACCCTCCCACTTTCGATGTCACTAGAGAGTAGGTTTTGACATGGCTTGTAATGGCTAATCAACATCACACCCGGTAGTAAAATAGTGGCCCTTTAATATAGCTCCATATTATCAACTTTTTAAAATTCTCCTCGATGAGTTCATGTCATCAACTGGCCGTGGTGGTCATTATGTGTTCTCCCCATGTCATGTAACCCAATCATAATTGGACACTTGAAAAGCCAAGAACTCCAGGTTCACACCACCAGTACAGTGGCGTATCAAAACGAGATTATATCAAGACCCCTTGATTAATCAATCACCTACAGAGTAAACCATTAAGTGTACAATTTGACAAGGTGCATTTGAGGGAAGGAGATGATTGGATGAGTGGGAAGAGCAACATGGAATTGTTGGGGGGGGGACTAATCCTTTTGGCTAACTGGTTAGAGTGGATTTCCTGCATGGCATTCCTGAGCTCTCCCGCTTTGCCATATTCAGTCACCTGTCCCTTCTCTTGTTTTGTGTGCTCTCTGCTTGTTCTCCCCTCTCCAAATACTTTTGATTAATTTGATATGCTTACACATCCACGACAACCATATCTTATTATTGGAGCTGCTAAAGTACATTTTGAAAATGTCTGTCAATGATTTTTTATAAAAAAAATGTATTTCATGCCTCACTTCCTTGACCTCGACAGACAGCAGGAAGGGGAAGTGAAGTTTTGTAACGTATTACAAATCTCTGTCTCAAAGGCTCGCTAATGAGATAGCGGGAAGAGAGAGAGAGGGGGAGAGAGAGAGAGAGAGAGAGAGAGAGAGAGAGAGAGAGAGAGAGAGAGAGAGAGAGAATGGAGATAGGGAGGCTACAGACAAAGACAAAGACTGGAGACTATATGAAGTGAAATAAATAGCTTGGCCTTTAACTGTGCACAGTACACAAACTATCGACACCACTGTTGTTTTCGTTGTTGTTGTAGTAGCTATAAAGAATAAAATAGAACACCCAACAGCCTAGCCGGTAACTCCTCCTCTTAATCAATGTACCCCCACCATTATCTTACATTTGGGTATAAGCACACAGGCTGTGCAGTCCGATAATATGCAATTAAAAACAAGGATCATTAAAAGTTATTGGTGTCTGCCTAATTACTATAACTTCAAGGCCTTATAATGAGCGTGCATGGGTATTGATTGGAAGCAAATCTCCCCTTTCCTCCTGGAAAAAAGAAGAGAAAAAAATCAGGTAGTTACTTTGTTTTAAATCATTAATATATTAATGATTTTTCCAGAACACTCTCAATTAAGACCAGAGCAGAAAATGACCCTCGGGAGTCAGACCTTCCACTTTTAAAAGTGTGATGTTCCAAATATATCCAGGGCGTCGTTCACTGGAGAATACCCACACGGCGCAGGCTTGTATTGCTAAATAATTTAAAGGGGAGCTTTGTTGATTGGGATGTATAAATGAGTTTGTGTATGTTAAGCTCTGCGCACTAACGTTTTGTAACATCATCACCTCACTTAAAGGTGCGTTGCCTATCGCCCGTTGATACATGCATGCAGCCGTAGCCTGTGTGCACACGTAACAAAGAGTTTGCTTGTACAGTTTGAGACGGTTGTAGCTGATTAGTCACATCACATTAACATAATTTAATTTGAAGAGTCCCACACAATAATGACACACGGTATGTTTACTTGCAGAGCAGAGGCCTCAACTTACAGTTTGGGTCACAGATAATACACCCAAGAATAAACACATTTCAAAAATAAATTAAATTGACAAAAATAGCAGAAGGAACGAAAAGGTAAAACAAACAACAACAAATATAGAATGAATGAATGAATAAATAAAATAGTGCATGGTAGATCCACCAGGAGGACATACGGTTAGGATACATGGAATAAACCGCTGATAAAACCGCTTAGCAAAAAACTTTCTTTCACAACAAGTAGTTCATTTGTTGGCCTAAAGGAAACCTGCTTGCGTGGCTAGCTGGTGTGATCTCTCCGTCTCCCAGGGGCGGAGACATGACGGGTGCACGGGGACCTTCTGTCCATGTTAGAAGGGCTCTGGGCAAGTCCCCCCACCCCCTTCCCCTCCCCCCCCCCAACTCCCGACCCACCCCCTCGCCCCCTCACACCACGGTTTGTATTGTACGCACGCCAAGGGAACCAGTGCCAACAGAGCCCCCCAATTCTCACCGCGACCTTCTCTTCTGTTTTTCATGGCCCCTGACACATACACACACACACACAAACACACACACACACACACACATAATCACACAGACACACACACACACACACACACACACATACACACACACGTGCACACACAGGCAAGTGCACAGGCAAGCACACAGATACACGCACACACACATGCCCAAGTTGGGAAACAAAACAGATTTGAGCACGCCTGCTCCTCTCTTCCTTCGTCAGTCTCTCTTTCTCTCTCACTCTCTCTCTCTCTTTTTCTCTCTCTCTCCTTTTCACTAACGCTCTCCTGTTCACACAGGGGATCATTTTCATTGTTGCTATAACCACACTCTTTCAATGGTTTTCTTTTGAAATGCTTGACATTTCCTCACCCAGTCCTTAGATATTGGTTCTTGGTACAGTGCGTCATCTTTCTTTGACTTTATTGCCCCTAATCAGCCATTTGCTCACGGCTTAATGTCATCGCCGAGGTTACTAGTTGGCTTTCGGCTACAATGCAGACGCGAGAGTAATAAATAAATGCCAGTGTCCCTGGCATGAGTGAAGCATTTGGGCTCAATCTGTCTTGTTGAATGTATTTTCTTTCTTAGAGATGATCTCTTTTGTGCACGCGTTTGATAATATATACGTTTTTTATTAAATAGCTGGCCTTCTGTCACACAATGTACGGCCAGTAGACAGGTTGAGAAGGGGAACAAGGAGGGGGGAGAACGGTTGGGACAGCGCCGTCAGGGCAGGTGGGTCAGGCCTGGGGATCGAGTCTCGATGCGTAACTTCCCAGAGGATGACGCTCCGCTATGAAGCCATGATAGAAGACAACGAGGAACAGCAGGGAACCACGGTCACGGCTGCGCCTGACAACGCTCCATGTGGGACATGATTGAGAAAAAGCTCTGTCGATAGTTGCAAAGTATGTACATGTTAAGTCCATATTTACTCCTTATGGAAGCGTAACATTTGCGCCTCGTTTTTTTTACGACAGCGTGGCCTTTGGGTTACGATCCAGCAGCATACCTTTATGCCTTGCTCGACGGGTCTTAACTGAAAAATCTGTTTTCCATTCCATTTTCCATTTTTTTTTCATTTTCCTTTCTCTACAAGCTTGTAGTTGACGCGGTCTTGTGTGTATCTGGGAATTTTGGCCTTGTTTTTTTCTTCTACATCATTTATCAACACGCGGTGACAGGAGCAAGGGTTCCGGGCCAAAGTGAAACTCATATAGTTATCAAAAGCATAAAAATCCTATCACTTTAGGTGTCAGAGCCAGAGAGGCCAGAAAATGAAACAGGTAGTCATAAAGGGAGCGGGGGCTGTAAATCAGGACAGGGGGCAAGCGGGATGCCACGGACGGGCCCGTGGCTCCAGGGGCGAAGGAGACTCTTGATTAAATAAAAGGGGGGAATTAGGTATTTCTGCAAAAGCGGGAAACAACATTGATCTACGGCCCCTGTCAGAGCAGAGGCCCTGACACTATTCTATATTGTTGGTTTATTTATTTATTTATTTATTTATTGTTCTGGTGTGTTTGTTTATGTATAAATCCCTCCCGTTTTTTTTTCTGCCTAGCTCCCTTCTCACTATCTCTCCCTCTCTCTCTCTCACTCTCTCTCTCTCGCTCTCTCTCTCTCTCTCTCACTCTCTCTCTCTCGCTCTCTCGCTCTCTCTCTCTCTCGCTCTCTCGCTCTCTCTCCCCCTCCCTCTCTCTCTCTCTCTCTCTCTCTCTCTCTCTCTCTCTCTCTCTCTCTCTCTCTCTCTCTCTGTTTGCAGGTGATCTGAGTGTCTGTGCGAGTCCTTGTCACTCGTTGAAGCCACACTATGAACAACTTTCAGCTTTGCAACAATGAACAACAATTGAACAATGGATTAATTTGTTGAACAACAATCCAACAAATGAATCCCAAAAAATGTAAATAAATAAACCAGCATTAAAAGATGCATTTGAAGTATGCATTTCCACCACCCCCCCCCCCCCTTCCCAACACACACACACACACACACACACACACACACACACACACACACACTTCCTATCGTTGTTGTTTGTGGTTGACCACCATATTTGAATATGATCTTTTTATTTCTAGATTCAGCTCGTACACCATAAGGCTCCCTTCACCGCGAGATGTGGAGGTGAGCGACAGATGAGATTGCTGACCTCTGGGGAGTGGGGTCACAACCTCCCAACCTAATCCATCACTTGCTGATGGACATGGGAAGCCGGCCCCTGACAGACTGGGGTATGGGGGCCGTGAGGAGCTACGGACTGGTGGGGACGGAGGACGGGGACGGGGGGGGACGGGGAGACCGCGCATGGGCAGGTGTCGCATATGTTTTGGTGTGGGGAGAAAATGACAGTTCAACTAAATGAGAAACAGATAGGCCTAATGGAGAGTTGTTTGTGTGTGTGTGTGTGTGTGTGTGTGTGTGTGTGTGTGTGTGTGTGTGTGTGTGTGTGTGTGTGTGTGTGTGTGTGTGTGTGTGGTGTGTGTGTCATGTGTGTGTGTGTGTGTGTGTGTGTGTGTCAGCGGGTAGTAATGCAGAGGGATTACAGATTGAGGTTAGGGATGTTTGATGTCATGCAATAATAGATGGACCAATGCCTGGCTGGTTCATACTGGGGTTATGAAGATCCCTCCATTGACACAATCGTTGAGGAAGTGAATTGTATGTTCCAGTAAAGAAGAAGCCGAAAATCTAACTTCTTGTAAACATCTTCTGATCATCTTTTGCTTTTCTCTCCATCTATCTATCTATCTATCTATATATCCGTCTTTATATCCCTCCGTCTATCTGTGCATCTGTCCATCCATCTATCTAACAGTAAGACAGATAGATAGGTTGATAAGTGGATATATGGAGGGATAGAATGAGAGATAGTTTGATTATTTCTATCTATCTATCTATCTATCTATCTATCTATCTATCTATCTATCTATCTATCTATCTATCTATCTGTGTAGTATCTACCTACCTTATTATTTTATTTCTTCTCACCGTTTCAGTCTCACTACCGCGGTTGTGTGTGTATGTGTGTGTGTGTGTGTGTGTGTGTGTGTGTGTGTGTATGTGTGTGGGGGGGGAACCTTTATTTTGAAATGTACGGCGCATCAGCGGACATTTGTGAAAGAGCAGCTGATGAATCTGGTAATCAGGGCCGGCGTCACTCCATTCTGCCGGTCCACTGAGGGGTAATGAGTCTCCGAGGGCCACTTGTTCCTCACGTCGTTGGAACTGAGACTCACATCATCAATCTTTGGAGTCCAGGCAGCAGGAGAGTTGGAGAAGTTGACTCTGTGGGTGTACTCCTCTTGTTGTGCATATCCCCTGCCCTGCCCTGATCCCCACAAAGACCTTGTGCCACAAAGGGAACGAGAGAGGGGGCGGGACAGGGAGAGAGAAAGAGACAGAGAGCGAGAGAGGGAGAGAGGGAAAGAGAGGCGGGGGGGGGGGGGGGGGCGAGAGAAGGAAAGAGGGAGAGAAAGAGAGAGATTGAGGGTGAGGGAGAAGAAGAAGAAGAAGGAGATAATGAAATCAAGATCAAGTTTGTTCAAGACATTCGGTCGGCAGGCGATGTGATAGGCAGGAACACACACACGCACACACACACACACACACACACACACATACGCAAACACACACATAAACACACACGCACACACACATACAAAAACAAATGTGAAGTGAAATGAGTCCAATGACCCTCGACCCCAGCGTTATCAACATGCACCGGCATTTTTCAGTGCCTGACTTTTCCGCCAGTGTATACTAATGTCTGCGCTAAATCTGTCTCTACAGCTCTGTCTAGACAAGCTTTTTTTTTATTTTCTGCTGCTGGTCGGCAATATCGTAGCATTTACAAGTCAAGTGGATTCCTTTTTCAGGAAGTTAGACGAGACGACTCCTCGTTCCTCTCTCCGGTCACACAGCGGCCTCACGCGTGGCATAGTGAAACCAGGAACAAAGATCACCCACCACAACAGTCCAGGTTTCACTCTCCCTCAGGGCACTGTGTTTACACTGCCTGCTATGTTTATGTGGTGTCAAAGCCGGTATCTGTGTACAGCGTGACAACAATCAAATGGAGATATCGCTGAGGTCAGATCAGACTCAGGGTCATAAGTAAGCAGAAGACGTTGTTATGGCAGGAAGGACAGGAGGGATTGACACAGATAGGGGTGGGCGGGGGGGGGGTCTCTAATCTTAAGTAAGATTTAGTCAGACCGTTTGGGAGCCGGTAGATTGTTCTCCTGTTATCGTCAATATTTTTCAGGTTTTGTTTTTTTTAAAGTGTGCTCGGTTGCCATGAGGGTGTGGTTTGTAGGCCTGGTGAAGCGCACACACAGTGGGAGTATGCCTTTAGAAAAAAAACAAGACAAAACAAAACACCAACAACAACACGCTGCCCTTGCCTTGTCTTCCTTTGTTGGGGCCCGGGGCCTCTGTG
The DNA here is from genome assembly GCF_964030765.1 of Micromesistius poutassou. Classification (NCBI taxonomy): domain Eukaryota; kingdom Metazoa; phylum Chordata; class Actinopteri; order Gadiformes; family Gadidae; genus Micromesistius; species Micromesistius poutassou. Next base: position 10,532,167 of record NC_140278.1, read on the forward strand.
GGATTGGCAGTTTGTGAAAATGACGGGACATGCCAACAAATTGCATCACTTCTGCCTCTGTGGCGGAGGACAATGGGCCACCATATGCCGATGCAGGGAAATGAATGGAGCTCATTTGTGCTGGCACCATGAGCCCCCGGCCCCCCTTGACCCTAGCCGGGGCCCGCTGTGGCACTGGGGCCGACGCAGACAGACGAGGCCGAGCTCTCCGCCGTGGTGCCTGCATTCTGCCGCACGCCACCAGGCTTCGGATGGCCTCCTCCATTCATTCATTCATTCATTCATTCATCTGTCCATCAACCCATCCATTGAGTGATTTATTAAATATTTTATCCATTTATTCATCCATCCACCCACCCCTCCATCCATTCATCCATTCATCCATTCATTCATTCAGTGCCGGGTGTTATTAGCGATCAGAGGTTAATGTCAATGTAATAAAAATGCAATCATGAATTATTTGTAGTATTTAATTGTTTCTTAAACGTGCGACTATGGAAGCGGAGCCGTGTCTGTCGATGCACAAAGCTCTCCCTTCAGAGGTGTTTCTGTTTCTTTAAATGTTGTGTTTATCTGTGTCATGTGCCAGGCTTATGTGTGAGTGTGTGCACATGTCTGTGTGTGTGTGTGTGTGTGTGTGTGTGTGTGTGAGTGGCTGTGTGCATGTGCATGTGTGTGTGTGTGTGTGCGCATGTGTGTGTGAGTGTGTGCAGGCCAGGGATGATAGCAGATGATTAAGGAGTGGCTGCTCTGTTGACATGAGATACTAATGAGGATGAAATGAGAAGGTCAGGGCTCGTCTCGAGGAGGGGATACACAACACCCCCTTACCCCTTGTTGTCCAGTCTCCCACCCTCCACCACACATACACACACACACACATGTGCACACACAGCCACAGCCACACACAGCCACACACACACACACACACACACACACACACACACACACACACACACACACACATACACCAAGGGAGAGGGCTAATCCTTCTCTTAATCGGTGTGACCGAACACACATACGCACAGACACACAGACACACAGACCCACATACACACAGACACACATACACATACACGCACACACACTCTGATCAGCCACTCTGCGTCTTCATAATGGAGCTAATTAGCATCTCAACCAGGGCCAACTCAGCATTATGATTAGAACTGTTTATGTATCTCCTCTAGATTGGCCTGGTTTTATATATATATATATAGAACAAATATAAATACCAAACTTAAACCAGTAGTAAAGGTAGTAAAGGCCAGTGATAGGCTAGTGATTGTACCGTGAATAACGTCATCTGTTTGACTGACTGGGAGGGGGGGGGGGGGGGGGGGCAGGGGGGGGAGTGAACTTACTTAAACCCGTGTGTGTGAGTGTGTTTTGTGAGTGTGTTTTTCCTGTGCGTTGGTGAGAGGGCAGTGACAGTTCCCTATCAACACACCGAACTGTTGACCCCGTGGGGGAGGGAGGAGGGGGGAGGGGGGAGAGGGGGGAGGGGGGGTGGAGAGGAAGTGGTGGGCCAGCTGTGAATCATTTTTCATCACTCTGATGGACAATCAAAACACAGAGAGTGAGCGAGAGACAGAGCGAGAGCGAGAGAGCGAGCGAGAAAGAGAGAGAGAATATGATTATAAAAGGAAGTGAGTCTTGCAGAGTGCGGCGTAGTGTTTGGATGTACGAGACCCCTGACCCTATGTCAACACCACCACCCCTAGAACCAGCATCCCCACCACCCCCCACCACCAAACCCCAACACCCCCCCCCCCCACCAACACCACCACCATATCCTCCACCGCCACAACTATCTTAAAGAACTTTATCCACCCTGCTACCACCACACCTGCAACCACCAACAGCACCACCACCACCACCCCTCCCACCACCACCACCTCGGCCACCCTACTCCCGCTTCGACCCTCCTCCAAACCAGGGTCTTCCCTACCAGCACTGCCATTTTTCACGCGGGGTCCGACGGGAGATAAGGAACCCCAGGGGACTCATCCCAAGAGAGGACCAACTGGGAAAGAGATGGGTCCAGTCTGTACTGCATGTTTTGTGTGTGTGTGTGTGTGTGTGTGTGTGTGTGCATTTGTGCGTATGTGCGACCCAGTCTAGGTGCGAGTGTCCATGTATGCATGTAGGAGTGTGTGTCAATGTCAATTTGTGTGCATCCTGCGTGTGTGCACCAGTGTGTGAGTGTCTTCATGTTTGACTTCACCCATTGGCACTCACACACATATGAAGTCCTCCTATAGTTGAATGCACAACTGAAGTCTAACATGGTTAAAGGTTGTCTCGGCCCCGGTCCTGTGAGATTACTGTACCTCAGAGGAGAGAAGAGCGATAGAGACACATGAAAGAGAATGGGAGAAGGATACAAGGGAGAGCGAGAGAGAGTGAGACAGAGAGAGGGAGAGAGAGAGAGAGAGAGAGAGAGAGAGAGAGAGAGAGAGAGAGAGAGAGAGAGAGAGAGAGAGAGAGAGAGAGGGAGCGGGAGAGAGGGAGGAAAAATGAGCCTGCCAGTGGTTAATTGAGCATACAGATTCCTAATGTGTCAGGCGGAGGGCTCACAGATGAGGGATGGCACTTTTTGCCATGTGCATCTTCCTTTGTTTCCTCTTTAAGGCTAATGAAGGCGGCCTTGCTGTCGATTGGGCTGGACACACACACACACACACACACACACACACACACACACACACGCACACACACACGCACATGCACGCACTCGCACTCGTGTGCAGGCGAGCACACACACGCAAGCACACAGGCACACACAAGCAGGCACATACTGACATGCATGCTTGCACATGGAAGGAAATGCCCACCAGAGACACTCTCACATCCTCATTTGACCCGGCGCGTGTCATCATCCTAACCCTCATAACAGCATGCCACCATCCCCCCCCCCCCCTCCCTGCATGTTCAAGGCCAATAGGCACAGAGACACACAACCACACACACACACGGACACACACAAACACACACAACCACACACACACACACACAACCACACACAAACACCCACACAAACACCCACACAAACACCCACACAAACAAAGGTTGAGAGCAGGAGTTTCTTGATGAACTCACACATGTTTACAGCAAATTCATTATCAAAGCTGAAGACCTGTTTCATTTTTACAGTCTCCAAAAAAACAGCAAGCATCCATTATCCAAAGATTTCAGTCTCTCTCGCTGTCTCTTCCTGCATGCCTTCGGGTCACCCACTAATGAGCAGAACGCTCAGGAAACATGGAAGCTATTAGCCCGGCCTGGCCGTCTGAACGGCTCTATTCTACCTGATGATTACATCCTTTTATATCATGTTGGAAACAGGTACAACGGAGCCAGGGCAACCGGACCCATCTTCTAGACAATCTGCACAACGCTGGTCCCAGCCCGTCTGGACAATGATCCTCAACACTCGTCTTCCTTGTTCCATGTTGGGTGGGCTGGTCGGAGGGTAGGTTGGGGGTGGGCATCTCTCCCTCTCTCTCCCTCTCCCTCTCGCTCTCTCTCTCTCTCTCTCACTTTCCTTCTCTCTCTCTCTCTCTCTCTCTCTCTCTCTCTCTCTCTCTCTCTCTCTCTCTCTCTCTCTATCCCTCTCTATCTCTGGTGTAGTCTGGTCAGTACGGCGCACCGCTCATGTTCAAGGTGCTCTACCGCCATATGTTTGCTCATTGGGGAGCAGGGCAGGCGAAGGGCTGGACTCTATGACCTTCACCCAGAGATGAGCACTGAATACTCCAGGCTCCACTCGCTTTGGGTTCATGCCAGGTGAGGAAGCAAACCACAGCAAACCACTTGGCACGCACATTCGGCTACTGGTAGTCCCTGACTGGGGACATCGCCAGCCTACATTTCCCTTTTTGTGTGAAGCCACCAAAGTTGTGGAAATTCCTTTGAAAGCGTGTTTCATCGCATGATATCAGATCCCTATCTATATATTGTTGTGTTTTTGCGGGGACACAATTTGGGCACAGCTCGATGGTTTATGTGAGGAACACTTCCTGGTTTTGGTTCCCTTGGCTCGGTTATTGAAAGGAGAGTTGTGATTTCACAAGAAACGACTTTGTAATGATCAGGAAAGATACCTACTTCCAGAAATAGGTATATATAAACATATATTTTGCCTGAAGGATGAAAACATGAATTCTACATTAATTAGTATAAAGTATATGTATGTACATTTTTAAGGCATACATTACCACTATTACTTTAGTGAAACCCAAAGTACTGAAATAAATTATAATAATACATCAAATATGTATTACTATCATGATTTCAAATAATGATTTAAACTGAAAATAATATTCTGGCATTTGCAGAAAAACAACATAAATAGTTTGTTTTAACACCACATGCTATTGATCTTGATTTAAAATGAACCTCTTATCGCTTCATATAAACATGCAGATGTGTATATTATGTGCTTTTAAATATATATCTACATATATGTGTATATTTACAAAATATGCCAAACCGGCAAAGGTGGTACAAACATTGTGTAATACATTTTGACATGTGTTGTTTTTATACGTTTGGGAATATTAAACAAGGGTTGACAGCTCTTTCTCCCAGCCCTCCACCCGACAACCTTATTTTCCTGGGAAGATTAAATATTTCTGCTTGAGAGGACCCTTTAAACTATGAAATGACTGCTGTCACTGACATGCAGACCCCCCTGTACACACACCCTCTCTCTCTTTTGCTCTCACATACACACATACACTCACTCTCTCTCTCTCTCTTTCTCTCTCTATCTCTCTCTTTCTCTCACACAAGCACACACACACACACACCCACACACACACACCCACACACACACACACACACACACACACACACACACACACACACACACAGACACACACTCTGTCTCTGTTTCTCCCATACGCACACGCACAGACACAGACATATCACACACATATGTGCGCACACACACACACACACACACACGCACCACACATCACGCTCCCCTGATTTTGGATGGATAGATGTTTGGGGGTGGGGGATGAAATATATAATCTCCTGAAAAGAATGAGGCCCTCTGGGATTTTCTCAAAGTGGCCCCTCTCTGTGTCGGGGGGAGGGCCCTGTGCACGGCCACTCCACACTGTAACTTGAGCCAGCAGGGGGACAATCTGTCAAATAATTAGCCGTTGCCCGGCACAAAGGTTTTATTTGCAGGAATTTCATTGGGGCAGGTTTGAATAATATGTGTGTGTATTGTGCGAGGTCATGGGAACATCATCTCTTAGAGGAGGGCCATAAAGAGGAGCGAACCGTAACGAGAAAGCCTTCGCTCATTCAATTCCCCGCGTATTTGTTTTCACTCTTCCTCTCCTCCACCTCTCTTTTTCTGTCTCTCTCTCTCTCTCTCTCTCACTGCTCAGTCTGTCTGTCTGTCTCTCTCTTCTGATTAAATAAATCTGTCTCATGTTCACGTCTTATTTGTGTTATTCATCAGAATTGTATTACGATTATTGTGATGATTATATAATTATGCTTTGAATATGTGTTTATGATTTGTTTCATGTTATTCGGTTTTCGGTATGCAGTATTACAACATTAGGTTATCAATAATAACTATTCATTTATCATCAGAAAATAACAAAGACTAACAAAGCAAGAAAATGACAACATGTACCTGTATTTCTTTCTTACGGCTTGTTTATACCACATATTATTCAAAGCTAAATCATCACGCAAGTCATATTCAGCAGCCGGGCCCTAAACAAGCTCAGGTGGGTTGTTTCTGTTTCATTGACCCCTGACCCCTGAGTGCAGCCAACCAGGAAGTAGGTAGTGTTAAAAGGGATTGATTGGTTTGTGGTCTATAGATGATTGTTTATATCATTCCATACTGGAGGTTTGACCTCCAGTGACCTCAAAGCCCTGACCTGTATCCATCCGCAGTGGTGCTAATTAGCTCTGACGGGGCTGTAAAATGAGTCCCTGCCATGCTCTGATTGAAGCAACACACGCCGGCCCGGCTCCTCTACCCTATGCCTACCTAACTTATTTCCTACTCAGCGAATGTCAAACACATTAAAGTTAATGTCCCGGCAAATCCAACACAATTATGTGTTAGTTGTGGTGTTGTGCTGCATGTGTGTGTGTGTGTGTGTGTGTGTGTGTGTGTGTGTGTGTGTGTGTGTGTGTGCGTGTGTGTGTTCATACGTGTGTCTGCTTGGTCACCCGTGCTCATGTATCAACACTTGTCCAGCTGTTAAGGAACTATACAAAAAACACACCAAAGCATAAAAGTGTTTACATTACAGATGGAGAGAGAGAGAGAGAGAGAGAGAGAGAGAGAGAGAGAGAGAGAGAGAGAGAGAGAGAGAGACAGAGACAGAGACAGAGAGACGAAAAAGAGTAGGAGCGGCGGGGGTACGGAGACATGTTTGCTTTTCTCCAAGCCATAACGTTCAAATATTATAGACCACATGTTCGACCGGGAGGGCTGAGCGAACGCATCCTGAGACACATTACAGACGGATGAGATAAACTTGCTTTTAAGTTAAATAATTGCGTTAATGCATCCTGTGATCTCCCTAATTTTAATGAAAGCAGGCTCACAATTTTCCAGTCATTATTTGATGCCGATTCTGTTCCTCTCTAATAAGGCAGAGCACTGAAGCAAAACAAAATGCAACGGCTCCATTTCCTGTCTGTGCCTTAGAGCGATCCAGGGATGAGGAATGTACACACACACATCCACACGGATACAGATATACACACACACACACACACACACACACACACACACACACACACACACACACACACGCACACACACACACACACACACATACACACACAATCTCAAACACTACCCTCTGCCCCCACATAAAACATATAAAATGATAAATCTGGAAGTAGAATAAAACCAACAATTATAAACGTAGGCACACAATTAACATTGACAAACAAACAAACACACACTGACACATGCACATGCATACACATACACACACACACACACACACACACACACACACACACACACACGTGTGGCAGTGTGTGTGAGTATCACTCATCTCTATCCCTCCCGGCCTGTCTGTCTTGCAGCAGAGTCCAGGATCACAGAACAACTGACAGTATTTCATGTTGGATCTGAGGATAAGCAAAAGGATTTCTGTTGAAGATTAGAGCTTAGCATGAGCTGTGACTCCATATCACTAAAAACGCTGTTTGATGTGAAAAGCTAAGGGCTTTTGCACTCTCTCTCTCTCTCTCTCTCTCTCTCTCTCTCTCTCTCTCTCTCTCTCTCTCTCTCTCTCTCTCTCTCTCCCCTTTGTCTTTCCCACTTGGTCGTCCCCTTCCTCTGCACTCCAGCAACCACATTGTAAGGTTCTGTTGATTTAGCTGTGAGTGGCTGCCTGATGCAACACTGGCCTAGCCCTTAAGGAGCTAAATACAGCTAACATTGCATAGTTATTCTATCGCTGGGCTCCGGAGGGACAACAGGGAAGGATGTTTTTCAATGGGCTGAACCTGAGGGCCTCAGAATGCCTAGAACCACAGAGAGCTGAAGGCCACACAGAGACGTTGTAATGATCAGGAAAGAGGCTGTATTGGCTGGTTTCAATTGATTTAAAGTGAACATAAAATATTTTGGGAAGTTTAATAGCAACCACAATTTATTTATGTTTTATATACAGTAATTCCTTATTGAGAGGGTTTTATAAACAGCGATGAAAATCAATTTTTGAAAAAATATTTTAAATGTTCATTATTAAATAATATAACATAATTGCAATAATTAAAACATGGTGAAATATATATATATATATATATATATATATATATATAATGTATTAACAACAATTATATAAACAATAATAATGATAATAATAATCAGATTAATAATAAATATCTTTACTACAAAGTAATAATGATCATATTAATTTAAATTGTGTAACAGATAATCAGGGTTAACTGTAAACACAACCCTCCCCCCCCCAAAAAAAAACAAAACAACTAGAACAGTTCAGCAATGTAAGCTTGGGCTTAAGTGTTTAGTTGGGCTGTTGTTATTTGTGTGTGTTCCTGAGTTAGAGTTCTCGAGAGACAGCAAAATACAGTGTGTGTGTGTGTGTGAGAGAGAGAGAGAGAGAGAGGGGGGACAAGGGGTACTCCCTCTCTCACCGCCTTCTCCTCACTCACACACTCACACACACACACACACACACACACACACACACACACACACACACACACACACATATGTATATATATATATATATATATATATATATATATATATATATATATATATATATGGATAGGCTATATATATTGAAGCAGCACACAGAGACGGTAATGTCAGGCGAAGGATTGGCAGCCACAGACCCCCAGCGCACCCCGGTGTGGGTTAACCCGGGAAATAAAGAAATAAAGGCCTAACATGGGGAGTACCTGAGCGGAATCCTGAATGCCAGTTCCTGGTAGGAAAGATGGATTGCCTGAATTCTCCACCAATCACATAACAACACACTGGCCGCAACATTGATTGATGAACTATTTAAGTCGTCAATCTCACATCACCAGCTTTTCTGCAACCCCCATCGCATCCACCCGCCTCTGCCCTCCCCTCTTCACCACTCTCCCAGCCTGCAGCCCCCCTGCAACGTCATGGAAAAGACATTCGCCGTCCATACTCCGCCCATGCTCCGCCCATGCTCCACCCATGCTCCACCCGTGCTCCGTCCATGCTCCGCACATGCTCCATCCATGTGTCATGGATCAGCATCACACCTTTCAAACCATTTTGGGGTTGAGTGTGAATAGTGCTAGTACATCAGAATGCATCATGGGATTTTTTGTTTGCGATCCTCCCCAAGATATACTATTCAAGAGAGCTGTGGTACTGTAAAATCAACAAAGACGAACCGTAAGCCAGGCTAACGAAAACGTTGTTTTACCACATCTAGCATTAGAAATTATACGGCAGTTTCATCACAACAATTGATCCCTATAAGTATAAATAATTTCACAATGAATTAGTAAACAATGACCAAAAAAACGATACTTCTAACATAGTAACCCGCATTCCAATGCTCCTCTTCTTCTGAAATAGAGGTGGGCGTTGCGATGTGACATGTCGATGTGACGTGCCCTATCAATGAGTCAGGGTGTAAAGATGACAACACTGGCGATAGCAGAGCTAATCTTCTGTAAGGAGGATGGAGTGCACATGCCGGTGAAACCTCTGCATCGCAGAGGTGACGCAAGGACCGGCTCAAGACTAGGATTACCATACATTGAGGTTCAATCCGGGGCCCTCCGTTAAGTCTGTGGCGTGCACACTCGGCACGCCATGTGTCGCCTGTGAGCCCATTGGTCGGGGCAAGTCTTCCTGCCTCTGGGCATGGAGCGTTTGTAACTCAGAGGCTGTACTTGTCAAAATGCTCTTTGGTGAGCCTCTAACAGGCGAGCCTGCGTGGAACTTTAGACCAATAGTATGGATTTGGAATCATGATTAACTATAATAGCATTGGTAAAAAAAAAAAGAAAAACGCATCCCTCGCTCTCACCTCTGACCTCTGTTGGGACCTCTTTGTTCTCTACGATGTATTCAATACCAGAATCATGCTTGAGTTCCCTCGGCAGAGGAAATGAGAGATAAAAACATTAATAAATGAGTTAAGTTAATAAGTAAGTGGGGGGGGTGGGGGGGTTAAAATCAATTGCGTCACACTTATGGCCCGGGGAGAAAGCATCACACCTGCAGATATTCTGTTGACAGTGCATTAGAGAGTAAACGAAGAGCAGGCGTCTTCGGGAGCTATGCTGAGGAGCAGCCATTGATCTATTGGTTAACCTATTCTCCTGCTTCAGTAACGCAGCACTACCCTTAGAGGGAAAGCAGCACTGAACAATGTGCGTGGTCCTGACACGTGCACACACACACACACACACACACACACACACACACACACACAAATGTGCACAGACGAAAACACACACACACACACACACACACAGATATAGCCTGTGTAAACACAGGCATGCACACACACACATACGCAAACACACATTTACACATGCACACACACACACACACACACACACACACACACACACATGCACCCACATCCACTGTTTCCCTCCACTAATATGATACCCCCGCAGGTTGTTCACAGACCTCATTCCTAATCAATGCATGTGGTTGGTGGGATCATCCTGTCTCTGCAAATTAATGACTTCACTTTTTTCTGTGGTTTCATTCTATCGATTTGTTTTATTAGGCCATTGATCTCCTTCCCCCTCCAATCGCCCCCCCCCCCCCCCCCCCCCCCCATCCCAACCAACTCACCTTTGCAAGCAATGCACACAACCATGCAAGCATGCAGACACACCTTTTACTCATAGTTACTTCACTATGAGTGCTGAATGTGGTGTGGACCCCCCACCCCGTCCACCATAAAGCCATAGTTCTGCTCTTCTTCCTCTCCCTCTTCTGTAGCTGGTCTTGGATCGTGACTCTCGCAGGTTGAGCGATGAAGAGGATAGACCCTGCTTGTACTGTACACGCTCATGCCACTCAGTGTGGATATTGTTTACGGAAAACATGGACACATGAAAACCTTTTGTGAGTTTTTTTGTTATTTTTTTGTTTTTTATATAAATGTGTGCAGTACCACAATGTTGACACTTATTGGCCGGTGCAAGGTGAGGTCTTATTAACAGGCATATCCAACTCCTTTGCATAATTTGCTGTGAGATGTGAACAATGGAGAGGAAATGGTCATACTTCATTTCACCGGAGGAATGACAGTAATTTCCTTCACTGTGACTGGAATATTTGGGTACAATGCCCCACCATTAAAGCTAGAATAGGCAATGGGGAGAAACCAGCCAGAGTAAGCAAGATTCTGAAAGTATCCAACCGAAAAAGTTGGTCTCCCTCCAAAGCCACTCCCCCAGAACATGTGACAAGCTCTCTAGCTTTAAGTCTGTCTAGGCTTTTGGAAGACTCCGGTCATGCGTAATGATCGCACAGGCAGAGTGTGCGCAGGTAGCCAGGTATGTAGGTAGACAGCGAGGTAAACTAGGTAGGCTTATTATAGGCCTGCGACTGCCAGTTATCATATTATTCATTATTTGTCAGATGATTTGATTTTGATTGCTGCCGCGGATTACAACAAAGATGCAAAAATAAAAACAATTTAATTGCCTACCATTGCTTTAAAACGACTATCATAGGTTTGTATTTCCTGTGTACTGACTTAAAAACGTACTTGTCATTTATATACAGCATTGAACACATTGAACACAAAATTACAAAAAAACGTTTCAGAAAAAATTTAAAAGTTAATATACAAACTAAATAATCCATGTGCGAGTGACATGTGTCACTGACATTCATGTATACTTTCAACCAATGGCAGTTCATCTGACTGCATTCTACAGGAATTCCCCCACTCTCAAATGTGTACACACAAACACACACAAACACAAACACACAAACAAGACACTTCAATCAACAACCCAACACACTAATTCTACCCAGTTTTGGTTTAAGATGACCCAGTCGGGATGTGAAGTTGGGACGCACACATCAAACAGACACATATGCTGTCCGTAACTGTTATTGCCCCTCTATGTCTGTCAGAGATGTTACATTTTCATTACATTTACTAATCTGACACCAAAGAGCCCAAAGTGACTCACAATAAGTGATTGCAACAAAAAGGTTAAAAAAAAAGCAATCTGCTTTAAGTGCTACAATATATGTGTAGATGAAGGACTTGTCTTTGTGTTCCTCTGGTTTTCCCTACTGCTTCTGCGTGTTTACCCAGCTTGTGGGAATCCCTGTTCCCTGGGACAGGGCTTCTTAAAGGCTTCTAAAGGCATCTGGCCATCTGCCTGATTCTCTACGTGTGTCCCGGATATCACAGCTTCATGAGCCCCACTTTGCTGCCCACTTTTTACCGAGATTGTGTGTTTGACAGAGCAGCCATCTGAGGACCAGTCATGTTGTTAACATTCATGAGATAACTGCAAATCCTTACAGGCAATCTCTAAACTACACCACACACCAACACATGCTGGAGTGAGGAAAGAGTGTGAATGAGGGCAAGTCAGTTAGACTCAGCATACAGGTGGTGAGTGAGGCTGTGTGTGTGTGTGTGTGTGTGTGTGTGTGTGTGTGTGTTGTTGTGTGAGTGGGGGGAGGGGGGGATTAGATTGTTGTACCTCTGATACAACTTCTAACCCTAAGGTCCTTAGATGTACAGCCTAGTCAGCAGCGAGATGTTAATCATGAAGACATTAGATAAGTGTAAACCCAAGACCTGTAGTGAGGCTGCACCAAGCTGGGGTCTTACCTGGCCAGAAAACTGAGGCACTTGGCACAGTAGTGAATGACGGTCTCAATGTAACACCCTTAAAGGGGCCTTTGTGTCTTTCTGGATAACATGGGTTGATGAAGTGCTTTTATTTGTGGATTATATGTTTGTGGATTTTCGTGGATATATACTAATTTACACAGAAGTTTTAGTGGTATTTGTTGCTATTATCAATGATATTTTGATAATATTTGAAATGTGTATGTGTTTTTGTGTGTGTGTGTGTGTGTGTGTGTGTGTGTGTGTGTGTGTGTGTATTAACAAATGTTTCAATAAAGTTAATTGAAAGTCAAATCCAATCTCTCTAACCCTCTCTCTCGCTCTCTCTCTCTCTCTCTCTCTCTCTCTCTCTCTCTCTCTCTCTCTCTCTCTCTCTCTCTCTCTCTCTCTCTCTCATTCTCTCTCTCTGTCTCTCTCCTTTCTCTCACTCGCTCTCTGCCTCGCTCGCCCGTCCCTCTTGTCTTTACGTAAATCCTTCCGGGGTTTCTGGCAGCAGTTTCCTGCTCTTTTATCTGGCTCCCTTGTGGTCCAGGACCATTAGCCCAGCCGTACCTGCAAGTGTCTGGAAGGCAGCTGGCTCCGGCCGGCCTTCTCCAGCATGGGCCCAGGGGCTGCTGGGACATGGGAACACTGGCACCGAATACCAACGGGTAATTAGACCTTCATTCAGGAGAGAGTATGCTAAGCATTAGAGACCAAAGCTCTCTTTCCGGCTCAAATCATATCTGCATCCTGTCTCTCGGTTTATGTCTCTGTTTCTCTCTCTCTCTCTATTCTGTCTTCCCTCACTGAATGTGCTCATGCCTTACGCTTTGTTACTCTGAATACAACTAGAGGCAAACTGCTACACAGATATATACTACTTTCTACTGTAGACAAGACAATAGCATTTGATTAAGAATCGAGCAAGCATCGTCCAACAAATGTTATGGGCAGATAATCGAAAACAGAAACACCAGACACAAACATAACCGTTCCTTGCGTGTGATAAACATCATCTTTCTTCACTCTGACGTCATAAGCCAGGCATCTCTCTGCTATCATTGTTGTGTGTTTGTTTTTCCTCTTTGTGAGAACCGTTTCAGCTGGTTTTTCTCATGTAAGAGGAAGACATTTCTATTCGTAGTCGGTTCTTTGGTGAAAGGTGACCTAACCCATAATTCCATTAAAACCACAATACGATGTTGGTCCCTGATGCTGATGGATGTTTCACACGCAGAACGACCATACGCCAACATGAAGAGGTGGTTAGAACCTGATTTCAAAGTCATTGAAATTATCTAAAGGGTTCTCTCCCGAAAAGTCATTTATTAGGAAAATGGAATCCACAAATTTGAATTCAATATAATAATTATTTTTCTGCATGAACTAAACAATCCTTGTTATCCCTTAAAATACAGCAGAGCAACAGATATCCATGATGTTGCAGTTGGCAACAACTATCTTTTGACAGGGTGAGTGAAGCATCAATCTGTGCATTTGTTGAGTGTGTTTTGTGTGATAAAGGATGAAGACAGCTTAGAGAGGACCCCGCTCTGAGTGGTCAGGGGCAGAGAAAAAAATAAAACGCAAGAGAAAACATCGTTTCCAAATTAGCGTAAACAGAAATACAAAAGAAAAGGAGAGGAGTGGAATGGAAAATAACGTTGTCAACAGGAACCCCCAGCATGGAATTTCAATTTCATATATCTAATTATCCCTGTCAGATGGAGAGAACAGACAAAAAGGCCGCCTTTGTTCTCCCACTCCATCTCCCGCATCTCTCGTCAATTAATTTCAGTATGTGAATATGACTAATCTCTCCACAGCTCCACGTCCACATAAATAATAATAACTTTGGTCCTGCGTTAGAGGGAGGACTGGGCAGGCTTCTGTGAATATCCATGCATCCATTTATGATATTAGAGCACAATGGAAGTGTGCATAATTCAGGTGATGGCGCTTAGCAGGCTCCTGCAACCTCACCATGGGCATCGAACGTTGGATTGGAGTCTCGTAGCTCAAATAATAATAATAACGCTGCCCTGTGTGTGTGTGTGTGTGTGTGTGTGTGTGTGTCTCTCTCTCTCTCTCTCTCTCTCTCTCTCTCTCTCTCTCTCTCACTCTCTCTCTCTTCCTCCCCCTCCCCTTTTTTTTGTCAACAGCGGAGCATTATGCCTCTCGTTTGTGTCATTGGAATTGGCTCTTTGTTTTGAGGCCTGATATTAGCATCATAATCGGACAGGCAGAAAGAGGCGGCTGTGATGGTTGATTTATGCACAGCGCGGGGATGTGTGGGGAAGGCCTGGGCATTCCTATCACATGCAGTAAGGGAGTCGCTCGCTCGCCTTTTATCGGATATGTGCGTGTTTTCTTTTGTTTTTTTTATTTTTACTATTCACAATCCAATAATTTGTGTGCAAACTAAATGGTGCAAAACATAACTTTTTCAACAGTTGAGTTTATTTTTCATGTTTAGCCTCTGAACAACAAGTTCAGAATCAACGGTCGCTGCCAAGGAACCACTCAGAAAACGTCCATGTAAATTGAGTGGTTTTCTTCTCTCACCACTTACAAATTGCCGTGCCATAAAAAAAGGGGAACTATTGAAGTTTATATAAATAAATAAAAACACAATTTGATGCAAATAGAAAGGTTTATAACTATTTGCGAGTGTTGGATAATTAACTGGTGTCCTATTCATTCTGGGAGGCCTTGTTTTCCCCACAGTCTCATCTGAGATACATATTCATAGTGAGCGAGGAAGGCCAAAATAATCATCTGGGATGAAAAGATGTCTTGCTAACAGTGATGTGAAAAGCACTTACAAGGCAGGATAAAGTTGGAGTATTATCGGTTTGAAAAATAATAGATCCACGATGTATAAAAACAACCATGATGGAGAGAGAAAGAGAGAGAGAGAGAGAGAAGTTTTGTATTCCAGTGCTTAATCACACACAAATGCCTGCATACCACACACACACACACCCGCACACCCACATCAACATATACACAAAGACATGAACATATATCACCCACACACACATACACCCACACACACATACAGCAAAGACATTCGCATGCACATATAACACACACGCACACACACGCACACACACGCACACACACACACACACACACACACACACACACACACACACACACACACACACACACAGCGAAGAGGCTTGCATTGTTACATTTCATTAGACACATTCTTTCCCTATGGACTCTTGACCAGTTACCATGGCATTTTAGTTGACTGCATTTCATTTCTCTCTCTCTCTCTCTCTCTCTCTCTCTCTCTCTCTCTCTCTCTTCCTATTTTTACCTTCCTTGTTAGCAGACGTCATTTCGTCATTTCATAGCTTTCACAGAAAACCATTTAAACCAAAGCATTTGGATCCTTATCACCCGGGCACCTGTTGAGGACGGATCTGACATTGGTCGTCTATTGTCCCAGAGCAGGTTGCCTCTCTACCTATCGAACCACGCGAGACACTGTGGGCCCGGTCGAATGTTTCATACATTTAAATAGCATGTTTCCAAGCGTCCGAGAAAAAGACAAGAGGATGGAGTGGAAAAAAAAACATAGTTTGCATCCGGTGTATAAATAGTTCCTGGATCAGGGCTGTTAAGTTTAGAATTAACATGTAAACACTTGGAAAGTCCCCCCCCCCCCCCCCCCCCCCTCACCCACACCTGCACCCCCCCCTACACACACACACACACACACACACACACACACACACACACACACACACACACACATACAGAAACCCCTCCGAACACACGTACACAAATGCATTTAGATACACTCACAAACACACACACACATAGACACGCACCCCTTCGAATGCATGTACACAAATGCACTTACATACACACACAGACACACACAGACACACACAGAAACACACACACACACACACACACACACACACACACACACCTCCACCCGTTAGCTTCTTTTAAAGCCTTGATAAATATACATAAAGTCTTGCACAATGACTGCCTTGTCCCTTTTAAACAGGACACACTTTTTAATGGAGATATATATTTCCTGGATTATACCCGCATTCAATTGCAAATTCAGAGGATTTTTTTTTTCACCCTTTCTTTTTTTTTTTATATATTCGTCAGTCGTTGCAGTCTATGAATAATAGTAACATTTGAATGCAGAGAACACCTGGTGCTGGGAGGTGGTGGGGGGATATGAAGGGAGGGGGGGGGGTGAGCGGGATGGTGGGGGGGGGGGGGGGGGTGGTTGGGTCTGGGTCTTGTGTTGCGAGGAGGAGGAGCTTGTCGCTGGCCCAATATCACTGCCAAGAACTTTCCCCTTTTTTCCCAGACCTACAGCCCTCCTCTCTCCCCCCACACCGCCCCCCCCCCCCCATCCATCCGCTCCCCATTCAGACCCTCTGGCCTCAGCCTCCACCTCGGTGACATACTGTAGACCGTGAAGCGACCCACGTAACTTTACGCACCCCTTTACGGAATGGGGAAAAAAAAAAGAAAAGAAAAGAAAAGAAAAAAAAAACAGGACAAAAGAAAGAGAAGAAGAGAGTAAAAAGAAAAAAAAAAAAAAAAAGGAGGACGATTCATTCAGAGATTAAGTGGGAGAGAGGACGGCGGGGAGGGGGGCGGGGGGGGGATTCACCTTGTGGTTTCTAGGTCGACTTTGGGAACGCTGGCGTGACAACGAAGGATAAAAAAATACAAATAAGAACGTGAGTGTGTGTGTGTGTGTGTGTTTGTCTGTGTGTGTGTGTGTGTGTGTGTGTGTGTGTGTGTGTGTGTGTGTGTGTGTGTGTGTGTTTGTGTGGCGGAAATGAAACACGGAGGGAACTACAAGGTGAGAGTGGCGTAGTGTATGCAGTTGAGTTTTTTTTGTCACTCTTTGTACATTGGTACATTGACTACTGAGGCTGTATGAGACAAGAAGTGAGGGGAGGGAGGGAGGGAGGGAGGGAGGGGGGTGAGGGGATGGGAG
Organism: Micromesistius poutassou; assembly: GCF_964030765.1. Taxonomy (NCBI): domain Eukaryota; kingdom Metazoa; phylum Chordata; class Actinopteri; order Gadiformes; family Gadidae; genus Micromesistius; species Micromesistius poutassou. Next base: position 10,549,507 of record NC_140278.1, read on the forward strand.
AGAAAGGGGGTGGGAGGGAGGGTGAGGGAATGACTAGTGCCATTGGGAGGAGGAGAGAGCAAGGGGTGGTGTTGAGCGCTTGGTGGGGGGGGGGGGGGTGGCTGAGCCTATTCGTATGCTCCCTGCGTCCACTCAACACACAATCGGGTCTGTATTGCGTTTTGCAAATTTATACCCAGGATGTTGGTTTAGAGTGTTTCCCTGAAAAAAAAAAAGTACTTTTTTTTTTTTCAAGTAAGTGTCTGCTTTCATGAGCGAGAGTGATTGAGCCACACAAACAGACCTTTGTGTCCTGGCTCACAGATGCACGCCCCCCCACCCCCGCCCCCCTACCCCCCTACCCCCCCCGCCGCCCCCCCATCCATACTCTGATTCATGCCCCACCCCCGAGTGCACATTTGCACTTTTTTGTCATCTTTTTTTTGTATTATTGTTATTGCCGCTTTTGTGCGTGGAAGACTGTATGAAGAAAAAGTGGCTTACTTTATGATCCCGTTTAGCATAATCTCCTTCAAAAGAATTCAACAGCCTGTTGTGGCGGCAGAGTGTTGTGAACCATCTCCATCTTGTGTGACTAACACATCTTTACCGAAACAATATAAACACCAGCCATTTGAATGACACACTCGACAAACCGTTATTTGCCAACATGAGCCAACGCATGCAAAGCTACTTCTCCCCTACCAGCAAACTGAAACACTCTCCGTTCCCAGGATGGGCTGTCGGCCATGAGGAATTGAGAAAATAATAATTATATTTAAAAATTAAAATATATATACAGTATATATATATAGAAATATATTTTTTAAAATAATAAAAAATATTATATTTATACATAAAATAAAAAACATTGAAAAATTAAAACATACATTTATTTAACACTTTAACATGTTCAATGATACTCACAACAACAAGGATCAACAATAAATTCTTCCAGACGACTGTAAGGATATGTCTGTTGCATGGGAACCCGGTGTGTGCTGCTCATGCCAGGCTGTGTGTGCAGGTTGTCAAGGTGCTGGGCCCGGTTAGACGCGCATTCGATCAGGCCTGACGCATAATGTTTGCTGAGCTGAGAACATAGGCCGTTGACAGCGCCCCCCTGACAACTTGTTTACGTCAGTTCCGATTAATAATTAGTTTAATGATTCAGTGGGGTCTGGGGAAGCATGCCCTCCTCTGACAAACGTGGGAAGGAAAATGTACACACGGCGCTGCTGCATAAAAGTGCCATTTCATCAGGGTTAAGGGTACACACGCAGCGGAGCTGGGGGGGGGACTTATAGGACCGGGATGTGTGTGTGTGTGTGTGATTGGCGCTTGTTCCCCCGGCTCCCGGGGGTTAGAGAGTTCAGAGGAAAGCCGATTATTGCCCTCCCTCAGGTCAAGCCTTCATAAATAAACAAGGCTGGTGTGGGTGCCCGCGGCGGCGTGTTTTACTATGATTAGCATATCATACGGCCTATCGACAGGGCACTTATCATATTACCCCCTCCCCCTGCACATGGAGGTTACATGTACAGCGGGGGGGGGGGGGGGGGGGGATGCGGGGGAGCTGAACATACATCTCTGTTCATTAGAAAGGTCCTGGGGGACAGAATAAATCATATCAGCACGTGGTTATGGCAGCCCTCTCGCCACTTGACTCTGCCACACACACAAGCACACACACACACACACACGGGGGGGGGGGACACATTAAGCAGGTCTTTATTAAGCTGGAGCACAACTGGCTGCCAGCGCTACATCGCTACATCGCTACAGCGCTACATCGCTACATTGCTTCGCTGCAGTGCTACAGGCCTTCAGTGTTACAGCGCTACAATGCTACAGCGCTACAGCACTACTGCTAAATGTGTAGAGTGCCACAGTGTGACATTAGTACGGCGCTACACCATTACAGCGCCACATCGGCACAGCTACAAATGTTACATTCGTAAAGGGTTATATCAGGTATTATGCTACCACGGTACAGTGGTACACACCAGTACAGTGCTACATAGCACCGCGGCAATGCTTTGAGAGGGACATGGGAAGTGACGGAGGATATGGACGAGGACGACAAAGGGACATTGAAGACAAGGCTGAGGTGAGGTGGAGATAAAACGGTTAGAATACTACCCAGAAGGGAGGAAGTATGTACGGGGGGGTGGGGAGGGGTACGGAATTATGACTGACATATGTACATAATGGCACAGCTTTGCGGAGATCAAGCCCTCTCAGACTCTCAGACACGCTACTCAGATTTCAATTTGGGCAGGTCTCCCGCCTCCTCAGCCACAATGCACAGACCAGGGCACAATTAGCAGCGAGTGTGGAGGAAGAGCAAACAGCGTCCCCATCTAAGCCCCTCTAAGCCTGGGGAGCAGAGGAGCCAGAAGCTGCACCACTGCGCCCCTACGGCCAGTCAAGTGTGGCCTCTTTAGGTGGTCCGACAGACAGTGGAGGGATGGTGTATTTCCGCAAGGATTAAAGCTGTTTATTGCACGCACCCGGACCAGCCCGGGGGATGGGAGGGAGTGCTTCTGGGGAATGACCACCGAGTGGATGTGGACCTTATAATGTGAAAAAAAAAAAAAGTTCAAACGTGAATATTGGCTGAACATTGTTGTTGTTTTTTTCTTCACGGTGGAGATGCAAAGCTGGGATCAGTCAGGAAGCCATGGCGATGGGTTAATGACATCCATCACTGGCCTGCTTCCTAAACCTGGGGGCAGCAGGGGCCGCATCAGGACCAAGGCTGCACACCGAAACTGGACCGTTTCTCCATTTCACTGATGTGCTTAATGAGGAAAAATGTTGGAGGATGGAGTAAATGTCCATGTCAGAAGAGGCATGTCAGAAGAAATCTAAATATATAGTATGGTCGGCTTGATTATGTGACATGGTATAATTAACTGCTTTATCATAACCCAGAACTGCTTTTATGTAAATGTGAGCCTGTGGTCTGACTGTTACTGACACAAGGATCAGATGTCTGAGCAAAATATTCTGTACACAAGACTGCTCGGCATGGTACTTCAAATCTAAATTGGTGGCATCGATGAGGGCATTTATGTGCAATCGCAGAAGCAGAAGAGAGTAAAAAGGTATTAAAAAGGCAATTTATTAGCTCAAAGATAATGTTTGCCTATTACAAACAGTTAGAGGTTAGGGTGATAATGAAAATGTTTTGTGTTCTCGTCTCATAGCAGTCCGAGACTCTTCTTGACAAAATGATAAGGTAAAACAATGCTTTAGATGAACATAACGTTTTAACATGCACACACACACAGACCTCCGAGTCCATCACACTGTTGCATGCAGGGGCCAGACACTTTTTTAATCAAACCATCCGACTCACCATAACTTTCTCCCTCAGTCCATGTGTTTATCTTCTCGTGTGTGTTTGTTCCTATATAATGCCATCACTCCAACCTCGCCAGCTCATCTTCACCACCCACCTCTTCCTCACCACCCATCACCCGCCCCAGCCCCTCCCCCCCTCCCCCCACCGCCAACCATGCAAATTAGAACTTCACACACGTAGCGGCAAGCTGCCGGGCGCACTGTGATTTCACACGACCAATTAAGGGTCTCTTGGCAGTTGTGTGAACAGTTTCATTAGAGGAGATAATATTGCAAAGTGAAATGATAAGCAATCATTATGATTAATGTCCAGACATTACATTGCTCGTTAATGAGGTGTAAATGATCTCATTATTTTTTGAAAGAGTACAGATTAGATTAAAGTGGAGTGGACAGCACTCCTCCGTGTTCTGACAAGTTAGTGTTAATTAGGCCCAATCTCCAGGAGCAAATGAGCCGCAACCCTTTGGTAAACAATTAGGCTGCCGTAGCCTCGGGCGAGATGGACAAGAATAGGCAAACGAACGGAGAGCTGGATAGATGGATGTTGAGGGAGCATTAAAAACATGCATCCGATTCATTTTTCAACAGCCATATGAAATTAGGCAATCATCGTCCCTGGCTTCCATTACTGAACAGTCATGGAGAATGTGCCCGGCACTCCCTACACAGGCCAATAGAACAAGCCGCTCCGAGCCAGCGGGGGGAAATATAGTTAGATGTGAGGTTGGCATCGCCGAGTGATGATAGAAAACACGTCATTCCAGGTTTTTAGTTTTAGCATTATTTTTTATCCTTTCATGGTTATTTTGTTTGCCCCCGGTAGAGCAATAATAAGCATGAAACACAATCTGAAGAGAGTGCACCTGTTCTCAAGGTAACAAATCGAGAGGTTTTCTGATCGCTTTAAATGCCATTTGTTGATGAGTTTTTAAATGGTGATGAAGTGTGTTGCCTATAATCACAGGAGAGAAAGGAGCCCGTTGCTGATCATCCATTATACTGTGCTGAATACATTTCTGATCTTAGTTTTATTATTTGTAAACTCAAAGTTTTTAGATGTTGCACAATTTGTCATAACACTTCAATAAAGAGACCCAAGGACGTTTCTTTTTCATGAAAAAGCGGCGATAATAAAAGTCAATCAACCAAAAAGACCCTATTCAGATTTGGGTTTAGTTTAAATTAAAAATGCATAAATTGGTTTGCGAAGACTCAACTTCTAGATGTGTTCTTTGGTTGAAGCCTAGTAAGATACCCATTTAGGTCTGCTGAAGATGGTGACCTGTTTTTCCTCTGTAGGACACTGATTCCATCACAGTGGGAAAAAAATGCTTGTCACCCTCAAAATTGATTTTGTCACCCCCCTTTCTTTTTGTCCACGAGATATGCTTGGATTATGACAAAGGAAGCATTCCTTGTAATCCCCTTGCCAATTGGGTTATGTTTCAGACACATCAGACTCTTATCAGTGATTGATAACACTGCACAAAAAAGAAACATATTTAAGCATTAAGAACGTCAATATTTTCTCTAGTACCTGAAGGTGACCTCTGTGTTTTCTCCCCCTCCTATTTCTAGTGTGTGTGTGTGTGTGTGTGTGTGTGTGTGTGTGTGTGTGTGTGTGTGTGTGTGTGTGCGTGTGGGGATATGTGCGTGTGTATGTGTGTGCACACACAGGAAGGGCTTTAGAAGGTAAATGTGTAAGGCTGGATATGTGGGGAAGCTGGTATGGATTTGCTATCTGGGCCTGAAGTGTTTGCGGCTGATTATGTGATTAAATCAATAATAATTTCTGTTTGCGCTCCTCTGCTCCTCTGCTCCTCTGTCCTGTGTAGTTGAGTGGAACATCATGCGGAAAGTACACAAACACCGGCGTGCACAAGGAAACGCACACAAGCGAACATACACAAGGAAATGCTTGTGAGGAAATGCACAAGGGTGCGCACAAGCTCATGCAGAAAGGAACCGAAAAAAAGGAAAAATTGTAGGAAGAAAGAAAGATAGACGGAAAGAAGGAGCATGAAGTCACAACGTATGTCATCAGGTATTAAGAGCAAGGCCCAGCGTTTTAGTACATTGGTTATCACAAGTTAAATATCCATGTGGCAGAGAGTCTGAAAATCTTGACAACATACTGTTTTATGTATAAAAAATAACTTAAGTCCTTCGTAAACATCTGGCAGTTGAAGCGTTGGCAGGGAAATATAAGCATTTGGGACTTTTGGGTCCCAAATGTAATATGTTAATACATACAGTACATGCAACCAAAACTATCTGAACACAACGTGTAAAATGGCATGAAGAAGCATCTGGAACTGCGGCCTTCTCCTGCTCTGTGTCCTTCTCGTGTCATTCCTTTCTTGGTGAGACTGGTTGAGTGCCAAACTGTGCCAGCCTTTCCTTGTGAACCCTCAAATGCTGCCTTTTCTGTTGTGTTGTGTCTAGACTACAGGAAATGCAACATTACATTTGTTTACAACCAACAGGAAGTAGAACAAGAAGCTGTTATGTGATTAAAGAGTGCAGCCTGGATTGTAAGTGTGCATGTTTGTGTGTGAGTGTGTGTGTGTGTGTGTGTGTGTGTGTGTGTTTGTTTCTTTGTGTGTGTGTGTGTGTGTGTGTGCAAGTTTGTGTGTGTTTGTGTGTCCATGTTTGTGTGTCCGTGTTTGTGTGTGTCAACCCCCAGGGTTTGGCACTGATCAACTTGATATTGCTAAAGCAATGTGGAGGATCGACTACAGCTGCTGTCGGTTTCCGTTAGACGAACAGATTACGTTCAACCCAATATTTTATTCCTCTCGATATAAAAAAACGGAATATACTAAAAGTATATTTCAACAATCGCTGTTGGTCACACACATTAGAATACAACCCAAGCGTGTGCCTTTGAATGTGTGTGCATCTGGGCCATTGGGGGCGTGCGTGTGCGCGTGTGCACCCGTCCACCGCCCACACGTACCGACTGTGTGCACACGTGTGTTTGTGGTCCTGTTAGCTCAGACGCCAAGATTCCCTCAGCACCCTCTTAAATCTATACCCAATAAAAATCAGTGCCGTCTCGAAAAACAAAAGCCAGGGAAACATCTGTAAAACATTGATTTTGCTGATTGCAAACCAAATGCATAGCTAATGAGAAAATAAATCATTTTTGATTAATTAACCTGAGAAGGGGGAGACAATGTGCTGCCGGCGACCAGGCCGATGACAAGTGCCACGGGGCCTCCGTCTGTAAGGTAACAATGTGCAGCTCAGGGGCCCACACACTGCTTCTGGCTTACTGACATGGGAAAAGAAAAGGCTTTGGAAATGCAGGTGACCAACTCAACCGTAAACACAGAGAACCCCCCCCCCCACCCCGTGTGAATGTATTAATAAGTGGATTAACTTACATACATACTTCATACTTTTAATAATGTTATGATAATAATCATATGGTTTGCATTGATATTCATGTTATTTTTACTGTCATCTTCTACCCTAACTATAAATCAAATCAAAACCAATCAAAACCACCAAATCTTTTGAATCACCTTTGCCAAAAAATATCCTCATCCTCTCACTCATTCAAATCTGAAACTGATTACATTTTTCATCTAATAAAATGTTTAGGTAACACTTTACAATAACCATAGTTTATAAATGGTAAATAGACCATTTATAAATGGTTAATAGACCATTTATAAATGGTTAACAGCTTATAGACCAATTATAATGGTAAATAGACCATTTATAAATGGTTAAATAGACCATTTATAATAGGTAAACAGATAGTTTACTAAGTTTACTAATGTTTAATCATCATTTATAAACAGCAAGACCAATCATAAATGGTAAATAGACCATTTATTAATATTTAACTACCATTATAAATGGTCTATTAACCATTTATAAATGGTCTATTTACCATTTATAAACTATGGTTATTGTAAAGTGTTACCAATGTTTATTTATTTATTTTGAAAAGGGTATTCATCAGCAACAAGTAACAAACAACTTTGCCACAGGAGAACAGCAAAACAGACAAGAACATACAGAGAATATAACTACCAATCCAACAATATAATTAAAAGTATAGATATACAGTTGAAAATGGCTGAGAAACTGTACCTTTTGGATGTAAATCAGAATAACATAGGTGACTTTATCATCCAGAAATGAGTAGAACAAATACACGACTAAGACTCAGATTCGAAACAGGACATATTGCCATGGAAATAGATGACAGCAAAAATGAAAAACATTATGTTAGCACACACAATTGTATAGATAAATGTATCCATATACAGGCAGACCCCATGACACAATACATGCATGCTCAAATAAAATGCATGTTCACACACACATATAAACAATCCCACCAACGGGCACACCGGCACAGATGAAGGGCTACAGAGCCTCTCATCGGTGTTCAATTGTATGAGATAAACACACACACACGCACACACACACACACACACACACACACGCACACACACACACGCACACGCACACGCACACACACACACACACACACCAGAGTTCAGAAGGGGTTCTAGGCCCAGTAAAGCTGCCTTCACAACACAGCTGTTTCTCCTAGGTCAACAAGAGACATAGAGGGTTTATTTGTCTGTGCGTTTTATTTGCTTTCTAATACAGCAGAGACAGTGATTTGAAAGATCTACTTGAACAGAATGATAGCATGTACACGGTCTAGGGAGCATGGGAAATATCTGCATTCCACATACGTTTTCTTTTTCTTTTTTCCACTGGGTCCTACCCCTACTTTTTTCTCTCAAGCCTTTTGATTTTCTCAGTTAGTCATAATTAATAAAAAAACAGACTATTCTTTTCTGGTATTATAAATCTCCTTCCCCTTTCAGAGTAAAGTATAATAGTTGTTCCCCGAGAAGCTCCCTATAGGGTCCTGCAATAACGGCCTCCTACCCTCTGATGGCTAGACAGTAGGCCATTGTAGTGCTCAATCGCCACGGATTTATAGCCACAGCCCGGGTTCCCAGAATGCAATGTCAGTTTGCCGCGGCCTCATCAATCTACAGTCCTCTGCTAAACAAGGAGAGGAAAATGCACGGCAAAGAAGCGTGAAACACAAACAAGAGAGATTGTTCTGGATTTGCTCTTATTTTTTATTTGCTGTCCTTTGGATCACAGGTGTGTAAAATGTAGACTGTCAGAAACTTTTAAAAGTCCTTCAATGTCATGTACAGGGAGTGTTGTACATGGCAGCAGCACACTTTTTCCCGACAAAGTAACATTTTTCTGGCGATAAAATACAAACCATTACATTACTCTAAGTGTAAAAATAGCATAAGTCAACTAAATGATTAAAGACTTGATTATAAAAATATTGTGGTCTAGAAAAGAAAGACAAAAAAGTAAATAATAAAATACATAAAATATTGTAGTTATTTATCATGATTATAAAATGACACGCATACAAATCAGCCTTTTGTCTGGTTTATAAAAATGGTCAAAAAGAGACTCAAAAAAATAACTCCCACATTGAATGTCCTCTTCAACGTACTTATAGCCATGGCAACCAGGGTGCATTTCCCCACTATTTAGAGCATTCAAAGGGGCCACAGCAAAGTTAACATTTCTAAAGTGAAGCATTGACATTGACATAACTTACTCCTGAGTTCATACCTTATATACTGAAAAAAATAAACAACTAAACTAAAACTTAACTAAAACTTCTGAAACTTCAAGAGGAAGAGTTAGCTTATGCTATAATGAAAGGTAAACTAGTTTTAAACCATTTGGGTAACCATTCTTTTGGGTCTCATTCAGAACCAAACTCTCTGACTTGCTCTGCTGCTAGAGACTCTTCAAAGGCTCTCCCTGTGTAGTCAACAAGTCAACCATTTAATTGCTGAAAATACAGCTAAACAGTCATAAAAAAAAGGAACGGCTTTGTGCCATTCTGCAGTAGCATTCAATCTTACATGTCCTCTGGTGAATAATATACATGCCATCGGAGATTTGGAGGGCCATTATAAAATGGAAAAGCAGAAGTCCTGAATGGGTCAAAGAAAGCGACACTTTCTTCATGATGTCCCCCAAAATGTCTTCCCAGGGGTCTGGTTCCAATAAAAACACGTACATCTTTCAAAAAAGCGGGAATGAAATGTAATGAAATGTAGATGGTAGAGAGAGAGATAGAGAGAGCGAGAGAGAGAGAAAGAGAGAGAGGGGGGGCAAGAGAGAGAGAGAGAGAGAGAGAGAGAGAGAATCTCACCAGTTACGACAAAGCTCTGATCGTAAGTTTCTTCTCTCAGATCCATCGGTCTCCCGGTGTTTGGCGCCTTTAATTTACAACCTCAATAACATCACTGCGGAAACACAGACACAGTGATAGATGTGAGTGTACTGGACACACATCGCTCCAAGGTGCCAATTCTGGAGGGGGGGGGGAAAGTAGCAGTTAAAAAAAAAAAAAGATTTAAATAAATAAATGAAAAAAATTATATCTATATATATATATATATATATATATATATATATATATATATATATATATATATATATATATATACATATAAATGGAACACAAAGCTTCTGCTAAATGCATTGTATCCTTGTGATGCGCCATGTGGCGACTTCCTTGTTCCTGCCATTGGAGCGGCTCTCTAATTTGGGCACCTTTGTGTTTCCAATTATGAGGCATCAACAATCCAGAGTAATTAGTCACCGCGGAGGTGGGCGGCGGGCGGCTGCTGAGACGTTGTTCTGCCTTGTCCATACCTTCACAGCTCTCTTATACTTTCAGACAATACGGTTCATTCTGTGAACACCCAATGTTTTACCACAACACAGTCCCGCATACCTGTAGGGGGGAGAGGACCTGCTTTTTTCGCCTTCAACGTCATGTCTACCCTCAAAGGGTCCGCAGACCACGGATGCCCCGAGTGCAGTCGGCTGGAGTCAAACACAGACGAAAAGTCTGAATATAGATGTGTTTATTTAGGTTGGAATCTTTATGTCCATTGTTAGCTTGGACAGAAAGGCAAGAAGACCCCCAAAGTTCAATCAGAAGAAAAGAATGAAGGCATGAGCCGCGCCTGATAGGACAGTTTTCAACAGGGCCCCAAAGTATAGGGCCGGGCCCTCACACTGATGACACCAATTCATTGGGGGGGGTTTAATGTTAATTGGTGTCTAGACGTTTTATTACCTGGATGGGACATCGAAGCACGGCTATTTCCGATGTGTACCTTTAAATGGACGTTGCCTTTAACCCGTGAGCACATAAAAGTCGGCACAATGTATTGCTCCATTCAATCACCAAGTAAGGGGATACAACCGGGGCAATCTAAAGATGTATTTCACTCTTAATTAAAAGTATTTACTTGTGTTGAGATATTTGAGACATGATAGACGGATCCGAGCTCAACACACGAATGAGGTTAAAATTCAGAGGAAGACTACAAGGGCCTTTCATTTTGCCAATTTATACACGGTCTCTCTCTCTCTCTCCATTCCCCCAACCCCTCTCTGTTATTCTCTTGTTGATTTGTGTGAGTAAGGGAGAGCTCCTGTGAGCATGTGTCACTTTTTAGTGGAAAATTACAGCTCTCTCAACAATTCCTCAGTAGGAATCCCATTCTGGAGTGGATTTTATCTGCAAATCACAATTATTTTCCTCATGCTCTGTTTTAATGGGAACCCCTGCGGTTGCAAAGAATACACTTTGCTATTCATAAATGTATTACTGGTGGGGAATCATTAACTCATTGTTAGTTGGAGGACTGATGGCCTATTGGCATGACAACGCTCAACAAAGACATTTCGTCTTTTCACGATACATCCATATCACTGGAAACAATGTAATCTACGACATTTGCACCACTCCCCCTGGCGACTCTGAGTTTGAGCCTAGTGGAAGGCATTTTGGGGACACAAACCCACCCAGGGATAAGTAATAGTTTGGATATCTGGAAAAGTGTGGAGGGTGTTTTGTTTTGTATTAGTTAGCCAAAAAAGGAGGAGATGGGGTGGCATCTGACAAAATAACTGTTAGCTGAAAATGGTATAGCGTTTCCCTGTATGGGTCCGGTCATGAGAGAAGGGCTAAGACACCATGGTGGGGAAAACAAGAGCGGACAAGATAAGTTGTCTTCTGTCAATTGTCTCAGAGTGTGGCTCATTCAGAAATGTATGGCTTGCATGCCAGGGAGAATATACAAGAATCAAGCAGCTTGCACAGATGGTGGCCGTCCTTGGTCAACATTAAAAAAGAGGGAAGAATAAGAAGAAACAACGTCTCTCTCTCCCTCTTTCGCCCTGTTTCCCTCTTTGTGGAGGCAGGCTCGGATAAAAGGTTGGGGTGTAAAAGTGTTTAAGTAGGCAGACGTAAAGCGAGCGAGAGAGAGAAAAAAAGGGAAGAATCGCTATTCACTGCTTGGAATCCTTTCTGCCTTGTTGAACGTTATTAAATTCTGTCTGTTTCCCCTGCCCCTCTGGCTCCTTTTGTCAGCTACTTCTCATGCGTAACTCCCACATATTTTGACTCCTATTGTCTTGCCTCTTTTCCTTTTTTCCCCGAAATTTGATGCGTGCAGGCCGAGAACAGGTCATACTGTATTAGTTTAACAGTAGTGTCTGAGATGGAATATATAAAAGTATACCATATGTACAAGTAGGATACAACTTCACTTTGGATAATCATACCACAAGCATGTACAGAAATTGAGTTTCAACAAATAATGGAAGAAAAAAAGTTTATTTATGACAGCGCACATGATTTGAGGGATTACAGAATGGGTGAGACACTGCCTTTTCCTTGACAAGCACGCCATTCCTTCCGGTGCAAATCTTTCACCTGCTCATCAAGAATCAGGACATTCCTACTGGCTTATCGTCACGTACAGCAGAATACACATATGTCCACATCCCAGTCTTGTCCTCTGCCACACTGTTATTATTTCGAGTTAAGCAGGACTTCACCACCCTGACAACAGAATAGCTCTGACGAGCCGATGACGGCCCCACTTTTATCAGTCACATTCTCAAATCCACAGAGAGAAGAGGACCAGAAGGCACCAGAGGAGAGGACAAGAAGACAAGGCGTGAAAAAACACTTTGTTGGAGACAAACGGTTGACACTGTGATGAGATGTTACAGGAAGAAAGTCTCTCTCTCTGTCTCTCTCTCTCTCTCTCTCTCTGTCTCTCTCTCTCTCTCTCTCTCTCTCTCTATCTCTCTCTCTTGTGTAAACCAAGCAAACAAACAGTGAAATAAGACAAAGTGCAATAGCTGACCTTTTTGTTCAAAGGACCCATCTAATCTGTTTTCACTTTACTTAATTAGAAAAAAAAAGCAAAGGGATTTTTTTTCATGTGCAGTGTTAATGGGAAACAGCTCACAGGTGCTAATTAAAAAGAAAGGATGGAAAAAAAGGGATAATTCACAGGGAAACTAATATGTCTTGTTAATCTATACATTCATAGTTATTGATGACACAAATAAATACTATTAATTTCCATGGCATTATTTATCACTGGAAATTGAATGGGATCTATTGATGTGTGTGGGCTCATAAATAATGCATGCAAATTGATACATGTTTAATTAATACATGTTTATGAAACAACAATGTAATTGAACAGCCTGGTGTACTGAAAATTAAACTTATTTTTATATATAGTTATTGGTAGTATGTTAGTTATGTGATCGATTCTGCCTATGCATATATATATATATATATATATATATATATATAGTATACAGTATAAGTATACTGTATAATAAACAGTATAAGTGCGTGTCAGACAAGGGAGAGCCAGAAGCCAGTGACCCCAGCCCCAAAGCACTGCACTCCACCACATTAAAGCCCTACTCGTAGGGCAGTGTGTGGTCTGTCTTTCAGGGACGGCAGGGGATTCTGGAAAACAAATTGGCTCTTTTGACCTTCGCCCATGTCCCTGACCTTCCAAACCCCCCCCCCCCTCCCCATCCCACACACACACACACACACATCCCCCCCCCCCAGCAAGCCCCCTGTACTGTGGCCACTTGAAAAGCAGCCTAATGGCATGTCACTTTACTTGTTGTTTTGTTTGGAGGGAAAGATGTCATCGTTCTCTTCAATCTTTAATTTCCTTTTCCGGTTTCTAAAGTTATACAATAGGAGGTAAGCATGGCTGTACCTTCCTTATGAAGGAAGGAATTGTTAAATGTTGTATTGGCAGTGTTCAACGGTAGGTTGAAATTATTATTTTTTTGTTAAATTCTTCTGAAAGCACGTCCTTGGTCTACCGTGCTCAGGTCCCTAAGTGGTCTGGAGGAGAGGAGAGGCAGTGAGTGGGGGGGGGGGGGGGGCACTATATTAATGTTCATATGCTTCATTGATTCTTGAGCACCACTTAATATTGTGGACGTATATTTAATAATGTGTGCTATATACCACATCAATAACCCCGTTAAGGGGCCTTGGTGATCTCACACTGACTCACAGCGTTGTCATCACTCTCTTTATTGATCCCAGGGACGAGCAAACATGTCTTCAATATACACTTTTGTCACACATGACAGACAGAGCAACACTGCCGAGCCACATCCGCGCCATTAGGAACACTAATAACACCAACATCCGGCCAGAGGAGGCGAAGAGATGCATGTTGTTGCCCGTTTCCCCAAACCGAAAGGGGAAAGAGATCTGGGTGAGCCCCATGACGAAGAAAGATCCCCACCAACAACGCCAACAGGTAGTTGTTTGTATATTAGGAGACAAAAAGTGAAAATGCTGAATATAGGTGTCGGAACAGTAGGAGCCACGCACGATTAAGGAACGTTTATAGCTCTCCCAAAGCTGTGGGAATCATTTAATTATTGGTATGATTCACCTCCTGTTCTGGGAATAACAGGAGAGAAATTCATACAGTGAAATGAGTCAGGGGGAAATGGTGGGGTAGCGCTGGCGGCAGCAGCCATATGCCCATGACTAAAGCCCACAGCCGTTTCTACCATTAGAACGGAAAACCAAGTGAAAAACAACAACAAAAGGATCAACATAGAGCAGTCATTTTCAACTGGTGGCTAGAGGCAGAAGTCTGGAGAGATGTACAGAGAGGTGCAGAGCCACGTGGCCTGGGTTTGGAACCCAGACAGGGGGGAAGCGAAAGTGCCTCTGTGGGGCATTTGCCTTCCTTTTCATCCTGTTGTGCATTACATTCTTTTTTTACTTCTTTGACAAAAATACATTAATACTTTTAGAGAAATAACCAAAATGAAAATATATATGGATATTGATTTTTAATCACGTTAAGCAAAATACATGGATTGAACAGAATATCACATTAGCTCTGATACAATTAAGAATACTTAATGATAGAATATGTTGACCTATTTCATAGATAAGTGACATAAATTGATTTGAATTAACTTAAATCAACTGAAGTCTGCAATCGAGTTATGACAGAGAGAATCAAACAACTGGCTGGGATTATTATTCTGTGGTAGATTGAATACGGGCCATTCTTAGCATACTGCACGCATGGTAGAAAAAATGTACCTTCCTCCATGGCCATCTCATTTAAGGATGGAAGGGGAAATTAATTTAAAAAGTGAAATAACCAACAGCAAGACCAAGTGATTTGTTTTTCGCTCCCTCTGCATTCATATATGTATCTCTATGTATAGTTATCTACTCACTTGTGCGTGGGAACTATAAAACTCAATTTTAAAACAATTGTTACCAAATGTTAGAATTTTAAATTTGGCACTCACTTTCTAATTAGCCAATTCTTGGAAGTGTTATGGCTAAAAGAGAAAGACGATGGATTATTCACTTTGATTTTATTTATTGTTATTCAGCAGTCAAAGCCATCCAGGAAGAACAAGGGAGAAGAAGCACTTCAGAGATTTGAGACAAAAGGCGGGAGATGACGAAAAAGTGTGAAAAACATAAATAAAAGGACAGAGCGAGAAAGAGGGGTATTTTTTCACAATAATGACAATCATAAACAAAGGCAGCCTCACACTTAGATGGTTACTCTAAATGAAATACCTGGAGATTGCATGTTGCTTTGCATTTGCAGGGGTATTTAATTTTAATTAGGGTTTCGGAGAGAAATCTTTTATCTGACTGTCACTAATCACTCCCCCCTTTCAGGTGAGATATCTTCTTTTAACCGTCTTCCACTCACTCTCCCACCTTCTCTCACCCTGTCTGTCCGTCTCTTTCAGTCTGTCTGTCTGTCTGTCTGTCTGTCTGTCTGTCCATCTCTGTCTGTCTGTGTCTATTATCTAACTTAATTATTCATTTTCTTCTTTCGTCTCAATTTTATAATGCTAATGCATTGCCACAAGAAAAAAAAACGGAATTGTATAATTTTCTGATATAGAAACTATCACAAAACAATAAATTGGGAAATGGGAACAACCAATGTCCCATTTCATTTTGGAGAAAAACCATTATGGCTACTTTTTAATTGCTTTTTCTGTGGGGCAAGGGTGATAATTAATTTTGCTCAAGGAGACAAGAATGAAAGAGAGGGGAAGAAAAACAAAGCATACACAAAGATGTTAAATGGAGGTCTCGCCTTCAGCTCTATAATTATCATTGTTTATTTTATTTTACATTAATAACAGATTATCGTAATGTAATCCCTGAATGTGATAAATATATTAAATTATTTAGAAAATACATAGCCTACTGTATATGAGCAATTGTTTTTCCAAGCTATAGCTAATTAATTATGCCTGACCCCATAATATAACGCTTTCATGATATTACCAGCAAGTATCAAGAAACCCACACACCTTCTTCTGCAAACACTTTACTTATTTGTGTGTGTGTGTGTGTGTGTGTGTGTGTGTGTGTGTGTGTGTGTGTGCGCGCACGGGTGCATGTGTATTTATTGTATGTGCATGTGTGTGTGTGTGTGTGTGTATGTGTGTGTGTGTGGGGTGCGGTAACCCCGTCTCCCCCATCTTCGTTCCTGGCCCAGCTCCCATTGTTAGTCACCTGCTTTATTGGCTGGGGCAGTGGTGGCGTACTGGACATCACCTCAAACTACAAACGACAGGATGCAATAAGCTGGAGAATAGCAGCAATCTAAGGGTGGGGGTGGGGCTGGGGGAGGGTGGAGGAAAGTTCTCTCATTCGCCCAAGCTCCCTAACTCTCTGTCTCCGTCTTCTCCCAGGCAGGAAATAAAAAAAAATCCATACAGCTTCTCCGGGGCTGGGTGAGAGTGCTGAACCAGTGGGGGGAGGGGGGAGGGAGGGAGAGAGAGAGAGAGAGAGAGAGAGAGAGAGAGAGAGAGAGAGAGAGAGAGATGTGGTAGAATAGGCTGGATATAGTGGATTAAAGCCATAATATAATGGTTTCCAGTGGACCCCCCTCAGCCAACGACGCAAACTTAATGAGTCTGTCTCCCCGACCGTCTGACAGTCATCCCTCTGCCGCCATCTTCATCCCCCCCTCTCTTTTTATTTCAGGATTTCTTCATCTCGTCTGTGAATGGTCCATTTCAATGGCGTGTTGAAAGACCCTAGCACCCACCCCCGACCCCCACGGACACACACACATTCACGGACTCACACACACGCACACACACACATACACACACACACACACACATACACACACACGGATGCACGTAAACCATGTTGACAATCACACTTATAAAACGAACACATGCCTAGCGAAGAATAAACATTTCTAAGTGTGCGGATGCAGACACCTAAACACATTCAAAAACACACATATCAAGTCTTTCTCATAGAACAGGAAGGAAATCCCAGTATCAGGCCTGATTCAAAACTAATAAAACAGCTCATTCACAATTGATATTCATTTGAAAATAATAAAAACATCATAAATCTTTACACGACTGTACACAGTCCATACACGTCTTTGATTGTTAAAGTAACATTAAGTCTTAGTATCATCCTCCTAAATGAGTTAACGTGTGGTGGGAGGAGTGAACAACTAGGTTGCTGGTACAATGCCTGAGATTTACATTTAGGGCATTTAGCAGACGCTTTTATCCAAAGCGACTAACAACAGTTAATACACACCGACGGTGGAGTCAACCAAGCAAGGCGACGGCCAGCTCGTCAGGAGGAATTAGGGTTAAGTGTCTGAATCAGGGACACGTCGACACTAGGAGGAGCCGGGGATCGAACTAGCAACCTTCTGGTTACAAGTCAACCTGCTCTACCTCCTGAGCTAAGCCGACCCTGAGATGATGCGTGCCAGAGGTTACCAGGGGGGTACCTCCCTCTGTCCCAACCCACTACGGTTCCACGACTAGACACGATCACTGCTTGACGCACGTTTTGTTAAGGAAACATGCCGCATGGTAAGAGTATCCTCACCCCATTCATGTATACAAAATTAACATGAGTGACCGTTGCCAGACGTTGCGGAGGAGTTGTGGGTTGATGTAGTGCAAACGAACGGAACAGGCTGAGACTTCACCAGGCCTCCCTTGTGGAGCGGGTTTTGACCTTTTACATTAACGTAATTAGGCTAATGCCGGTCGCAGCTGACTCACCCTGTTTACAGCACCATTTCCAGCCCCACACACACAAACACACACACACAGCTCTTGGTACATCGTCCCTTGTACAGTAAGAAGGGATTATTAGGGATTGGCCAATCACTGGGAGTCTCAGGGGGAGTGAGACTTACCAGGAAGCTTAGCCCACATGCCCAGTTCACACCAACGCCGGCCCACTCACTGTGGGTTTCCTGCGTACAGTTGGAGACTAACCAATGCTCAGTCACTCCATTTTTTGGGAAGAGGTATTATTTGTTTGTGTGTGTGTGTGTGTACGTGTGTGGGTGTGTGCTTGTTTGTACTTGTGTGCGACAGTATGAGCATGCATGTGTGTGTGTGTGTGTGTGTGTGTGTGTGTGTGTGTGAGTGTGTGTGTGTGTGTGTGTGTGTGTGTGTGTGTGTGTGTGTCTGTGTGTGTGTAGATAAGCTGGTCCATGTGCAGATTTTGTATATCAGCCATGCGTGTGTGTGTTTGGCGACCGAGTGGCTACGTTGCGTGCCTGCAAGTGTCGGCTTGGCGGTCCGATCAGCTTAGAGGAGACAGCACTCTGGACACTCCACTTGTTTTTAGCTAATATCCTGTTGACCGGTGTAGCAGGGGGTAGACATGCTTAAACTCTTGAGTTAACCCCAAACAACACCAACCCAATGACATGTCCTTGGTGCAGGTCAAATCAAGCCGCTACGAACACTAGAATCTTCCCTTGGTCATTATGCTGCATGTCCATAGTATCTAACTTAAAAAGTGCAATCAAGTCTGCTCTCACACATAAGGAGATGGCTTCATTTTTATTTAGGTTGAGCTGAGCAGTCGAGTTCAAGGTGTTACATTTTGAAGGAATTTTGAACACTGTATGTTTATGAATTAAACCTGTGTCCTGCCTAATGAGCCATCACTTAAAATCATGTTCATAAATTCATGTTGGAAAACCATTGTAAAAAAAAAAGAAAGGATTCCAGTGGCAAAGATCGGTTTGGGAAAAACCAGTACAAGTATAAAATTGTGGTCTGTATGTTTAGAGGTAGATTGTTAAAACCAACTGTTAAAACCTTAAGAAAAGATTACGTAGTGGAGATGGTGTGCAACTGCGTCGATGCAGTGACTTAATGCATCACTCTCTCACACATGAACTATTTACTGTGATCCTCTGTCAGAGACATGCAATAGCCAATGAATAAAAACACGGCACTTCTTATGTACAACAAAGTAGAAAGAGAGAATGCCATTCTATAGGAGTATTCTAGGTAGCTTCCTTTATATATGCAACATACACGTATACGTATATAAATAAATATGCTACACTGCCTTTATAGTGTAGCAGTGGTTTACAACAGGCCTCATCCTGTTGTAAAGCACGATCGATGATACAATGCTGTCACACACACCAACATCCCTACACACACACACACACACACACACACACACACACACACACACACACACACACATACTGTGAGGTTGATTTTGAAGGGTCCTTAATTACAACCAAGCCATTGACTGATCAGTGCCAGATATGAGAAACAACTTTGGAATGGAAACCTGGTTCCATTTGTTCTTTTTTATCGCTTCCTTGTATTTTGGCCAATTTTTTTTATCACAGATTCTATTCCTCAAAGTGTTAACAGGCTGCCGGCCCTGCCAAGGTATTAATTAAAATCTAAATACTAAATATTGATTGATACGTTATCAGCGGCAAGCAGTTGCTCGGCACTATTGATCCAGCCTGTGATTTATTATCATATTTAACAAAAATCATTTTGCGTGATTATACGAGGTAATGGATTTTTAGTTAGTGCCGTGGCTCTGTTCTTTTTTTCCCCCTCTTGTATCGTGTTTGTTATGTGGAATGTGCAGAAGGGTTCTCCGTCTATAAGCGGAGATCACTGATATCCTGGCTGCTTCTTCCCTCTATAGGTTCATCCCTCCCCCACCCCCCAGCATCACCTCCAGCCCAGTACAGGGGGGGGGGGGATAGAGAGAGAGAAGCTGTCTCTGGGAATAGTGGCTATTGGGATTACCTCTTTAATCACAAACAAAGATTAACAGATGGTATGAGAGCAGTTATTAGCAAACATCTTGCACTCATCAAATCAATAAAATGATTTGTAATCAGACCAGTGGGGCACGTGAAGAGGCGGTGCCGGTGAAACGACTGACACCATACACACACACACACACACACACACACACACACACACACACACACACACGCGCACACACACGCACACACACACACACACACACACACACACACACACACACACACACACACACACACACACACACACACACACACACACACACACCATCCCCACCCCCCTAGTAAAGGATCCTGGCAATCAGGGAGAGCTACTGTGTAGCAATTACCTTCCCACAAAATAGGTGCTCTTCCCCTCTCTTTCTGTCTGTGCTGCCCTGCTTCCAACCACACACGAAGACAGGTAGCGACAAAGGGCGTGCTCACGACAAAAACACACCAAAAACACTAAAACAAACGCAGCGTGGGCGACCTTGTGTCTGATTATGTCGGGCATGGGGTTACCTTGAGATTTTATTTCAGTGCGTGTATGTGTTGTAATTTGGCAAGTCTTAATCACAGCAAAAAATAAATGAAGAAGACAGACACACACGCACACATGCATGCACGCACACACACAAATGGGGCCTCTTAAAACGTCTGGAAAGATCTCGCAATCATTAGTAGGTAACCTTAAAATATCCGTTGCTCATCATTCAATTGTTCTTCCTTGCATGCAGACGAGAGGAAGAAGGGTGGAAAGGGAGGAAAAGAGAGCAAGAGAGTGAGAACAAGGGAGAGAGAGGTGGGAGGCAGCGACCAGTCTAGAAGCCAGTTGATAAGCTTTGTAATCAAACAAGTTTAAATCTCCTTATACAGTGAGCTAGCTTCCATCAATACGGTTGTCTACCTTGGTTTTGTCAACTTAACAATCTATGAGCAGAGAATTTTAAATGAACGCACAAATAGTATCTTGAATCCTCATGTCTAATTGCATTTGATGACCACACACACACGAGCATGTAAACAGACAGACACACACGCAAACACGCAGAATCATATCTATGCTTTGGTGTACAGGGTTTTACCCAGCTGAGTTGAAGGAAATACACAACAACCACATAACAGTTTCCCCTTCACTGTTTAGGAAAAATGAAAAACCCATCAAAAAGATTTTTTTCTTTTTTATTAAGGATTGGATTGGATTTAATTTTACAGCAGTAAAAAAATAAGGCTTAAAGGTGACTTTATTAAGACTTAAAACCCTTAGAGGCCAGCCAAGGTTTGGCTTTAACTGCATGGCTAACATTAAAGACAATCAGATAAATATAGATAAGGTGACATGAGGGGAAAAGCTCACACTAGAATAGAGGTCCTAAAAGACACGTTCCACCTTTAGATTTATAGTGTGTAGTGTATTTATTCTCTATAAAATCCTCCTTTATCGCTCCCTCTTAGACACGTGCACGCACACACACACACACACACACACACACACACACACACACACACACACACACACACACACACACACACACACACACACACACACACACACACACACACACAAATATAATCTCCAACAAACTCATGAACATATCTCATATACTAATGATTATAATAGTGCAGTCAAGTATCCCAATACTTCCAGCGGCTTGAATAAAAATAAAGGTCAATTTAGATACATAACTTCAGTCTATTCATGTTCCTACTGTATACACACCTACGACAGTGTCAGTAAAAATAAGTGCTGTTCGGATATGCACTTACCAGGATTAAGCTAGGCAAACGGTGCCAAAACAATGACAGTGTTAGGTAACTGATGCTGTTTAAATATTCAGAGGTCTCTATTGAACAGACAATGTGGCACACATATCATTGGCCCCATGTTCCTCTCAGCCCAATGGCCTCAGAGCTTCCAGACCTAGGTACAACCTTTCTCTGTCTCTGTCTGTAGCTCTGTCTGATTGTCTGTCTGTACCTCTGTCTGTATGTCTGTCTGTATGTCTGCCTGTATGTCACTCCATGCGTCTTTCCTCTTTTTTCCTTCAATGGTCCTGAAGGCCATTGTGACTGCCTCTATTCACACTGATTGGTTCTTGATGTTAACGTTAACCCAGCAGAAAAAACAACCACCCTAACAAAATTATACTCACACGAATGTCCACGGGAATTAACTCAATACGGCAGGTTTAACATGACACGCATCGCAAAGGCAAATATCAAAATTAGATAAACAAAACACAGGACATGCGCCTGTACACTTGCATGCACACACACACACACACGCACGCACACGCACACACACACACACACACACACACACACACACACACAGCGTTTCTTGTTGTTAAGCTAATATCTGTGCAAGGTCAATGCTGGCATTCCAACCAGATTAAGAGTCATCAGCAGGGCTTTAGCCCTGTTTTTTGCAAATTGTTCTTGGAAATGACATTAGGCCGAGGCCTAACACCTCGTCCCCTTCTCCTCTGCACTTATCCCCATAATCGCCCTATTTAGGAAGTAATTTCAAGCAATGAAATAAGAGACCTATTTGCACACACACACACATACATGCTTGTGTGCAATCACGGTTGCAATGCTATACACAAAGGTAAAAGCAAAGTAAAAAAGGAGACACAGTTTCACATCAGTGTTTGTGCATTTAGGGTAATATGGCTCCCTCACACCCTGTCATCATCATGGTCACTCTGATCCGACACTCATAGGAACCATTAATGTGTATTCTGATGTCACCGTATGTCACCCATTAACTCATGTATGCCTGCTCAGTGTTGTGAGCAGCACTGTCAAGACACGGGCGCTGTCAAGCGTGTCATTCAGAATCCGGCACTCTGCCTTTCAAAATGAATTTGGCACACAGTGGTGTACAGGGAGCAATGAGCAAACGTTTTGTCATCTCCTCCAGAGTGCAAACCCAACGTCCAATCAAGCCACAGTTACTAATTGAATTACAGTAGCAGAATAAATTGGTTGATTCAATTCATTTCAATTAGGTTAGATTGCCTCAGTCAGATCAGATTTGAATCATCTCAGGTACAAGCTATCTAATATATTTTGACTGAGCTTGACTCCTTGGAAACAGGTTACTAAATATTTGTGGTGCACTACCATCTCAGTGTGAATCCAATTAGTCGATATAATTTACTAGTTGTCACAAAAAGTCCACTTAAATCGCATGATGCCCCATTTAACTCTTCAAGAAAATGTCACCATATACGCTAACGTCATTCAAATTGTTGTTCTACACCCACAAAACGTCACCAAAGTGCGTTAAATTGCAATGTCTCGTCGCTGATTGGAGGACGAGAAATGACGACATAGGCTGCGGTAGCCTATAGGTGTCAACATAAGCTGTAAAAGGAACACCAGTTGCTGCGTCGCAAACACAAAATTAGGAAGCTTGTTTAAGTGCCGCGCACATCAAGGCTGTTCTTATAAATATTTAATCAGAAATTTATAGCAACATTAATTGTTACATATTGTTAAAACTTGACAACGTCATTTACCTCTTTTTCTGCGTCCCGTTAAAACTCCTTGTCCGCTGAAATAGTCATAGCCACACACACACACACACACACACACACACACACACACACACACACACACACAGACACACACACACACACACACACACACACACACACACACACACACACACACACACGACCAGCGTGTGTCTGAGGGAGCGGACGTTGTCCCCTAGATCAGACGCTGCGGTCTGAGGAGCAAGAAGGAGCAGCCCTGGTCCTACCTTGTTGCGACAGTGATCCAGTGGTTGAAATGGATAAAATTGTAGTTTGATTACACGTTACTTGTTCTTCCCCTCCCTCCTCTTCCGCCAGGGCTGTCTCACATTCCCGCGTCCAAACCACTACCCCCCCCCCCCCCCCACACACACACACACACACACACACACACACACACACACACACACACACACACACACACACACACACACACACACACACAACACGCACACACTACGGCCAAGTAAAACAACAAAACTGTTTTCTAAGACAAAAAATATTTTTCTCACAATAACTTCTGACAATTAAGACATTAATTCAAAAATCTATATAAATTTTCCATAAAATACATTTAACAATTATTAATAATAAATAGGTCTATAATTAAAACACGTTTAAATCATCAAGTTCTGAAAGCGGAAAGCAGAAATGTATAAGGGCTTTCACCTGATCAGCTCTTGCACAGCTGATCACACGCGTCCACGCAAGCATGCACGCGCTTCCAAGTCAGTGTGCGCGCGTGTGGGCCCATAGGATTAAACTACATGTTTTCTTCTTTCCGCTCCTTTCATCATGCGCAAAATAAAGATTACAGAAGACATTGTGAAAAGCTCTCTTTTAGGATGTGCGAGGGTCTTCATCCCATCGCCTTTGTGATGATATTGATGATGATGATGGCCAACTGGACAGTTTGATTTTTGTGTGGCGAGCTAGTTATAAAGAATCAATATTATATCAAGGGGTAACTTTCTTGATAAAGGGCTTGAGCCTCTGCGGCTATTCATCATAAGTCTGTAGCAGGCAGATAGGTCAAAATAAATTATATTGCTCTAAAGAGTCTGTCTTCTTATCTCTGTGTAGCAGGGGGAGTGGAGGACACGCCGATCGATACAGTAGCTGGGGTATACTCCTTGCAATTATCAATACAGCTGATTTTGTCTTCCTGGGGCTGCATCTATTAATACCAGATAATAACAGCTTTTACACATAACTTCGGATGAGGCGATCGTGGAAACACGAGCGACAAAATAAGTTTGGTTATAAGACGACCTTGGTGTCAAACGAATGTTTCGTTAGTTGTTAGACACTAGGGAATATATACCCCCTTCCCCCTCATCCCCCGCAAAACACACACACACACACACACACACACACACACACACACACACACACACACACACACACACACACACACACACACACACACACACACATACACACACACACTACGAATGACGCGGACAAGCTTTGCAGATGCACCAGGTAAAAAAACAGAGAGAGAGAGAGAGAGAGAGAGAGAGAGAGAGAGAGAGAGAGAGAGAGAGAGAGAGAGAGAGAGAGAGAGAGAGAGAGAGAGAGAGAGAGAGAGAAAGAGAGAGAGAGAGAAAGAGTAACACGGAGAAGCACAGTAGGACACACACACACACACACACACACACACACACACACGAGGAATTGAATCTACATGCAACGCACGAAAAAATAATATATTAAATAGTTGATCAATTAATGTCTTTATTTGGCTTGTATGATTCCCATGGCATGTTTTCACATTGACCCCAACATACAACTTTTGGATAAATGTTAGAACATTTTGGAAATACTATGACACACACACACAAACAAGCAAGCATCGCACACTCACAGACACATGCAAATGCATACACGCGCACACGCGCGCCACGCACACACTCACAAATAACCCTATGGAACATGGAGTGGGAGGTTTAACTTAACGTCACTAAATTAAAATACACTGCTTTATTCAAACCAGTTGGCTTCACTCACTGATTCTTACACACGCACCCATTGAGATTCCACTACACACAAACAAGACCAGTGGTAAGATTTACAATGTTTATTCAATATCAAAAAAGTAACAATATGAGCTCCCATCGGGGGACATAAGTAGGCCTATCCAAAGATGTTACCAATATTTCTACAAGACATATAATGAGTCACGGTGGCTCAAATGTATACGCAATTATTAGTCATTAATTATATTATTTCATTAATCTCATCCCCGTCATTTTCAACCGACCCAAAATATACGAATCACATGTTCACCAAGGTGCGTACAATGTGAATATATCCAAGACAGACGCAATAGGTTTCACAACGTGCCAAAAAACAAACCGCTTTTAACTTTTTGGGGGGTCCTCACAGTGGAAGGTCTAGACGCTGCAGGCCCCCATAGTTATGATGGATATATCAGTGGGTTGAGATGATCAGGTCAAAGCGGTGCAAATCCTATCCCTTCAACAGAAACGGTGTGCTACATCCTAGTGGTCGCTGAAAGCAATGGGCTGAACCTATGGTGGAGGGCTTTAGCTCACAGGCGCAGTCCCCCTCCCCTCCCCCCGCCCCCCAACACACACACACACACACACACACACACACACACACACACACACACACACACACACACACACACACACGCAGAGCCACAGCGAGGGCAACCTCCCCGAACAATTGCTCTGGCGATGGAGGACCGAGACTCCTAGAATATGATGGCGGGTCAGCATTTTGTCATACGTGAACTTTAAAGCGCTTTGAACGGAAGAGGTCTTCGCACGCGGGTCAGATCAGAACGAAGAGCGTCTCTTTGGACGATTAGTCTGCGAAGTGTGCAAAAGGCGACTTCGGGGAAAAGCGCCCCGATTAGCGTCCTGTCTCGCCTCAACAAGGCGAGCTGAATACGCTCGGGAAGGGAATAAGTTTTACCCCCCCCCCCCATACCCCCATACCCTATCCTACCGAAACCACTGAAGCCAAATCGGCATTGGGACCTTTTGACTCGACTCGATCAACTTTTTTTCCGCGCGCCGTAGCGGAGATGTTCAGCGGAGAATCCGCGTCTCGGAAGACGCGCCGCGGAGCCGCTGCGAGGGGACGCTGCGCTACTCTGAACCCGGCGGAGGAGCAACACTCAGAGACAACTTCACTCGTCCGATCCGCTCGAGTCGCATATCTCTCCATCACCGAGTGTCCGTATCGAAAAAACTTTAAATTGTTATCGTTTTTACTTGACCTCGTTTTTTTTTGTTTTTTTTACAATCCACTCGAAGAAGAAGACTTTGGGACACCAAAAAAGTATTGTAGGTAATGAAGATAGAGACACTGAGAGCAAGACACATTAACTAAAAATCTATTTCTAAACGGAGTCCGGGCCGATGGAGAACACATAGCCTACATGTCGGGGAGTCAAGGAGCACACCGCCTACAGAGACATGGAGAGGAGCGGGGAGAGGAGCGACGGTGAGACCTCGTAGTCCGTGGAGCGCCGATCACCGCGAGAAGAGAGAAAAAAAAACACACAAAAAGCTGACCTTCCGCGTTGAGACCCCCCCCCCCCCTATCGCCCCCCCCCCTATCTGAGTGCTGGGCGTAACAAGCGATATTCGGTGTGTTGGAGGAGGAGGTGGACGGTATGAGAAAAGAGGCAGATCCTCTCCTTTCAGACGTGAGAGTGAAGCACCTAATTGCTTAGTCCGTCCCTCATTACCATATCCAATGTAGAGTTTGCTGGACTCTGGCCAATCTGCTCTCGCTCACATGGTACCATTCATCGCGATGCATTATTCACTATCATAATTATATAGCGACATGCGCAATCCACACGGCAACAGCAACACCAGCTAATTTCCGTCATTTTTTTTTTTTTTTTTACTACCAGACTATTTGCGAACATTTTTTTCACCCACTCGCTCGCAGCAGCAGCTGATGTATCTGCAAAAAGCAGCGACATCTCGCCGCGCAGCAACAGCAGCATGTCCCGTCGCAAGCAAGCCAAGCCGCAGCACCTCAAGTCTGACGAAGAGGACCCCGCACTCGGAGGAGTCCTCTCTGAGAATGGTAAGTGTTGTTTTTCATCCACAACAAATAAGTTGACTTTGTGTTTAGGTGGTGCGATGTGGAATGAGTTAAAGGCACGTTTTGGTTTTTTACTTTCATCTGGTGCGGGGGAGCGCAAAGTGTGTCCGCGGGTCGGACAGTTGGGATGGGGCGAACACCTTGGTTTGAGTGGGATAAATAGTTGCGTTTTTAGGGTATGGACTTTGCGATGGCAGTGTGTTGTGACATGGGGGTGTATTTTGTTAACTCTGTTTTTATTTGCTTCGAGTTTTTCGTGTAGGCTATGCTTTTCTAACAAATTGAAAATAATTTTCACTGCAATCAACTTAACTCACCGCAGAGCGTCGGCTTGGTAGGAGACTTGGGGATGCGATATGCACCTGGACTTAAATTAACTTCAAGTAATTTAGGACAAAACCGGCCTAGACTGTATTTATTATAAATATTGAATTAGTAATTCTGGTCAGGTCTGAGAGCCATTTTAAATAACATTTTATTTAAAATAATACATTGGGTAACAGTTTTCCTAACCCTTTTCCACTTTAGTCTGGCATCTTCATCCAATAACGTGCGCCCATAATATCTCACAAACGTGTAGCGTATTTTCAGCGAAAACTTTCACGGATTAATTAACTAACATCTGAAAAATTATATTTTGCGTAGCCTATATAACAATTGTATATTTTAATAATGACTTTATTATTGGGCCTATTGTCTGCAATACGCCTTGGACAATAACCTCATTTCTGGGTCTAAAATGAGATAAATGCACGCATGGTCCACGGAATGTGTTCTTCTCCTGTGAGTGTTTGTGTTTACACCGATGTACACACCTCATTTGCTCAGTTCTGCAATAATTCTACGGCCAAGTTCGGTTGGCCGAGCCAAAATATTGTACAAGCTTACTCAGTTCATGTGCACTGTCTTTAAATTTGCGCAAAGCTCTGAAACATTTATTTTATTGATATGTTTTTTGTTGCATATTAGGTATATAGCTCATTACGTCTTATCGTTTGTTTTGTTTTCCGATATAAACAGAGAAAGATAATATACGCGGATGGGACTTTCAGACTAAGATTCAACGTATCGTAGGCCTATAGGCTATCCATTTTTAAAACAATTAGTAGTAAAATAAAAATAAAATCACTTGATAGGCCTGAATTTTTTTTTAATTTTGAGTGTGATATTAATAGCCTTTTTTTTTTTTTACCATTATCTATTGTCTTTTTTTTAATGGATGTATAGTTTGAATGCTATCGTTCTAGGCCAAAAAATATCTTATTGAGTGCCTATATTCGCTATGCATTTTCAACAAATCACTGCCATGATATGCAAGTTTGGCCCTTTTGGGCCACCACACACAAGCCCTTTTGTGGGATGTCTTTTGAACCGAAAGGCATGATGTAATCTCAAGGGAGCAGTTCTCTTTACATGAGGAAATGTTTGTATAAGAAGGGGTCGCTCTGATGAGGATGAGGCATCGCTCTATTTGATTTATGCTGAACTAAATGCCTCTGCACAACATCAAGGTTTTGTGCTGAAATACGTTTGAGGCCTTTGTTTTGCTACGTTATATTTTGTATTTTAATATTATTGACATTCACATGTTGCTGTCAGACCATATGCTATTGTCTGTTTCTGTTGGGGGAAATCCCATATTTGATTCAGTTTGAAGACATATATGATACACATTTTCATGGAAGTCTAATCGAAGACCTCATAATGTAATTTATTATACTGTGGGACGGCACTTTTCTAAAGGCATACACAACATTAAGAGAGAATGCATTTGAGGGCTATCTGTTTAATAAACAAATGTAAACATGCAGAAACACATGCACACACTCATTCACATTCACACATGTGTGCATGTGCACGCACACACACACACACACACACACACACACACACACACACATACATTCACTTCACACATGCTTACACATGCACTTACGTATAAATGACAATACTAAAAGCAGTAGTGTGAGAACGGCCGACAAGCATTCTCATTTTAATGAAAATGAGTTGATGTGGAATGTAGAAGCCTGGCCCATCTTTGTCTTAAGGAATATACTGGCGTTCTTGTTGTCTTGGGAGACACTGCAACAAGCCAATCCAAAGCCTTTGGCAGAGAACAGTATGCCCATACAGACCACTCAAATAAATACTGTCTTTCATTCAAAGTTACCTTGGAGATATGCTAAAAATGCCAAATTCAATGAATCACTATGGGAAATGATGAGAATGCCTTGTGTTTTCTACTGCCGTTGTGAGACGGCAATAGATTGCTCGTCTCCTGATAATGCAAATAATTCTTTATTAGGGATTCATATGATCCAGGCATAAGTCATCTGATGGTATATGCTTTTCATTAATTTAATGGGAAACTAGCTGTAGCACAAGATACCATTGTTTGATATACGTCGTTTTACAATAATAGGACAGATTCAAGAGTTAACGTGTGCACAGGTATCCGTCGCAAATTCTGATCTGCTTGATTGAAAGCTTTATTTTGGTAAAATACAGATTTTTATCAGCAGATTTTTATCAACAGAAATAACAGATTATTTTAAGAAATTACAAGTATATATTATAATACAGTATAATACAAGTTTATATTATTATATATATATTTTTAAATGTACTCCTTTTTTTAGGTAAGGTTCTTTTTTTTCACAATACATTTTTTCTTCCTCTACGTTCTGTTGTCGTCCAGTGAGACAAATTAGGACCCTTGTTTTCATGCCGCCTCCCTTGAAAAGACAAAATAAGTGTAAAAAAGACGAAAATAAAAGTGTCAATGAGCTCACATCTGTCACAAGTCCACCCCTCCTGCACCCTCCCCCCCCCCCCCCCCCACACACCAACCCCAAACAAACCATCACCCACCACCCTCCCTCTTCTCCCCCTTCTCTCCTGACCCCCGCGGAGCTCCCGGACACTCTCCCAGAGGGTGGCAGGCTTAAAGGAGCGCGATTACACCCCTCGCTGTCTTAACCTTCGCCTGCCCCGACCGGAGCCCAGGCCCTCCTCTCTGTGTCAGGCTCATTGTACAATTGGAACATCTGTGGCGTTGACCTTGTCACACACAGAGCACCCGTGCCCTAGAAAGTGTTAACAGTGACAGGCTTTTCATCTTTTTGGAGCTTGCTTCTCTCTCTCTCTTTCTCTGTGTGTCTCTTTCCCTCTGTGTGTCTCTTTCTCTCTCGCTGTCTCTGCATCTCTCTCTCTCTCTCTCTCTCTCTCTCTCTCTTCCCCTTTAGTCACTCTGAGCTCCGTGGTCCTCAGGGAGGGGAAGTGTGGTGGGGGGGGGGGAGGTGGTGGTGGTGGAGGATTGGGGGCTGGAGGTGGTGGCGGTGTGGTGGGGGACACTGTTGGTGGGATGATGGACGCAGACTTTGCATGCAGAGGATTTGCAAGCTGTCCTGCGGAACACTTGCCATCCAGTGCTTGCCATCCAGTGCACACACACATACAAACACAAACACGCACGCACACACACCCTTTCTCTATCAAATATACATGCACATGCACACACTCACTATACTATATACACACTCACACACACACACACACACACACACACACACACACACACACACACACACACACACACACACACACACACACACACACACACATACAGACGTTTGTATGTCATTAAATAGAAAATAAAAGGGGAATTTAGTTAAATGAACAACAGTCATTCAATATTTTCTCCAACATCTCTATATTAAAGCCTATTTCCTCAACAGTTTGTACATTCAGAAACCCACTCTGAGGCGGACATGTATCGACTGTTGAGGAGCAGCGGGGAGACATATTGTAAGCAGGTTGTTGCTAACAGGGACAACATGGTGGTTCCCTACTCCTCTTCCAGTAAGGCTTTGTTTGCCTTTTATTTTAATCCCCCCCCCCACCAATAGTGGAGGTCTCTGGACCACCCACACAGGCATACCCAAGATATCCCCAAACATTCAAATGGGGCTCTTAATTGCTACCCAGAATTCACAACACACATACAGATGAGATAACGTGAGAGAAAAACCCTTGAGTAAAAAAAAAGACAAGCTATTAACAAATCGCAAGAGAAGCATTCCCTAAAACATAACAAAAAACATTTTTTTCTGCAAAAAAAATCCTATCAAGCAAAAACTGTTTTCTGGCTAACTTGCTTGCCTTAAAATCATACTTTTTAGTTTGTTGCTGTACTTAGATTCAAGTTATATCACAAAAACAACTTGCTGCTTGATCTGAGCTTTCAATTTCATTTTAAAAGTAAAACGTAAAGTAACAGCGATCACTGGAGACAAAGAGAGCATCTCCACGGTCCTCCAGGACAGGGTGGCGTCACTGAATACTGTACCGCTGTGGTGCCGCGTACACAAACAAATCATTAATGTTTTGGCTGCAGCACATCTGCGAGGAACCCTGCCACAAAGACCCCCTCTGTTAGCGCAGAGATATGACTGTACCATGCTCTGCATCGGGGCTGAGTGTCCGCTAGGAACGGTGGGATGGGGAGGAGGGGGCTCTGCGTAGCTCGGGAGGATCCGTTTCTTCGGGCCTGCAGGTGTGATGAGTGCGCATGGCTCTGTGGTCAGGTGGCCGGAGGAAAGAAGGCGGAGAAGGAGGAGGAACCCAGCTGTAAGTGATCTAGCGGGGGCTACAGAGCTTAGCGTAGAAGGCAAGGGAACGCTCCTTGGAGGAAAACAAAACAACAGCCGAATCAAAGATGTACGTCAAGATATTGACATGCTAGCCTGACCAATAGCTGGTAAATAATGCAAAATCTCAGTCATGAAGGAAAACACTGGGATCTTGTGAAATGAAGAATGCAACAGAAAAATTGTAATTGGACGAGGAAATTGTACTTTGTTGAACCAAGCAGGGTTTCTTATTTGCCCTCCTCCCCCTCCTCTCGTACAGCTGGACCTATAGCGATTCAGTCCTTGTTTAGGGTACTGACGGTCCTTGGCTGTGCTGAGAACCATTTATGTTTCTGACACTGCTTTTTTATGGCAATTTTGAGCATGCTAGGATTGGTGCTAATGCAATTTACGCTGTGCAACAGCTTTGGAGAAAACAAATACTTTGCACACTTCACTGGCATACCTGCTGTTTGATGAGAAACATGCTGTCTTTTTTTCCTGTATGATTTACATCTCTTGTTATCAGCGTTGTTAACATAGTCATTAGTAACCTTAGTACCTGACTTCCTCCACCGCTCTACCTTACTGTGTGTGTGTGTGTGTGTGTGTGTGTTTGTCTGCACATACAGGGGGTGTGTGTGTGTGTGTGTGTGTGTGTGTGTGTGTGTGTGTGTGTGTGTGAACCTGTGTGTGTGTGTGTGTGTGTGTGTGTGTGTGTGTGTGTGTGCACACGTGTGCGTGGGTAAGTGTCTTTATGTGTCTGTTTGTTTTTGCATGTTTGTGTGTGTGTGTGTGTGTGTATGTGTGTGTGTGTGTGTGTGTGTGTGTGTGTGCCCATGCATGTGTGTGTGTGTGTGTGTGTGTGTGTGTGTGCGTTTGTGTGTGTGTCTGTTTGTGTTTCTGTATGGATTCATGTACGTGTGTGCGTGTGTGTGTGTGTGTGTGTGTGTGTGTGTGTGTGTGTGTGTGTGTGTGTGTGTGAGAGTGTGTGTGTTTCTTTATGGATGCATGCATTTATGTGGATATGCGTATGTTTGTGTGTACCCATGTGATTTTGTGTTTGTACACTTGTGATTATGTGTGTGTGTGTGTGTATGTGGTGTGTGTGATTGTGTGGATGTGTGGATGGGTGTGTGTATGCATGTGATTGTGTGTGTTTTTCCTCTTAAGTGTATCTGGAAATTGTTTTCGAGTTGTGCGTTCATAATTGCTCTTTTTTTTCTCTTCAATGCATGGTTCTGTGCCTTTCCCAGTGGAAAGCATGAATGCCTTGTGTGATATAATATGTAAGATTAACGGTTTCAGTTAGCATGCCAGAGATTGTTAA
>NC_140278.1:10583184-10605684 GCF_964030765.1 Micromesistius poutassou
CCAGGCTATGCCATGCCTAGCACCAACGTCACCCTGGAGACACTGCATGGCACTCGGGTGGCCGTGGCCCAGTTCTCGCAGAGCGTGAAGGCGGCAGTGGGCAGCGGAGTCTCCACCATGGCCATTCCCATGATCCTGGACCAGCTGATGGCCCTCCAGCAGCAGCAGATCCACCAGTTGCAGCTGATAGAGCAAATACGTAATCAGGTGGCGCTGATGAACAGACCATCATCCTCCCAGCCTCTCAACCATCATACACACCACAGTACCAATACTGGGGCTCAAACCACTCCCTCTGTCTGCGGTCCACCTATACCAAGCCAGCTTCAGCTTCACAGCTTCATCACTCCCCCGGTCCATCAGCTACCAATTCGATTGCCAGCCTCTCTCGGTGGTCAAGGCCCATCCTCTCTGACCTCAGCAATGGATGGGCCGCTAACACATACACCGCAGAGTTCCAGCCAGCCTTCTCTCAACTCTCTCAACTCTGCAGTTCCTAGCACTTCCTCAAACAATTCGGTCTTCCCCCAACCAATGGCAACGTTCTTTCATCTCTGCTGCCATCCATCTCGTCCTCTGGCTCGAATAACATCAACAATGGTACTAGTATGACCGCAAGTGGCAGCGGAATCAGTAGCAGCAGCTCAGCTCTCCCCAGAAATACCACTACGCCTCCGTCACTAAGCCACAGCAGTCTGCTAAGCTCAGCCTCCAACCTACCACTGATATCTCACAGCTCTTCCAGCAGTGTGATCTTCCCCAACCCGCTTGCCAGCATAGCAGCCACAGCTAATGCTCTGGACCCACTCTCTGCTCTGATGAAGCATCGCAAGGGAAAACCCCCCAACGTGTCTGTATTTGACACAAAACCAAGCTCAGAGGACCCATTCTTCAAGCATAAGTGTCGATTCTGTGCCAAGGTGTTTGGTAGTGACAGTGCCCTGCAGATCCATCTGCGCTCGCATACTGGTGAGAGGCCCTTCAAGTGTAACATATGCGGCAACCGCTTTTCCACCAAAGGCAACCTCAAAGTCCACTTTCAGAGGCACAAAGAGAAATATCCCCACATTCAGATGAACCCATACCCTGTGCCGGAGTACCTGGACAATGTGCCCACTAGCTCAGGCATTCCCTATGGCATGTCTCTGCCGCCAGAGAAGCCTGTAACCACATGGCTCGATAGCAAACCAGTCCTGCCCACCATCCCTACCTCAGTTGGGCTTCAGCTTCCTCCCACTTTGCCAAGCATGATGGGAGGTTTTGGTGAGTCTCCAAGCCTCACCCCACTCAATAGATCACCTCAAAGACCTTCTCCACCCTCAAGTGAGTGTGCGTCTCTCTCACCGAATATCCTCACTGACTCTGGCATGACCACTTTGTCACCCTCCCCAAAACCAAACCTAGGGAGCGATCCTCCTCCTCTCCTGAAGCCTGAGGGTATTCACCTTCCCCCAACTTGCTCAAGACCTGGGGAGAACACCTACACGACTACCACCGTGACTCAAGTAAACCTTTCCACAAATGTCAGCTCTACCACCTTGTCCAGCAGTGGCCAGGTACCTGAAACAATCTCAAATCCTAATCCTGTGTCCCACCCAGTCCTTCCCATGCTCTCAGATCAGTTCAAGGCCAAGTTTCCCTTTGGAGGCCTCCTGGACTCTATGCAAACATCAGAGACCTCAAAATTGCAGCAATTGGTTGAAAACATTGACAAGAAAATGACAGACCCAAATCAGTGTGTTATCTGCCATCGTGTCCTGAGCTGTCAGAGTGCACTGAAGATGCATTACCGAATCCACACCGGGGAGAGGCCCTTCAAGTGCAAGATATGTGGGAGGGCGTTTACCACAAAAGGAAACCTGAAAACACACTTTGGTGTCCACAGGTCCAAACCTCCACTTCGTGTCCAGCACTCCTGTCCAATCTGCCAGAAAAAGTTCACCAATGCTGTTGTGCTTCAGCAGCACATCCGTATGCATATGGGGGGGCAGATTCCAAACACTCCCCTGCCCGAAAGCCTACAGGAGATGGACACAGACCTTTCCTTTGATGAGAGGAGCTTGGATGCAATGAGCAGTTATGATGATGACCTTCTGGATGAGATGGAGCAGGCAATGGATGATGAAGATGACCTGGGGGGAGGAGACATAGACAGTTCTAAACCATATTCCCCTGGCTGCTCACCGCCCACCTCGGTCATCTCAAGCATTGCAGCTTTAGAAAACCAGATGAAGATGATTGATTCCACCTCTAACTTGAGCCACTCTTTCAGTCACAAGCTTTCACAGAATGGCAATGGCTTTGCAGGAGAGGGGGATTTCTTCACTCATGACAACTTTTCTGGAGTAGGAGCTATTGACGGTCAGAGCTTGGGGAGTCCGGCCCTATCAGAGTCCTCTGACTCCTTGCAGCACCTGTCGCCAGCTCACAGCCATTCAGAGAGTCTCCATCCAAAGTCCCCCATGACACTTATCATTAACAATGGTGGTGGTGCCTCAACAGCCGAAGAAGGGCAGGAGATCCATATCCCAGTGGCAACAGTTAAGTCGGAGAAATCGGAGACTCCCTCTCCGCTCCCTGCCTCTGAAGGCACAGGGGCTCTGGACCTGACTGCCACTCAACCTGGCAGGCATTTCATCAAGGATGAGAGCCACTTCAACATGCTGTTCCTCAGTAGAGACAGAGGTATGTACAAAACAGTTAACCTCTGGGGAATATAGCATGCCCCTTAAATCATACATTTGTGAATTAATGTAAATATTAACATATTTGTGTACTTCATCATTCAAATGATGAGGTGATAAAATATATAATCATTCAACCTATATTACAGTATAGAGTAATTTTGAAATTTTATCAAATTATACAATTAAATATTAATTAAATATATATAAACTAATGAGACTCTCATCTTTTCCTCAGGCCTCAATCCTCCAAATCTGGCGAGCACAGCATCTAACATGATCAAAATGGAAATGAACGGACATGGTAAGACGATGTCCCTGATGGACAGCTCCCACCTGCCCCTGGGCATCCAAGTTCCAGCCGTGGCACCCCAAACAACCATGAGCCCCAGCATCACCCCAATGCTTGCCCCACCACCTCCGCGGCGCACACCTAAGCAGCACAACTGCCACTCATGCGGGAAGAACTTCTCTTCAGCCAGTGCCCTGCAGATCCACGAGCGCACACACACGGGCGAGAAGCCGTTCGGCTGTTCAATATGTGGAAGGGCTTTCACCACAAAAGGAAATCTAAAGGTAGGTTGGGCTACAGTGGAATGCATGTCACTAACCTTTAAAAATTGTGCAGAAATTGGAAAGTGTCCTTCCTCACTTTCACCATATATAGTTTCTATCTTACTTCAGCCACAGTATACCTGTACATTTACAGACAAACCAGCACAATGCTTTTTTAAACATATTTACATATGTTCTTAATATTTGATGGTGTTTCCCTCAGGTTCACATGGGGACACATATGTGGAACAATGCCCCCGCCCGCAGAGGTCGACGCCTGTCCGTGGAGAATCCCATGGCACTGCTGGGTGGCGATGCCATGAAGTTCAGCGAGATGTTTCAGAAGGACCTGGCTGCCCGGGCCATGAACGTTGACCCAGGCTTCTGGAACCAATATGCGGCCGCCATCACCAATGGGCTGGCCATGAAAAACAATGAGATCTCAGTGATCCAAAATGGGGGCATCACCCAGCTCCCCATTAGCCTAGGGGGAACTGGAATGCCTTCCCTCGGGTCCATGTCTGGAGGGATGGACCGGGTGCATGCTGACCGCAGCCCTCCGATGACAGGCATGGAGAAGGCTGGACTTGAGGTGGGATCCACCCGACCTTTCTCCAGGTTCATGGAGGAGAACAAAGAGATCGGAATCAATTAAAGACTTGCCAGTGTTATTACAAGGTAGGCTTTGAAAAAGTCTGAAAGTAAAAAGAAAAAAGAAACTGCTAATACAGTTTGAACTCATACGTACTATATTATGTACAGCTGAAGTATTTCTTTGTTTGATTTTGGAAATATAGTATTTAGTATTCATTAGAGGTCTTTGCCTTTCACTCATTCACCTTGATATTTCGCCCATATGAAAAATACTTTGTCTCTTGTTTGAGAGTCTGTCGTCTTGCAAGATTTGCATGGTATCCATTGGTTTCTATCAGTATGTTTGACTGCTTTTAGGAAGAAAAAAAACAGTATACTGTCTCATTTGTGATCAGAAAGCATCATATTTGAACAGGACTTAATCAGGCAGGATGGGAGCTTGGCATAAGGACTACATGCTAAAGTCCTGTTTGGAAATAGCTACACGATTGCTCCTTTTTTTTTTAAAAAGGGCTAGGGATAAATTGAAGAAAGGACTGAAATGAACTGTTTCTGTGTTCGCCTGGTAATTTTTTCTCACAAACTAGAAAACTTGAACAAAAAAAGGTTTGAACTATTTTAATCTTTACATTTAGTCTCCCAGCATTGTCTTATAATATTGTCCTGTGTCTTTAGTATTTATAATATTGACAAAAAAGCGGGTATACAAAATATATTTAATGGCCCAGGCATTTTATTGATCCATTTTTTTCTAAAATGCAGGCTTCGCTTATGAATATCTCCTTCAATAAAGATGACCTGTCATTCAACAGATAAAAAGGTTGATTATTTTTTTTTGTGATATCTTCAGAGAGACTATGTGGGACATGGTACACGGTAAAAGGGGAGAGATATCTAAAGCTGCTATGAACACAACCCTGCTTTTAACCTTTGTAAAAAGAGAAGAAAAAATATCCTTTGGAGAAATATCTATGTATAGAAATACAGACAAATCTAAGAACAGGTATGCATATTTTGTATCACATAAAAATAGACATCATGAGTTGAGAGTATTTGTCATGTTTGTGAATGCACTTTTTAAAACGAGACGTTTTGTCTGTGAGTTACCGTTAACCTTTTGACTGAGCTATCTATCACGTGCTGTTAAAAAAAAAATGTTTCCAGCATACCACTCCTACAATTTGCAAAATTGGTTGTCTGTTGTTGCATCTGTACCACCCAGAGTGCAAACCCAACAATCAAAGCGTTCTTAAATAAAAAAAGACAACAGGTCACCCATGTTTAGTCGTGTCCTTCTGTGCATTGTTCTTCTTATATTTGTATTACATATTTTAAGTACAGCATCATCAAAATTATTTTCTAGAGAATAATATAAACTCCACATTTTATTTACAAAATAAATATTCCATATACATTTTTAAATAACATCTACATTATGTAATATCTGCTGTATTGTTCATTTGGTGAAGTGAACAATATGTAGTTAATTTGTTGAGCACCTTTCTTTGTTAGCTACATGTAAGCCACAGAAAATTCTTACAAATAAATTGTATTAGTTATTATTTAAATTTAATAATTTAAATTTAAAAAAAAAAAGAAAAGAGTCTGTTACGTACAAACATCATCATATTTAATGGTGGTTCGACTTTACAAAAGGTTTATAAAATGTTCTTCAAATATATGATTTAAATACAATATTCTAGAAAATGTGAATTATCAAATGAGATAAGACCTTTGGGGACAAATCTCTGCCATTAACCTGTTCCAGAGGTGGGCTTTGCTTTCCAGAAACACAATAATGCATGTGTGAGCCTGTAGAAGTGTATGTGTGCATGCAGGACTGTGCTACAGAGATTGTGATAATGGTAAATCCAGTACTTTAGAAATAAATGAATATTGGCTTTGTGAATGTGACCACATAAGTCACCATACAGACACCCCCCATCCCACAATGGTCAAATGGTATGTAATGCGTGAGCAAATTACATTTTGGACACAATAACCACTGTAACTACACACAGCAAACAATTTGACAATGTGGACCCTATGACTTTTAAAAGTGATTGCTTTGTTTGAGTAGCCTAATTGAGAACATGTGGCACCATCATAATACGTATGAGATAGTGACTGTGCTTGTCCTGACAACAATAAGTCTTAGGACGTACTCTGCCAATATGTCTGCAATGATAATTTTGGATAATTGGTTATTTTCACATCATATCTAAGTTGCATTCCGGTAATTCTGTGGCAGTGTGTAACTATGTGACACTATTGTGTCTGGGTGCACTCGTGGTCTCATAGCACAACCACACACACACACACACACACACACACACACACACACACACACACACACACACACACACACACACACCACGAACACGCTGAATAACATATTTTTCATGATACAATTTTACGACCCATAAAATAATAGTAATCATTTAAGTATTTTCATTTAATTAGTAATTGAGGGTAATTTTGAACTATGAACTTACTTATTATTAACATTGTAATTCATAAAATCAACATTTTTTTGCAGTTTCATGCTTTCATAGACATTAAGAACAACAAACCTACACACATTTATCCACGGGATCTCCCTTAAGCCCCTTCCTTGACCATGTTGGGAAGTACTTTTTATGACATCCAACTCAGTTGCACCAGCGCGCTACCTGTCCTCTGAGAATGGCACGCCGTGAACCGGAAGAGACAGGGATGGGGACGTTGCTGTGGGCTGTTTGTTTAATGCCCTGCCTACTGTGAAAGTCTCCCAGAAACAGCCGCAGTAAATATCCCCATTGATCCAGAGGCAGGGGGCCCTGCGATGATGTAGTGGCGAAGAGCCACTGGAGTAAATCTACCCGACAGTAATCCAATCCCAATCTCAAGGCCCTGGGATCTTAGATAGGTGCTTTAAATCCAAAAGTGATCCTTTTTGCACAACTTCTTTTGCTTTTCGTTGTTCATGCTCTTCTTTTCCTCCCCCTCCCCCACTCTCACCCCCTGCTTTCTCCCTCTCTGAGCCTGAAATCAATACACATTTCTTTCCTTCACTGGCTGTGCTTTACCTGTCTCAAAATATTACAAGCAATAATGATTTCACATTCTGGGGTTTGCTCTTAGAATAAACACACTCTACCCCTCAGATTTAGTTAACTGTTAATTTTTACTGTTCCTGATTTAAATATGGTATTGTGCGTCCAAGAAAAACCTGTCAAATGAATGTACACCCCTCCTGGGATAGTTGCCATTCTCTTAAATGAAGGGCTGTACAGGAAGGTCTTAAATCCCCTTTTGGCGAGGGTTCACCTTTAAAGGCCAAGGAGCTGCCCACCTACTGCTTGGCTGCTTTCTTGGCCGCTCTGCAAGGAGTAGGTTTTCAAACAGGCCCGTAAAGATGACAAAGTTATGCTCTCCAGATCTCTAGCGATACGACTGAGTGGCTAGCACGTTCTGATTCTTTCCTGTATGGATTGGCTGGATGGATGGTTGATGAAGCATGTGGTATAATAAGGTATAATATCTCAAGACTTTTATTCTGTGCAGTATCAGTGTGAGACATAGCCTGTGTGTGTGTGTGTGTGTGTGTGTGTGTGTGTGTGTGTGTGTGTGTGTGTGTGTGTGTGTGTATCTGTATGCATACTGTATACCAGTCTTAGACATTATGTAGACGATTGCATCTCTTCAAATATTGTATATTCAGGGGAATATGGCAAAGGTAACTACACCGTGCCAGTTCAATAATAAACCAAGCGTAGACCCTTTTTTCATGTCTTACGAATGTAGAGTTTCAGTTTTCAAAGAGTCCTGAGCATCATCCTTGTTTTGACTATGCAAGGTCAACAGTATTTTCATAGTCAAGGAGAGGACGGGCTTATCTTGTGCAGTTTTCAACAAACACGTTTTTTCACCCCAAAAAAACAACACAAAAACCCAACAAATCAATGATTGTGGAGATCACAGAGTGGCTGTACACCTCAAAAGGAAGAAGTCATCAATTAAGCAAAGTCACGGGAACAGGCCTAATTCGTCAGAGTGGCCGTGGATCAGCCATTGTGTTCGGTTTGGACGTGACAAATGGCGGCCCTCTTCTGTGTGACCAAGGTTACCGATCGATAGAGATCATCATTCTGATGTGGCCTTTTATCTCAGAGCCCTGCTCCCCAAAGCCCTATATTATTCCTCACATATAGATATCAAAGGAGGTGGAGGAGGAACAGGAGGAGGAGGAGAAGGCTTGGGGAGGAGGAGGAGGTGACAAGAGGCCAAGAGTCTGCTTGTACTCTTTGTCCCCCTCCATCTCGCAGACATTCATTCGGCCTGAGGTCGTGCCTTGGACTTTGGAAGACGACCCCGGTCTACGGGGAAGGTCTGTCTCGATCATGTATTTGCTGGGGGAGTTTATAGATGGGGCCGTCTGGGTGGTCATAGAGGTATGGGTTGATCTCGCAAGCCTGTTTCCCCCTCGCCAGTGGTTCTTCAAACGTGTCAAATCCGGCTGAGAGGAAAGCCTCCTGGGTGGGTATTGATCCGCGCCATTATGGAATTCTATGCCAATAAACTGCCATGACTTACTGTAACAGTCCAATGATTAGGGCCCACTTGTGTCACATGACCACAGAGAGCTTCCTCATTATCAGAGGCCATTATGACTAAATGGAGTTTTGCAATTGAGTTACGGAATGACAAATATTGACTTGTTTTAGCTTAAATCGTCTGGTTTAACTGTGTTATTGGTATGTGGGCCTATAGAGTTGCCAGTAATAGCAATGTCTGTATGACTATCATGAACCACAATAATGATAATACTTGAATGAATGCATATCCTTATGTCCGAAGCACAACAACGCTGCCATGTACCTATAAGTTCATGTAAAAAATAATATTACATGTATTTTTAGTAAATGAGGTTTGTAAAGTCAATATGATATGATAATTATTTGGCCAAAATAATATTTAACATTTACTCCTCCCAACTGTTGTGAAATATAAACATTGGGGTTATACATCTAAATAGGATGCACTACTTAACTCCAAAGGTAACCATGCAACACATACTCAACATTGCATCTAACTTTGTCAAATCTGTTGAGTTTCTCACAAGTAATGAAACATGAGATCAGGAACCAACCGTAAAATATGCATGGACACTATCTATTACTTGTTTCCAGATCACCCCATCTCTAAGAAATTGAGGATATTACATTGCACGCAACGTTAAACCTCTCATAGTTCCAACACTGTGTATCACAGCTCCTGCACTGTGTATATGGTATACAAGCCCTTAAGCATGTGACATTTAAACTATGCTATTCACTGCAAGACTAAATAGAGCCACAGCATGTTACAACGGGCCAGGATGTAATTTGGCTATCATCAATTTGTAAATTTTGGTCCCCTGTTGATTTTGGTTAGCCTCTTATTTTTTTTACTTTTTTTATCACCCTTTTGATGGGACTGTGAACAGAGACATGACAGAAGGCCTCAATTAATTTCTGTTCACATATTTAACAGAGAAGGGAATCAATGACTTTTATGCTTCACAGTGGGGTACTGAAAACCTATGCAAAATAAAATAAAAAAACAATTGCAAAAAAACAACATATTCTTTATTATTATTCCTTATTTACAAAACAACCAGTTATTGGGCGTCTTTCACTCCAGAAAAATGGGATGAATGGCAAACCTTACTCTTGCTGATGTATGGAATTTGGGAGAGTTGGAAGATGTCACTGTCAATGATTGACATGATGAGAGAATCAATGTAGAAGCCTTGCTGCCAGGCAATAATCCATCCAAACTGATCACGCTTCAAATTGCCTGGAGGTATTGATTACATGTGCAGGCCCAGAAAACATGGTAAGCACTGAGCAATAACAATCAAGCAAAGAGACAGATGTTTTCTCCCTCTTCTTGAAATTCTTCATTGTGTTGCTCAATGCTTTATTTAATATAACATTGCTGCTTGACTCACACGATCCTCTTCATTTGTTTAGTTACGAACAGGCTCAAAATATACGCAAATAAGTACAAAGTACAAAAAATATATATCTTGGTGTTGCTTGGCACATACAACGTCTTCGTTTGGAGGCACAGTGTGGCCACACTTTGATCCACAAGAACCTGGAATATGCAGAGCAGCTGTCTGTGATCACAGCAGACCATTGCATTACACCTTATCATTTCCTCTAGACCTGAAACCTAAACTCAAGCCTCATCAATAATGGAGCTGTGATCCACCACCCTTTAAAATCTCAATGGCACATCTTACTCTCTGGTCTCGAACGTTATTTTACCTTCAAATGTTCTTTCATCTGTTTTTTCTTCTTAATGGGTTTTAGTCTTTTTCATGTTTTCTGCAGATGTTAAGACCTTTTGCAAATCTACTCTGCTGTATAAATGTGAGAATGGATCACAATGGCCTCTTATTGTGGGTTTTAATTTTCTACATGGATTTTCCCATTAGTCAACAAACTAAGTGTTCACAATCAATTTAGTCCTTTTCCCCCCTCTTTTAATAACAAAAACCTTTGGATGAATGTGTCCATTCAACCATAATTAGTTTTGCTTTTTGTTTTGGTTCAGACAAGCGAAATACCCACCATTGTCTCTAGGCAACAAAGATATTCTTAGCTTTTTTGTGCCCTCTATTATCCAACTGTCTGTCCAACTAAATTATTAAATGCACTGAATCTGGTTAAGTAGTATACATTTTCCTTAAGGTCAGAAAGTTCATTAAGTATGGACTGCCATTGATTGTATCCATATGTAAGGTTGGTGTAGGTTTTCTCT
Source organism: Micromesistius poutassou (assembly GCF_964030765.1). Classification (NCBI taxonomy): domain Eukaryota; kingdom Metazoa; phylum Chordata; class Actinopteri; order Gadiformes; family Gadidae; genus Micromesistius; species Micromesistius poutassou. The sequence goes on from NC_140278.1 coordinate 10,593,810, forward strand.
TGTATCGTCTACTATTAGATACAGCATTTAAAGGTCTCAGCCCTTGCATTACTACAGTAATGAAAGCAAGAATCCATTAGACTCTGTGCCTGCCACTCCTTGTAATGAAAATGTCATCAGATATACCGTAAATATACAGTTACAGCAGAATCTCCTCCAATGGGCATATATTATGCTGTGACTCCCTTCTGCCCAATGTACAAACAGGCAACATCTTGAAGTAGATTAAGAAACATCTTAGACTATTTCCTTTTGTTTTTAAACCAGTTCCTGATTCATGTTTTTGGAAGAAATAGAATGTGCCACCACCCATCCAACAAACACACACGCACGCACGCACGCACGCACGCACGCACGCACGCACGCACACACGCACACACACACACACACACACACACACACAAACTCACACACTTAGAATAAGGCTTTCTTAAAAACTCCACAATTACTATGACAGCCACAGTATCAATGTCATAGCAACACTCTTGTGTCAATTGACGTGAAGCCGATAAAGATCAGTAATTTGATTGAATGTGTGCAAAACTACTCATACTTCACGCGGGTGACTTTGATCGTAAAACTATTTGAAATCATATCAGATGCTGCTACAAAAGGAGAGGGCGCAGCCAATCAGCAGAGATGATTTCATATAGAGGGGCTCTCGGGTTTCCCCATCATAAATAACTCATGGTAATCCCATATTTCTCTGACTTGTCTCATTTGTGCTAGGGATGGAAAGAGTGGAGCTGTGACAAACATTGTTAGTGAGACGTCTCAGCCGGGCTTTATGTGCCTTGGCGGCTCCCCTCCACCTCTCCCCTGCTCCTCCTCCACCTTCTCCACCTTATCCACCTCCCCCTCTACCTCCTCCTGCATCTCCCCCCCTTCTCCTCTGATGGCGCTAACCTAATCATACCCCTTACCCTCTTCAACCCCTTCTATACTGCAGTGCATATTTTAACAAATGACTTATTTTGAGGGAACTTCAAACCAGATAAGAGTAAATGACCATATATGGTTAGTGCGCTAAAATGATCCCAGTTTCCTGTGTAATTAAGTAAAAATAAAACAACAGCCGGATCGTTCTGTCAGGTTGCATTTAAATGTACACACTTGATTGTCCCTAAAGTGATAACAAGGGTGAGGCTAATGCGTGAATAAGTGTGTTACGCACAGTGTTTGTGTGTGCGTGCACCTCGGTAGGATTTCTAACGGGGATTTATTCCTACGTAAGCCTCAACAACTCCCCCACCCCGCACTGAGACCTTCTTCCTACACGTGCAATTTTCCAAAGGCAACCACTTGCCAAGCAATAATTATGCTGAAGTTTTCAATTACCCTCCCTCTGTTTCATTAACAAAAAATGTTTGGCTATTGTATAATTAGATATATGAGCTTACCACCTACATTTAACATAGCCACTACACAGCAGCCTGATGGAAAGCAGGGAAGGGTTTCAGCATGTGTGCGTTTATGGTTGGCTGAGGAGTGTACTGTGAAGTAAGTTCGGCTAGACATCATGCAGCATTATGCAGGCCCTTTATGCCTCCCCCCCCCTCCGCCTCCCATCATTTACTTTGGTCCTGTAATCTGTACAAAGTATACAGGCCTGTTAAAAGAGAATCACTGGAAGTTTGATTAAATATAGGGTACGGCTGTATATCAGATTTAAGTTGTTATCTGCATTCATTGATGCACCTCTTAACAAGTAGTTTGTTTTGCTCTTGTGCAAACAGGAAACTCCTTGTTGTTTGTGTTAAGATATTTCATGCTCCGGGCTTACTTTGCCCTTTTTTTGTCGTATTTTTCCCTTCTTTTTGATAACCATTGGCTTTACATACGCCGTTAAACTTTTAAAACCCATATTGTTATGTAACGTATGACCTATGGATTATATTATATACAAAAATGTAACTGTTCATGATGGCAGCTATCTCTCCATCTTAAGTGGCTGTACACTGTTACCTAGGCGGCTTGGGTTTCGGGGAAATGCAATCCAATACAAGCCACAGAAACACTCCTGTCCGTTCCCTTTCACATCCCTTGCAACAGGTCTCCAAGTGAGGCCAAGAATGTTCTCAGTGAAGAGGTATGCATGTGTGACCTAATTGAACAGAAAATACAATATATGTTTTTTTACTTCCATTCTTTATATCGACCCTATCAACAGGAACCTCTACAGTGCGTTTTGTCCAAAGCTAATCTTACAGGGTACAGGGATTATTTCCAATATTACACTTCAAATATTGGTGTTTAATTTCAATCATTTAAAGGATTATTTATGCGTTACTCCACGGAAAAACACAGCAGTCAGTGTGAGATAAGCCAAGATCAAAACGGACCAACAGTGGACACACACTACACAGGAGGGCAAGGTGTGGTTGACCTGATGAAGCGGAGATAAACCCAGAAGAGTCTGGTCATCGTGGCTAAGTGATTCAGACCTGATATTCCCTAGCCCTGACACAGAATTATTAGAATGTCATTGTCTAAACCAAGCATCCGCAGTGTCCCATTTCCCAGGCCCTCATACACACTTTCCTAATGGGATATTACTTGGCCCTATAAGAGTGCAACACAACAGAGAAAACAACACAAACAGTTTGCAAATGGAACCAAATCTATCGAGCTGAACAATAATTGGCCACAGCCAGTCATGCACTAAGGGGATAAATATTAATCTTTATCTGCCACTACACAATTTAAAAATTATGTATATCGGACATAATTCACTGTGATTAGTGGAACTGATTGTGTTATGGTACCGATCAGTTGCAGAAATGACCAAAAGCAGAGGTCCATTTTCAAAGTAATTTTAATACTAAATAGATTTTTCTCCTCTTTGTGCATAGAAGTGAGGGCCCCCAGCCAGTCGGTGCTAATTACATCCATAATCAAATGCGTTCTGTGTCTTCTTGTTAATGGCATTGATCTTTTGGAATATCCAAGCCTATATTCTGTGAGATTATTGGATAAAGTGCAGGGCGAAGTCTGTGTGACCCCGGCGGGGAGATGTCGTTGCAGACATAAGTGGGTATTAAATGGATATAATTGACAGTGACCCTTCCTGGCACTCTGTGCGGCTGGGGCCTCTGGTCCATAGATCATACAGGAGAGGGAATGAATTAACATACGTTAAGAGTGGGAACATTCAAATTGCGGGAAAAGAGATAAGGGATCCACACTGAGCCGGTGGGCTTATGATCTGATAGGGGCCAGAGATGTCACATGGTCAGCCGCCACACTGGTAGCGCCACCCGCTGCCCTCAAGTGTCTGCCCTTTAGAGTCTGCCTGCCTGTCTGTCTGTGTGTCTGCCTGCTGGTCTGCGTCTATCTTTCTGTCTGTGTTTGCCTGCTGGTCTGTGTCTATCTGTCTGTCTGTGTGCCTGTCTGTCTGCTTGCCTTTCTTTCTGTGTCTATCTGTCTATGTAGCTCTGTCTGACTGCATGTGTGTCTGTCTTCCTGTCTGTCTGTCTGTCTGTGAACATGTCTATATGAGTCTGTCTGTATGCATGTCTGTCTGTGTGCATGTCTATATGAGTCTGCCTGTCTGTCTGTCTGTATGTCTGTCTGTACGTCGATGAATGATGATAGGAAGTCGAATGGCCTCAGGCTATTGCTATTCAGTTTTCCACCTTTTAAAGTGGGGGCTCATCCAGAGTCTTGTTTGTTTGTGCCAATGTGCTCAATCACATATTGTTACATATAATTCTGTGTCATACACTGCCCTTTAAAGCACCCTATTTTGCAGCGATGCCACCCCTGCCCAGGTGGGTTCTATTGTACTGTGTGTTGTTTGCTGTACTGTTGTGAAGCTGGCATGATGAGGGTAATTGGAGTGTTGGTGTGGTGAATCACTGCCAGCCTGGGTGGGCAGATTGCATATGATGATCATGTTCTGACCAGATGGCTGGCTGGCAGAAACACTGCATTTGGATTGGGATATTTGTGCATGTGTGTGTGTGTGTGTGCGTGCGTGCGTGCATGCGTGCGTGCGTGGGTGCGTGCGTGCGTGCGTGCGTGTGAATGAGTGTGTGTGTGCTTATGCTAGTGTGTGGAAAGGTAATATTACATGTTTATTGTGTCATGGACAAGTATTGAAATCATGAGATCAGACGATTAAATAAACAATATTAAATACTTAAAAATGAATAAATACTAGATCAGAATAGAGGTTGATAGATCAGAGATCAGAACCAGGTTGATAACTGTAGGCACACACAGAAAACCGCCTAACACAATTTAACAATGTGACACTATTAACAATTACAATAAAGTTTGACTAAATATTTAGCATGTTTCAAAGCATACAGATATACCTAGATTATTAGACATTGATGACAAATAAACGATTGAAATGGTTATTTGTCACGTTAGCAACATTGTTTTGCAGTGTTTTACGACCGGCTGTAGCCAACACTGTTAAACAGCGGCAGAGGCAGCGTTGGGGTGGCCCTGTGTTTCCAGTGCAGCCCAGCCAGCCGTTTGGAAACATATTACTTTAGAAGATGACGAATGACTCCTGCAAAGTTTCACACATGCGGTCGGACAAAGTTTATCTTCAGGGCATGTGCGGCTGCCAGCAGTGCTTCCAAAGGACTTTAATCTTCCCCTTCTCAGCCTCACCTCCCATTGCTGTGTGGGGGACTTGATGGGAGGCAGGCTGCTGGTGTTGTGACGCCTCATCTGAGGCAGCCATCAGCACCGACGCTCCACCACTGCCGTCACGACCATCACCACTTGTGGCCCCACCCACAAGTCCACCACCACCAGCACCACCAGAACCACCGACACCACCAGCACCGCCACCAGCACCACCAGCACCACCAGCACCACCGACACCACCAGCACCACCGACACCACTGACACCATCACCACTGACACCACCAGCACCACCGACACCACTGACACCATCACCACTGACACCACCAGCACCACCGACACCACTGACACCACCTTCACCAACACCACTAACTGGTAGTGCTGTAGTTCCCAGTCCACCTGCTTTCCGGCTGCTTCTCCTATATAACTCAGTTCCCCCGGGCCACCTGATTGTGTTTTTAGTTTTTAGTTTTTTTAAGGGGTGGAATGTTACGGGGCAGGGTTTGAAGTACAGAGTCAAACACTTCCTCAGGTTCTCCAGCCACTCCAGGTACAGGAAGGGCTGGTGGCCTTGAGAGATATGCACGCATTGTGTTCTGATGAGGTGTGGATGAATGATTGACTTGCGGGGCCACATGATAGCTAGCTTATTAAATGTCAGAGGAATATAATCCGCATGGCGCAGGACTTACCGCTCGCACCTCTCCCATCCATCTTCTGGTGGCAGCAGGCTTTCAGTACAGCCGTACCCTTTCTGTTGCCCACTTAACAAATTATTATATTTTTGTTTGGTTGTTGGTGCACAGAGCAAACTGGCAACAGTAAAACACTATTGATGTGGAGCGGGCCGAGTTCATTACACCACCGCTGTTTCAACTAATGAGCCTAGCATTGTAAGAACAGCAGAAGGAATGGGGGGGGGGGCGGGGGTTTCGGTGGTGGTGGTCGGTTGGGGGTGGGGGGGGGGGGGTTACTGCTGGCATGGCTGTCAGTACGGGGGTTGGGCCTGTGAGAGAACGTCACCACCGTGGATGGTAGGGAGTGCTTGGGTTTGATGTCACAATGATAGGTCTCTGTAATGGGCACTTTGCAAGAGCAATCAGTGCCTTCTGTGAATCATGAGTCCGGCATGTAATTTATGTGTGTGTTTGTCTGTAAAATTGCCAAAAAGAATGGGAAATATATTTGTAGCATGTAAAAATAACTGAGGGAAATGTCGGGCACCGCATTACTTGCTGAGTTCTCTTCATGCAGAATAGTGACTTCCTCCACATACAGACACAAAACTCTGATGATATCAAATGATATCTGATAAAACTCTGATGATATCACAGCCACCGTCAGGACCTCAGCAAAACCTGAAGTGGATTTGTTGATTTCAACGCATGCTCATTACTACTTGATTCCAGCAATCTAACTTGGTAAAAATAAACCTCATGTTCAGACCTGATGTGTCTGGTATTCTTTCAAAGGTAGGACACATGAATTACCACCAGGAGTGTATCACTGTATGATCTAAAGTAGCCCACCTCATCACATTGAGAACCCAGTGCACACAGAGAACACTAAAGGTGGACGGCACTAATCCCGCTGGGGTTCTTGCTTGTCCCCGGTAGTGCTAACGAGGTCGGACGCAACGTAACAACACAGAGAAGCAGAGTGAATCTCCAACGCTGCCCCTCCCACCCAATAAAAGAGTCATAAGACATATTGAATCTGTGGGAAAACCCCCACAAAATGTATGCAATTTGATCAAGCCCGGGTTTAGAAGTGTCATTGTGATTGTCAATAGGGGGCCGCTGGTGACGTGAAGGTATCACATTGACTCCCTTGTATTAATTCTACGCGTGCTATTGGGCCATCAGCTGATTGTTTGGAATGTAAATGATGCTGCTGATGGCTCTGGTGACTGATGGCTTAAATTCCAATTAATCAATTGCTTCATCAGTTTCCCTAATTCAGATCAAATATCTCCTGAGTGCACACTCTTCTTTCAGTGGTATTAGGAGAAATAAATGCTTTGGAAGTAATTTTCATCAATCTCGTGTACATGCCAATACCGCTCACGGGCCCTCGCAGGTTGAGGACTTAATGTCTTAAGTGTGTGTGCGCAAGTGTGTGTGTGTGGGCATGCGTGTGTGTGTGTGTGTGCGTGTGATTGTGTACGTGTGTGTTCCAGTGTGCATGTGTGTGTGTGTGTGTGTGTGTGTGTAGGGGATTGGCATGTTTATGAATAGCAATGGATTTTCGTTGAGTGATTTCTTTATTTTTTTAATATATACTAACTACGTTGGACTACTGCTCCAATTATTTATTTTAAGTTTATTATAGTTTTGTTTATAGCATCGCTCTCTTTTACCAAGGGCATGTTTTCTCACATAAACATGGTGGTGTTTGTTTCCTTTGTAGCCACTGACCTCTGTGTCACTCTTTTGTTGTGCATGGACTCTGCTGGCCTCCATAGGACTTAGGGTCTAATTTTATATTCTTCTGTTTCCCCTCTGGAATTTGATGAGGAGGTCCAAACCGTAGCGCTCCAGTGCTGATGTGGCACGGATATGACAGCTCACATAGCTGTTCTGTGCCGACTACCCAGCTAGGAGGTCCATTACATTAACTCGACAGGACCTCGCCTTTTGTAATGGCTGTCCATACGTATCGAAACATCTCAAAACCCTAGCCCGTGCTGTACGATAAGCCTGGTCAATTATACTAAATAATCAACTATTCATAAGTAAGGTGTAATGGGATATTGGCTGACAGATTGAATAATTCAGCTTTGCTGAAGCTTAACTGGCGTTAGTTTGTAGGTAATGGTTGCCTTTGTAAAAAATTCATTGGAAACAATGCCAGAGTGAGAAGATACACATAATTATGCCTACTTCATTTACTCTGGACCCCCTGCCATCTAAACACTCCTTCCTAAAGAGTCCTTGGCCATTTAAGCATGCACAAGCAAAGGTACTGTAATTTGATTTATGAATTTGATCCCACCCACCCCCTAATTTAATTCATCAATCTTTCAGAAGGAGCAATTATGCATTGTGCTGCTCTTCATAGCTCTATTATCCAGCCTTAATATCTTTGTCAGGGCTGTGTAATGGCATTGCTAAATATTCCATAATGTCTGAACCAGGACCTTGCCTCACTCATGTTTAGTTTGTCCTTTGCTGCTAAGTTCTTGAATAATAGCTTTTGACAGGGGTTGATGACAAGGACACAAGCAAAGTGCAAGAAGGCGTTTTTGTATATGTGGACTATTGACTTACCTACTATTTACCTGGAATGTGATGTTTCTTATTGATGTTAATGTAATATTTTTAGATATTATATTTTATATATATATATACATATATATACAGTGTTTCTTGTATGTGCACGTGTTGCTGGTGTGACGTGTTTCTGGGGTGTGTGTGTGTCTGTGTTGCTGGTGTGACGTGTTTCTGGGGTGTGTGTGTCTGTGTTGCTGGTCTGACGCTGTTCCTTGTGTGTGTGTGCGTGTTGCTGGCGTGACGCTGTTCCTTGTGTGTGCGCGTGTTGCTGGCGTGACGCTGTTCCTTGTGTGTGTGTGCGTGTTGCTGGCGTGACGCTGTTCCTTGTGTGTGTGTGCGTGTTGCTGGCGTGATGCTGTTCCTTGTGTGTGCGTGTGTTGCTGGCGTGACGCTGTTCCTTGTGTGTGCGCGTGTTGCTGGTGTGAATGATGTGAGAATGAGTGGGTGGTGAACAGGAGCCGCTCCGCCGGGGCCGCTCCAACAGGCAGCCTTACACAGGGGCCCTGGACAAATGCGCAGCGGTCATGAACTGCATTGATCCGGGGTATAATTCTCTATGAAATTGATGGATGAGGGCAGCCATTGACAGAAAGGGTAAAGACCACTTTGAGACGTCCCCCGTGAATAGCTATGATGGAAAATAGATTGTTGAGGAAGATTTATGTTGGCTCACCACTGCCACCAGAGAGGATCTGCACACACCCAGCTTCAACCAATCAAACATGTCACGCTGCTCAGATTAAAGTTATCCCAGCACCTGGTGTGGTGTTCAACCGACGGTTTGCTTGTTTTGCTAAGTGCACACACATGACTATAGTAGGACACAATGAATAATAGGAGAGAGATGGAAACTTGTCTTTGGCTTCACAGAACATGCGTTTAAAACAACAGAGGATCAGTCGAACCAGTGAGATAAACAATGACATTTATAATTACCGTTAGCATTCGTCAAAAGTTTAAATTTCCAGCCTGCACATCTTAACCTATGGTTCAAAGCCTCTAATCGCAGTCGGTATAAAAGAGCTTTTGTACAAAAGTAAAAAAAGTGTAATGTTTGTCAGTTCTGGACAGTCTAATCCGCCTCCCTGATGGCAGGAGCTCAAACTCCTATATATATTTCACATGAATTACAATTGTAATTTCCATCAACAAAGGCATACACTTTGTTTGTTTTAATATCAGTGATTCTGAAGCGCAGGGTAAGTGAATGCAGTTAGCAGCTAGAGCATGGTGGGAGCATGTGTCCCAGCTCCTCTGTGCTAGAGTATTGTTTGGCTGCCAGCAGTGTAACCAGATAATACCACTGAGAGGGTGAGCACTGAAAGCACCCACAGGTTTAGCTTCATGTTTCTCTCACATTTTACAAAAATACAATACACCGAAAAAGGGCATTCATGTGTATAGGCGCATGCCGAGCTGCACATATTCCTGCTCATAGAATGTACTTATGAACTAAAAACGTAGGCAGCAGTGGTTCTATTCCTCACTCAATTCGTCAGGGCCGGTGAAACCACATGACAATGTCACACCAAGTAAGTTCTCGCCATTGGCTTTTATTCATGGAATAATAAATCATTTAATCTTTGTATTAAATAAAGATGTTCAATTATATCACATTTAGTTATATATGTTTATATTTATGTGTATTTATATACATAAATATATAGATATAATTTATTTTTTCACATTCATTGGTATACATTTTTGTGTTTTTTATTTTTTATTTTATTTTGATACCTACTCAATGACTTACTCACCTACTAACTGACTTACTTACCTAATAACTCACTCACTTACTCAACCAGCTAATGTATAGCCTGGCCCCTTGCATTTATGATCCATCTTTCACCAGAGGATGAGATACAGCGACCGTGCTGTACTCTCAGAACAACCAGCGGCGCTGTTACACGTCTTGTGTGGCCCCGGCAATCCCTTCTTCTCATAGGGTCCCCCGCTGCAGGCCCCTCCCCTCATTCAGCCCTATTTACATGATCCTTTTAGGAAAACATCACCTTTGACCTCCCTGGAGGGCTGTGACAGGATAAAACTGGTACCAAAAAAGAGAAGAAGAAGAAGAAAAAAACGAGGAACCACAATAGCTATCTAAAAGTGAACAGAGCTCTTTCATCATGCGGCCAGAGGCCAGAGAGGTCTCTGGTGTGTTTATGTTTGGTTTGGCTGTCATTAGCAGACATCACAGTGGAATTCATAGACGACAACGGCCAGAATATCAGATTCTCATGTTTGAACAGCAATATAAAACAGGGTTTGCATGAGCGAGCTCAGCATCACGATGGGCCGTGGATAATGAAGACGGGAAGGAAAGTGAAGGGTATAGGAAAAGCAGTTTGACCTTTAAGTGATAACATGTCAAAATTATTGACAGGACATTGACCCTCTCCATCACAAAATCAGTTCCCATAATGCATGGCCTGTAATTACAGAAAAGGTCAGCATGGATCGTGGAAGGGCCATGTATCTGTATGACCCTATGACTAAGCATAAGGCCCATATATGGTCCAAAAGTTAGTCAAATACCTTCTGGTTTAGCATGTGGGGTACATTGTACTGTAATCAACGTAAACATAAACATGTTGTCCCATTTTTCACTTTTGATGTTTAAAATATATCCATTTTTTATTGTGGATGATTTCATTTTTTTTTACATTATTCCGGGTGTTATACTTGAGATTGTCATGTCTTGTAGTTCATTAATTTGGTTTTGCTTTGTGAAAGTGAGCATTATCTCTATTATGATTTTGCCCTTACTCACCACAACTTACCAAAGATCATTCAACTCACACTCCATTCTCTCCATCCCCCACAGACCACCTGTGACCTCCACTTGAAGTGGAGGCGTGGCAAGAAGACATTTTCTCTTTTCTAAGTGCTCGCCTTATTCCTCTCTTCCGATGATCTCAGTCAGATCAGTGTGTTCGGACAAACATTATCTAAACTCTCTCTTTCTCTCTCCTGTGTCTGTGTCTGCGTCTGTGTCTGTGAGTCTCTGTGTGTGTGTGTGTGTGTGTGTGTGTGTGTGTGTGTGTGTGTGCGTGTGTGTGACTCTCTCTCACTCTCTCTCTCTCTGACCTGCCCTCTCTTGCTACCTGGTGACCTCTCACTTTGATCTCCCCCACTGTTCAGCGTTGTGGTGGGTGGTTGTTGGGGGATGAGAAGACGAGATGCCATGTACACCAAATACACACCTGCACACACATACATGCATACACAAACACACACGTACATGAATATGCACAAACACACACTGACACAGATGGACACACGCAAACACACAGACACTCCGATGCTGACAGACACACACACACACACACACACACACACACACACACATTAATATGCACAAACACACTCTGACACAGATGGAAAACACACACGCACACACACACACACACACACACACACACACACACACAGGAACATGCACAAGCACAAACTCTGATACAGATGCATGGACGTGCGGACAGACACAGAAACACACGCGCACACACATTCTGACACAGAAACTCACGGACGAACACAACCAACACACACGGACATGCTGATGCACACACACACATATCCGCACACACGTGCGTGTGCGCCTCCGCGGCCAGCGCGTTATGCAAAAGGTGTAACTCTAGCCCGTGTGAGACGCGGGCCAAGGAGAGCGCATCCTTACCCACGCTGCAGCCTCCGCAGGAGCGTTCACATCTCTGCTTAAGTGGAGATGACACCGGCCAGATCCCGCTCCAGATTTTGTTGTCTTCCCAAAGCACTTAATGTGATCAGAGAATTAAAATTTCAGCGAGTCATTTAATGATAGCCCTGGGGGCCGAAGGGCTCGGCCACGCCAGGCTAGAATTTCCTGTGGCGTTGCAAGTCATATCTCTGGCATTCCGGTCCCTATTATTTAGTTTCATGATCGCTACGTTTCACGCCCTCCTCCTCCTCCTCTTCCTCTTGTCCTGGCCGGGGCTGCCGGTACCGCTGCTGCACCTTCT
>NC_140278.1:10608184-10618404 GCF_964030765.1 Micromesistius poutassou
TTTGCGCAATACAGGATTCTTTGTCAATGGCAGAATCATGGAGCAATGTGATACCTGGTTTAAGCATGATTAAATTGACACCCCATAGAGTGTCTCAGATGCGTTTTTGTGCTCTTGATACCACCGCTTATTCAACGCTGTCTCGCGTTCAGAGTCTCACCTGGCACGCTGACATCACTGCGTAGCAATTACAGAGAGTGAGAGGACGACTGCGCCGGCCCAGCAAAGTGCTGGATGCACTAAAACAAGTAGAATTACTTCTCCTCTTCTTGGTATTCTTCCGTCGCTGTCTTTCCATTGTCCTGGATGTTAAGGAACATGTCATGAAAAGGGCTTTACAACGTCTCGGTAGATGGGAGTGGGGGGGCCTTGAACCACATTGCTGTGAGACAGGATGGTGGCTCTGGAACCACATTGCTGTGAGACAGGATGGTGGCTCTGGAACCACAGGGCAGTAAGACAGGATGGTGGCTCTGGAACCACAGGGCAGTAAGATAGGATGGTGGCTCTGGAACCACAGGGCAGTAAGACAGGATGGTGGCTCTGGAACCACAGGGCAGTAAGACAGGATGGTGGCTCTGGAACCACAGGGCTGTGAGACAGGATGGTGGCTCTGGAACCACAGGGCAGTGAGACAGGATGGTGGCTCTGGAACCACATGGCTGTGAGACAGCGTGATGGTTGCAGGGTTTGTACCAGTAGGGGAGCGTGTGGGTGAGAAGAGGGGCTTCTCACCCTGCTCTGTGACTGCTTACTGCTGCTAGAGATGGATTGGAAAGCATAGTAAAAATAGAAATATGTTCTACCCTTAATCATGAGACCCGTAAACAGCTAGCCTACCACGTGGCACCCCTACACATTAGTATCGTCTCATCTGTGGCCCACAACCATGAGAAGTCTTGGATCAACATGCTCCAAGCTGAGATTGCAGCACAGTTTGACCTTGTGTTCATTTCTTTTATATCATTTTTTCCTCAGTTGTATTCGGAACCCAAAGTTCTGGACAAAAGTCCACCACAGAAAAGCCCAAATAAATATTCATGAGACAAATTGTTTGCATGTGTGCTCAATATGTTTCTGCGGGGAAGGCTCTTTATATCGGATGCGTACTGAGTTCGCGATTTGTCATCCGACATCAAAGTGGTCTGCGGCAGCGATGACTTATGAGCAGTCAGTGCAGCAGATCACTGTGAAAGAGAGGGGAGAGGTCAAGTGAGTAAGACAGAGAGAGGGAGAGAGAGTGAGAGAGAAAGAAAGAGCGAGAGAGATAGAGATTGAAGAGAGTAAGAAAGAGAGAGAGACAGAGAGAGAGACAGAGTTTGGAGAGAGAGAGAGAAAGAGAGTGGGGGAGAGAGAGATATTGAGAAGGGCTGAGGGAGAGAGAGAGAAAATGCAGGGGAGAGCGAGAGTGGGGGTTAGAGAGAGAAAGATTGAGAGAGTGGGGGAGAGAGACAGGGAGTGAAAGAATCTAAGGTAATAAAGAGATTTAAAGAAAGAGAAGTCGAGAGCCAGGAGTACGCTGTGTGTGTGTGTGTGTGTGTGTGTGTGTGTGTGTGTGTGTGTGTGTGTGTGTGTGTGTGTGTGTGTGTGTGTGTGTGGAGCCACAAAGAGGAGCTTTGTTTACGGCCTCTGCGCCTGGCCACACACACACACACACACACACACACACACACACACACACACAGGCCATAGCAAGAGAGCATTTCCTCTACTGATTCATCCCCCCAACCCCTACCCCCTGAATCCCTGACCCCCACCCCACCTCTTCTGTCATCTGTGTAACTTACGCCTCCGCCGCCAAAAAAAGGGGAAGCAGAATTGACAAGGGGCTGCATTTACCTACATGTGCGCCTCTTTTCCATTGACCTTCTCACATTGCACGCTCACTTGGCCCATCATGCGTTTAATTATAAAAGCCACTGTGGTGTTGCAATAACTGGAGAAAAATAGCCACAATTAGAAAATATTGTGCCTATTTTTATATACAACTTCCATTCCTCTCCCCTCGTTTCATCCGATCCATTGCAAAATATTCCCGAAACGTTTGGGAGGCACCGCTCATGACACACCGACATCCTCTCTTGTGTTTTATTATTAACGTCGCTGAGTCGTGTCCGTTAACAGTACAGCAAGAAAGAACAAGGGCTCCAGTGTGTTCCCGCGAGGGGGGAAGAGTATTACCATCAGAGGACCCCAACCCTGTGTCAAAGGAGCCCTGATCTATGTTCACTTGTGCAGGGAGAGAGCCAGTGGAAGAGAGCCCTTAGAGCCACCGGGCCATCAGTCACTCTGGGGGGGCCCTGTGCACGCGGGGCCTTGCCTCCCTCTTACTCCGGGGCCGAGTGTCTCCGCACGCCTCTCTCTGTGTGTGGCCTCGTGTTTTGTCATCTCCATCCGGCGTGTTTAGGAACCGTCTGCAACATTCTGACCGCAAAACGTGTCGTCTGGCGAGTTCAGCACCGAGAGAGCCCAGGCAGCAACGGGTGTCCTCGAGATGTCTTTTTTTTTTGTTTAGCTGCAAAATGTATGCGTGCTGACATATACAGTTCTGCTGCTATGTAAACACACACACACACACACACACAAATGCACAAACACACACACGTTTCATACACACGCACACACATCAGCACACACACACACACACACACACTTTCATACACACATCAGCACACACACAGAAACACACTTTCCTACACAGACACACGTTTCATACACATGCACACACATCAGCACCCACACAGACACGTATGCTCAGGCAAACCCCAGGCAAGTACTTTTATTCCTACTTACTTACTTTTTCCACGGCTATACAATAAGCTTTGTGACCAAATGGAGGATCAGAACATGTGAGTGTGCGGACTGAGGTTGATGTTCTTTAAATAAAAGCTGAGAAAGAAACACCCGAGCTTCCATATGATGCTTGCATTAGGGGGTGGGGGTGGGGGGGGGGGGGGGGGGTGGGGGATAAAAAAAGAAAAACATGCACGCCTGTCTTGCTAATGGGATATTCATCCGTCTTTTGGGCTTATGTCATTTCAGTCCCAGCACGCCTGTGACCACTCGCACTCTCCTCTTCTCTCCCCCAGCTCCCTCCTACCTTACCCCCTCCCTCCCCCCCTCGCTCCCCCATACCGCTGCAGGGAGGCTGCCCTGGGAAGCATCGATCTGTGGCTAGGCTCCTCCACCCCAGCGGTCGTCGGCCAGGCAACCCAAGCCGATGGGGGTCTTGAGGAGGTGTCCCTCTCACTGTTTACCTAAGCCGCACACACGCGCACACACACACACACACATGCACACACACACACACATACACACACACACATACACGCACAATATGAACACGTTCACATGCACACACACACTTCACACTACACACGCCGAAGGCACACAAACTACACACACACATACGCACATGGTATGCACGCACATTATGCACAATCACACACACACACACACACACACACACACACTTGTATATATATATATATATATATATATATATCTTCTCCACTTGTCTCTGCAACTTCTGGCCTGACCTTGAACCGCCTCGGGAGAACCCCAGGGTTTGGGCAGTGTTGTTGTCTTACGTGATCTCAGTAAGGTATATCCACTCAGATGAAGGGTGTAATCACAGCACCAGGCTACATCACTTAGCCCAAAGTCATGAAATTAAACGGTTTTAGTGTGGCACTATGGCTAACAGAGGGACGGCTAGATGCGTAAGGTTTGACTGATGATCTGCCATAACCCTAACCCGGCGCGGGGGGGGGGAGGGAAGGAAGGAACTTACACAAGGGAGGGAGGATGCACAAACAGAACAGAGAATGTACAGGTGAGCCGCTTGAATAAATGATCCATCAGGTGGATTCATTTAACATGGTCATTCTGGTCCAGATACACAATCTGGTGTACTCACGTCCACACGGCATCTGTGGTGGGACAAAGCGTACATGTACATGTGATTTTTCTTCTGCAGTGTCTTTGCTGTTGTTTCAAAAGTCCTCATCTGTTATTTAGCAATGTATTCTCATGTCATCCTGACCTACCTTTCAGATGGCCGCTCCACGGGAAAGGTAGGTCAGGACTATTGTTGAGCTGTTGTTTTTCTGCCTCTTCTTAAGAGGGCCTCTCCACCTCTTCCCAGCATGTCATTTAATATTAATGCCGGGCCTTCCACCGCTAAGCCTTTAGTAATAAGGGGTCTGTTTTGAGATCAGGTCAGCGGATAACAGCGATCATCTGCATTACTTGTCATATGAAAAAGGAGAAGGCCCATCTCAGGATTAATCCCGGGCCGTCTGCCTGCATAAGCATTCGGTGTCCGCGTGAAACGTACACGGAAACGAGCGGCGTGAGAGAGCGTGAGGGCTCACTTTCGAGCGTAGCCACGGCGATAGCCCCGGTAACAACACAATGGTAACGACTGGAGGGAAAGGATATTTGCAATACTCTCCGAAAGATACCTCACTTAAGGCACGGAGTCACTTAGCCCTCACAAACCCTGAACCAGGAATAACCGTCTGAGGAAAACAAATAGATGGATGGCTGTTTACCCGTCTGTTATTTACAGCATTTGTCCCTGGAAAAAAATATATTTCTAAATAGTTGTTTTTCTCTGTTTGTTTCCCCCCCCTCTCTCTCTCTTGCTCTCTCCCTCTCTCTCTCACACACACGCGTTTATAAACACACGTACACACATACTGTTTGTAATCACAAAATTACTATACAGGATATGGATGTGTTGATATTCAGCAAATCTCAAGTTATATCTTTTTGTGTGTGTGTGCGCGTGTGTGTGTGTGTCCGTGTCTGGGTGTGTGTGTGTGTGTGTGTGTCTACATGGCGTACCGAGGCCTCCCGTCGGAGGGAGTGGGTAAGTTATTGCTGTGTTTACAAAAAGGACAAGCGTACACAGGAGGCGCACCGCGCGGCAGGAGGCAGGGGGACGGCTCAGCTCGTATTGTACTATGGTCGTCACGCAGGGGCTTCACAGAAACAGAAAGAAACACCGTGTGTGGTCCCACTCCTGTCCGTCCGTCCGACAGAGATGTCCGCACGGTGGCCGCGCTTGTTGCCTCTTTTGACTCCATATTTCAACATTCGCCCGCCTTGCTTATAATAAAGCCCGATTATGAAAACAAATGTGAGTCCCGACAGCGCAATGACAAATTCCAACATCAACACGGAGATATGACACAACGGGGCAACCGGCCGTCCTGCCAGTGTTCAGCGTAAACAGACGCCGCAAAATGAATTCAGAGTCATTGTGACACTGTTTGTCTGTATTTCATCTCTCAGGTTTCTTCTTGTAAACATTGGAGGATCCGAGAAGCATGGTGGCTAGGGTTTTCCCCCCCTTCCCGGGTTATTCTGGTTGTACCTCAGTGTCATATCTGCGGTATTTCCCACCCCCCACAAAACCACCAGTTCTACGCATCCCTGGTCTTAATGTCATGGCGCTAAGTCAATTATCCAAATACAATGTTTTGAACGTCATTTGTGTGTGTAATTCCATCTAATTCCATGTTATTCCATGTACAAACATAGTCTGCGATACATAAATGATACATATGCCAGCTAATATTATGGTGTATAGAATTGCTGTGTGAACACCTGTTGCACGCCGCCTGCAAGCTCGCCATATGGAAAGTCTAGCGCTCTGGTGGCTAGGGCAGACACTGCATTCCATCACTCTGTAAAAGCTTTAGTATCCCTTTAGCGTTCCTGTTTGGGGGGCCTCGCTCTCTCTCTCTCTCTCTCTGTCTCTCTCTCTCCCTCTCTGTCTCTCTCGCTCCCTCCACCTCCCTCCCTCTCCCCCCCCCAAGAGCCACTCCTAGGAATGTCACTCAGTTGCGGGTGCTAATCATGTTGAGCGGTTTAGTCTTTCATAAACAAAGTGTAAAAATTAGGCCACACTAACAGTCTGGTAATTCAGTAGCGGCCCACGGGGGCGGCCACTGATTCCGTTTGGGGGGGCCGGATTATGAATGCACGCCGCAAAGCCGTTGGCCTCTTAATGACGGCCCTGTGATATTACAGCTGCTCACAATTAGCAGGGACTCCCCCCACGGTCGACCGGCTCTCCCCTACGTAAATAAGCAGTAGGCAAGGAGAGGGGTGGCCGGGGGGGGGGAGAGGGAGGGAGTGGGGGATCGGGGGAGTTGGCGGTGGGTGGGGAGGCGGGGGTGGCTGCAGTAAGCGCTGTAATAACACGGCTGATTTGGACATCTGGCGCAATAATAGAAACGGGCCCTGCCATGCTTTTGACGTAATGGATGAGGATCGGTTAACCTGGCTGTGAGCGGCCCGGGCAACGCAGCGCTGAGAAGGGCTGCTCTTTTGTGGTGGAGGAGGAGGAGGAGGAGGAGGAGGAGGAGGAGGAGAGCGGCTTCGTGCTGTTTCTCCTCATTTCCCCAACGGTGCTATGGTGAGTGAAGGGTGTTTGTAGGTGGCCAAGTAGGAAGAGGGGACATAGCAGGGGGAACACAGAAAGACAGACACAAAGAGAGGTGAGTTCTCTGGGGTGTTCAGAAGAGTCTTTGTCTGTGTCTGCTGTAGGATGTTCATCGAGAGAGAGGGGAGAAATACACGTTGAACATTGAAGTATTACCGTGAAGGATACCTTTGCTATTGGTCGTCCACTTTTGCCACAGGGCTTTGCATCTTCTTTTCTTGTTTCCCCTCATGCCCTCTTGTTTTATCTTGTCTTTGCTCTTCTCTCCCTCCTCTCGTCTCATCTCCCTTCCTCGCTCTCCTCTCTCCTCCCCTCCCCTCCTCCCCCACTCCTCCCTCCTCTTCTACGAAAGGCTGGATGCACTAGAGTCGAAGTGACGGTCGAAACCAAACTCTTTCCTCCATTCTGACCAGTAATCAGCAATCAATCAGGTCCGCATACATAGTTTCCTAACCTCGACTGCTGAGATAAAGTTGCAACCTATCGTTTGGAAAGGTCAGGCGCTGGATGTTAATTAAGCGAGAGGAGAAATGAACTAATGGAACAGGGCTTGTTTAGAACACAGTTTAATGAGACACCTAATCCCAGAGTCACAGTATCACCTCATCCCTAATCCTCCACGCTGTTCATCCCGTCATAGATTCTGAAATATCGTGAAATATTCATGCTCAAAAGCGAGCAGACCATAGGCAGATTTTTATTTTTTTGTTATGTTGTTTGTTGCAAATATTTCTATTCACCCGATTAATAAAATGGCATACTACATCTATTTTTTTTCCTTTTCTCCCCGGGCTAACATCGGATCTTGCCGTGACAGCTGATACCTGGCGCTGCTGATGAGGGATTGATGGAACATGGCTGTCTGCTGGCACGTCGCCGTGTCTCAGGTGTGAGCGTCACTGTCCTCCAGATCAGCGGCCGGTGGACTAGATCCACAGAGCGTCAGGGCGCTACAAAGACTTTAGCATCCAAAGACTTGGCGTGTAAATGATAGGAAAAAAAAAAGTGATGAAGAAAATGAATTACTCTTGGTAATCTTCGGTTCCTTTTTTCTCTCGTCTAAATGACTTGCAGTCGATCACTCACTTCCTTTACATCCTCAGCTCATGGCGTGTGTTATCAAGGGGTGGAACAGCAGTGGTCGTCTTCTGTTACTAACGCGACGGCTGAGGCTGTTTGAGTATAGCGTGCGTGCTATCTGTATGTGTGCTGGTGCATGGGTGCTTTTGTTTTATTTTCTGTACCTTTATCTTGCCTGAGCACCCTTGACTGTTTTTTTTGTGCAAACCTAATTGTACATGTAAGTATTTTACGCCGTTGGAAATGAGTTTACACCCAGGGCCGCATGGCCGCTGACAGCTAACGCAGCGTAGCCGGCATCAATGCAGAACGCCGCCGGATGCCACACCAGCCAGACCATTTACATCGCCCCACTTTCCCAGAACCCCACCCCCCCCCCCCCCCACACACACAACCCCACAAACCCCCACCCACCCGCAACAGATCTCATGCCTTCCTGATTTTGACTGGTAGACAAGGAAATAAATACACCCCCACACCCACTCACCCTCTCACCCCCCACCCGGACACACAACCTTCTTCATCCTTTCATGCATCCCTTCCTTATTTTTTTTCTTTTTTGCACCCTCTTCTTCCCCTGCCTTTATCCTTGGTCAACCCCCCCCCCCCCCCCGCCCCCCTTCCTAAGCCCCCCCCCACTGGCTCTACATGCATGACCCCTTGTTTCACCATCTGCTCCGCACTGGGGACTGCCACCGTCATCTGCTGATAATTAGTGTCACCTGCACATTGCACGGGGCGACAAACACTCTGCATCACGCACGCACAACGACGCCTGCTTAGACAGGCCCGTGAGCTGGTGACATGCAGAGAGAGAGAGAGAGAGTGAGGGGGGGAGGGAGGGGAGGGAGATAGAAAGAGATGGTGAGAGAGAGAGAGGGGGTGAGAGGGGGAGAGAGAGAGAGCGAGAGAGAGAGAGAGAGAGAGAGAGAGAGAGAGAGAGAGAGAGAGAGGGAAGAGAGGTATACGGAAAAAAACTAAGGAAATCACACGGCTGCCTAATTATGCACCACTTCACGGGCTGACCTCTTAAATCTCCCTCATTTTGTAAAGAACGTGGCATTGCTACAGCAGCACGCCATTTGGGTCAGTTCTATAACGTCCAGAATTATTCATTGTGATTTATTCTGGTGTTTTTCTTTTTATATACTTTGGTTTTGGAATTAGTTTCTTTTTGGTTGGTTCAAGTGGAAGTGGATTTGCAGAGAGGTTTTCCTCCCCTTGTGTTTACAAATCCCATTCACTGACCTTTGCTTGCACAGGAAATCCTGTACGGCCCATCATACAGTATCTCCAAGATAAATACTTTGAGATAAATACTTCCCTCTCAAATGTTTATGATAGGATCAGCAAAACCACAACACGCTAGCTATTAATACAACATAATAGTAGGAATGGACAAACGGTGGAAGGGGAGAAGGGGATGTCCTAAAGCATCAGACTATGGCATGGTGCTGTTGTGCTTGTAGGTAGACGATACACCACTATATATTACTTATTGATATATAAATAGCTCAGATTAAACCCAACATGTATTTAAAAAAATGCATGCATAGAAAATCATTTTGCAATTATCTTTCCTTTGCATGATATCTTAATATCATGCAGAAATAACATAGTAATTACCACTCTCTAATTACCTTGCTTTATGAGGGACAATGAAGTCAATTACTATAAGCATGTTTATTAATATCTATTATATTATAAACCTTAAAAAATGAATCTAAATCGACATAATACCCTCCTTACTCATCTGCATATGTTACTGACACCGCAGAATGTGCGTCTTTATGTGTTCTTCTTCCCCTGTTCGGAGGACTGGTGGGTTCATAAGCAGTTAGCCGGCGAGCTGCTCACCCTGAGCACAAGGATGAGTAACAAACTTTCCTCCGAACGTACTCCATCTGCTCAAGGGACGTGGGGTTCCAGAGCATCGGGTCTGGGCCGCTTAACAACTCCGCTCATGTGCTGTTGTTGTTTTGGGTTTTTTTCAGGTTTTTTCACATGGAGGACAAAGAAGAAATGCACCCCCCCCCCCCCCCCCCACCGCCTCGTGTGCCGCCCCCCCCCCCCCCCCCCCCGTTAGCCCTCCAGGAGTTCCTGAGCTGTCCCCAGTGGCCGATGCGAGCGGATCATTGTGAGCGGCGGAGATGTGTATATCAAATAGTTTACAAAATGAAGGCAGCTGTGTTTCCCTTCATACTGTGGCTTCCTGACACGCACCATTACACCTTATTAGCTACTTCCTTTAAACTGAGATCCTTCTCACCCCCTCCTCCCCTACCTCCCTCCCTCCCACCCCGCCTGCCTCCCCCCCCCTTCAGAGGTCTCACCCCCCCCCCCCCCCCCCCCCCCCATCTTCCACCCCTCATATTAACGTTTTTCGGTTCCCTCAAGTGGAAATTATTCGCTTTATTGTAGAGTGTCAACCTCTCGCCGTAGTTTTCTGACACAACGTAATTGGCACTTTAGAATATAATCATAGTCACGCGCTGTGTGTGATTGTGGCCTTTTATACAGCAGATTACAGCAGATTGTGGATCATTTCGGGGTTCTGCTCCTGCTTTTACTCTGTTTCTTGGTGAGTGTCTCCTGATTTGCTCTGCGTCGTCCTGGTACCTTGTTCCCGATGGTACCTCTCTCTCTCTCTCTCTCTCTCTCTCTCTCTCTCTCTCTCTCTCTT
>NC_140278.1:10618604-10626104 GCF_964030765.1 Micromesistius poutassou
GCGCCTTAACCTTTTTTTATTTCTCTTTCTATTTTTTGCCGTCTCTGTCTCTCTGTCTCTACCCGAGATTTTCTTCTTCTGCGATGTGGGGGGGGCGCGAGGGGTAATAATCAAAGATGATGTGCTTCAGTAGAGCAGATAAATAGTGTCAAACACAGCTGGGACGGAGAGGGCTGACCGGCCACCGCAGAGATAAATTGATGGTTGTAGCGCGGAGGAGAGGAGATGGGGGTACAGAGACCTCGTCGCTGCTACCCCACCCACCTCCTCCACCAACACACACACACACACACACACACACACACACACACACACACACACACACACACACACACACACACACACACACACACACACACACACACACACACACACACACACACACACACACACACACACACACTGTCATACACACGCACACACACACACACACACACACACGCCTCCCCGCTCTACTGTATGACACGGATAGACTTTTAGGTGTCAACGCTTTATATATTTAATCTTTTTTTTTTTTTCTTCCCCTTCCTCTTTCTGCTCGGCGGGTCGGGTGACGGGCTGCAGTCAGAGCTCAGAGCGGGGCACCGCAGTGTGTCGGCTGGAAAGCTTTGAGAGAGAGAGGGAAAATAACCCCCACCGACGTGTGAAGTGAAAGAGCCTTCAGCGGGACAGACAGCTCGGCGCTTTCCATTCACTCATTTGAACGGTGGACTTTTTAAAATTTCTTTCTTTCTTTATTTTTATTTCTTTTCAATTGACTCCCACCTCCCCCCCCCCCCCCACCACCCCTGTCAGTCAGTCAAATTTAAGCAATGGTGTGGTGGTGTTTTTCTTTTTTCTTTTTTTTCCCTCCGTTTCCTCCTCATTTCACAGTCTGGATCCTGTGGCCACGCGCGGCACGCCGCGACTCGAGTGTCACGCGCGCACGCTTGTACGAGCGCACACACGCGGGGAAATAAGACGCAGAGGAGGAGAGCGGGCTGTTGAGAACATATGTCATTGTCATCCTCGTCTCCCCCACCCCACCCCCCCCCCCCCCCCCCCCCGCCCCTATCTACAGCAGGAATGGTTTGACCCTCTTTTTCTTTTTTTTTTTCTTTTGAAAGATATAGTGTCTGAGCAGCGCTCTCGTAAATCCGCCCCCGTGACAGATAAACGAGGGATGGATTGAGAAGAGAAGAAAGTATCCTAGTTTACTTTGTCATCCATCGCCCCCTCCCCCTCCCCCAAAATCCCCTCAACACCCGAACCCTTGTCGCCCACCCCCACCCCCCCACACACACACACACACACACACACACACACTCACATTACTACACTGCTCCAGATTTGTAGCTGTAATCGAGAATAACTTACAGTATTATCTTGTTTTTCCTTTTATTTTTATTTTACACCATTGAGATAACATCTCTAAGGGGGGGAACCGGACGAGGGGGGAAACGGCGTGTGTGCGTGGTGTGTGAGTGTGCCTGCCTGTGTGTTGCGTTTGTGTGGTGTGTGTATATGTGGGGGGGGGGGATGTAGTAAGGGAGGGAAAATGAAGCGTGAGCAGTAAGTGAAGGATATGGAGTGCATGGGATTGAATACTGTTTTTTTTGTTTATGTGGAAATCCTTATAACACTGGCATTTATGACCCTCGCTCCCCTGACTACTGCTCAGCACGATTTACTGCTGCGGCCGCTCATAACGAAAGCGCTGGCGTTATCAGAAGAGAGCGCCAGAGAGGAGTGTGTGTATGTGTGTGTGTGTGTGTGTGTGTGTGTGTGTGTGTGTGTGTGTGATCGAGAATGTGTTCAAGCATGTGTGTGTGTGTGTGTGTGTGTGTGTGTGTATGCACATGCACTTGTCTGTGTGTGTGTGTGTGTGTGTGTGTGTGTGTGTGTGTGTGTGATCGAGAATGTGTTCAAGCATGTGTGTATGTGTGTGTTTGTGTGTGCATGTGTGTGTGCACGCACTTGTTGGTGTGTGTGTGTGCGTGCGTGCGTGCGTGCGTGCGTGTGCATGCGTGCATGCGTGTGTGCGTGCGTGTGTGCTTGTGTGTGCTTGTGTGTGCGCTCGCGTCTGTAATAAATATCTGGTAATACAAGGGGTTGGGAAAGGTCAACAGGCCAGGAAGATCCCTGTCATAATTTGTTTAATGGGCTTCAGCCAATAGCGGTTTTGGGACCATCAATACCACTGGGAGGAAGCCAGGAGCCCATGACGGTTTATTATTCAGTAAAGTGGAGTGGAGTGGGCTTTCATTTAGAGACACAGCCCCGGTCAGCCATGATCAACCAGTATAACCACACAGTACTCCACTACTCTACTTGCTTTTTTTTCCTTTTATTTTTAATGCACTGCGATAACAAGCAGCACGCTGAATGACTTCTGTGTGCTCTGTATTTCACCACGGCTTCACGATCCTCACAGTGCTTTAAATCTGAGGATGGTGGCGCTAAAGCGGTTCATCATGATCCCCTCCTTCACATGGACGAGTGGATGGGACGCCAAGCAGCCCTCCACGTCTGTGTTTTATAAGAAGAGGCTGGTTCCTGTAATCAGAGGGTGTGTTGTGAAAGGCTGCAGGGTAAAACAGGAAGCGCCTTGAAGACTATGTCACAGCTCTGTGCTGTCACATGTGTATAGATAGCTGCCTATATCTGCCTTTTCTATATATATATATATATATATATATATATATATATATATATATATATATATATATATATATCAGTGCAGGAGTGCATTGCCCTCTAGCATTTACAATCAAATAATATACAAATATGTATAGTATTATTAAAATCAATGTTATATATTTTGATCCAACACACATTATTTGCACATAAAATACACAAACCGTCACATATCCTTGCCCTTTAAACAAAAACAGCATTCATTCAACATCGGATAGTTCTGGTGGATCTCAGAGTTCCACGTCAGACGTGTGACTTCCGCGTGCCGTTCCCGGTGACCTTTACCTTTACCGATGAGGGTTGATGTTTCCAGCGGGGCAGAGGCGCGGTGAGTGACGTGTCAGTGCGGACGCCGTGTCGCCAGCTCCTGTTGCTGGCGCTGTGCAAGGTGCCGCAGCCCCGGTGGTGCAGGAGATGCATATCTGCCCGCAGCAGAGAGCTATAGTAACATAGGCCTGCTTAATTATTTAAAAAGCCCCACGCCTGCGCAGAAGCCCCGGCCGATAAAATGGATCGGCTGAGGAGATGAGCGGGCCGGTTGCTGTTAGCTATGGCCGCTGTCCGAATGGAGCAGAAGGGGGAGGGGGGGGTTGGGGCAGAGAGAGACCTTCTGTCCAATGATGTTCCCAGCCTGTGTTCTGTGGTCACTGAATTATAGTTTGGTATTTTTAACGCTGAGGTTGGGGTTGTTCATCCCACCACCAGCACCACAGTCCCAAGCCTTACGTAACCATCCTTTGGCTTTGACAGAAGGAATAAGTGTGTATTTATTTATTACCTTTAATATTCTTTATCTCCCTCATTGTTAGCAGGCCGAGGTAGATTGATCAATATTTAATTTTCTGGAATAGGCAGTGGGGAGGAATCACAGCCCTGTTGTCACAGCAATGGAGCCACATGCAGGCACACACACAGGAACACACATGTCCCCACACACGCACATACACACACACACACTGACACACACACACACACACACACACACACACACACACACACACACACACACACATTCCCTATCTTTCTCTATATGCACTGGCATTCATCCTTCCCACCACTACATGCCTTTCCTCACACTATCTCTCTCTTTCCCTTCCTCTTCCTATCTCACTCCCTTTCTCTCTCTCTCTCTCTCTCTCTCTCTCGCTCTCTCGCCATCTCCCTCTCTATCTCTCTCTATCTCCCTCTCTGCCACTCTCTCCCTCACTCCCACCCTCCCACCATCTCCCTCCCTCCATCCCTCTCCCTCCCCCTCCCTCCCTCCCTGTATCTCTTTCCCTCCCTCCCTGTTATCCTTCTCGTATCCAGGTCCCCAATACACACCGGGTCTGAGGCTCAATTCTAAGGTGATGAAGGGTCACGAAGCTATCGCTATGTGAACGAGGAGCCCCTCTGGACCTTTGACCCCGGATGGTCACTACCAGCCCTGTGTCTGGATGGGGGGGCGTAAGAGACTGAGGAGTCTCATGAATGGGTCATTTTTCACCCGGGGAGACATGATGGTCTAGACTCTTCTCTGCTCCCCGGGTGAGAGAGAGAGAGAGAGAGAGAGAGAGAGAGAGAGAGAGAGAGAGAGAGAGAGAGAGAGAGAGAGAGAGAGAGAGAGAGAAGAGGAGAGGCACAGTAAATAACAAGTTCCAAGAAAAGGGGGATAAAACAAACATGGGAATGATGGCAAAAAGCAACAAAAGGAAGTGTTATATGTACGTGTGTGTGTGTGTGTGTGTGTGTGTGTGTGTGTGTGTGTGTGTGTGTGTGTGTGTGTGTGCGTGCGTGCGTGCATGTGTGTGCGTGCCTGCATGTGTGCGTGTGTGTGTCTGTGTGTGTGTGCGTGCCTGTGAGCATTGCACTCAATGTATGGAGCCGACAGGGTATGTGCAAAAGTGTGAATAATTAGAAGAGGAATGCATTAAAACTGTAGTCCTGCCTATGTGTGTTTGCATAAATGTGTATGTGTGTGTGCGTGTGTGCGTGTGTGTGCGTGTGCGTGCGGGTGGGTGTGAGTGTGTTTAAGTATGCATATGTATGTGAGAGCATGCATGTGTCTGCGTCGGTGTGTGTGTGTTTGTGCATGATTTTGTGTGTGTGCGCACGATTGTGTGTGTGTGTGTGTGTGTGTGTGTGTGTGTGTAAGTGTGTAAGTGTGTAAGTGTGTGTGCGCATGAACGTGCGTCGGAATTTCACTGTGTCCATCAGCGGGCGGTCTTAAAGGTGCTGACACCTTGGAGTGCTAAAACCACTCTGCATAACCCTAAAGTCGAAGCTCTATCGGTCAAAATAAAGGATGGGTGAGACGCGCAGCAGAAATACTGCATTGCCGTGGATGAAAATGAGCAAGGTGTGCTGTGTTCTCGCCGATAAAGCCCTGAGACAACTGCTTAGTCAGGTCCAACTAATCATGTCTCTTTGTCAATGTATTTGAGACGCAGCAATCGTTGTCAATGACATAAGCCATTACTGTCCTGACCCTGGAGTCCTGCTTGGGATAAATAACCCATAGATTTCATTTAAAACTGACAACCATTTATATGTCAAATTCCCCACTCGGTTTTTCTTTTCTGTGTTTCTTCAGTGCTGTTCATACAGGAGCATCTCGCCCTCCCGCCCCCCCTTGTTTTAGAAGCGATTCAGTGTTTTGATAACGTCACATTTTAAATCCCAAGATAGACCGTAATGGCACGGCAATGGAACCCATGCTCTGAGAAGAGAGGGGGAATTATGACTTCTTATGTGTGTTTCCTTTGAGATGCTGCTGAGATGTTAACCGGCTCTTCGCTGATCTAGCGTCTCCTAGGACTTAAAAAAAAAAAGAGAGGATGCCATTTTTTTTTTCCTTTATCACGCGCACAGAAGGAGATTGTCATGAAAGGCCCGCTGATAATCTTCAGGAGGCCATCCAGGTTCACTTGGATCAAGTGGGGAATTTCTAGGACCACAGTTCCCATTATACAGTAGAACCACTTCCACCACCCCTACCACCACTATATAAACCCATGTAACAGCACCAGGCGGAGGGGTCGAATCACTGGCCATTTCTGGCTCGTTAAAAACCCGTCTGCTTCCCCTTAGAGGATTGAGGAATGCCACTTCCATACGTAGCGGACGGAGAAATCGCTCCGGTTGATGTTCCCCCGTCTCAGAATGTCTGGCTCGCTTTGAAATATCCTATCGTTTTTTAAGATGCTTTGAAAAACCACAGTGGAAAAAAAACAAACTGTTATCTGAAGGATGTAAGAGAAAATAAAAAGGGGGTGAAGGAGAACCAGGCTGGCTTTGTTTTGTTGATGTGTGCAGGAGCCTCATTTGGCTCCTTCTATCTTTTATCTACATAGCTGACTAATGGTGCTGTCTGGCATCTGGTCATTGGGGCCTGAGGGCCAGGTGTTGGTGTTAATGCTGGGAGCCCCAGAGCACCTGTTAAGGCCAGACTGTAACATGGCCCCCACAGAGATAGTCTGGCCTTTGCGACCTGCTCTGGTTTTTTTAATTTTTTTTTTTAAGTTAAGGGGTCTTTGTAGCTGCACCCATAAATGTGTTGGTGTTGATGATTTTTTGTCCTATATATATTCCTTTTTTTATATTCAAATCAGATGTGAGTGCTTAGTCCAGACCACTTTCACCCCTCTTTTACATCCCACTCTTTTCCTGTGAGAGTGTTCATTGTGGTGTACAGTTGCCTTAGTAGGGAGAAACGCATTAGCAACAGAGAAAATAAAAAAGACTGAGAACAATGGACACCTTCTCTTTCTTTCATTCGTAACACCTATCCATTATGTCCGAGCCCTCCATAAACCTCAGGTCTGTAACACCTTCACCGCCGGCGTAACACACGCAATTACAAGATGTTACGGGCCCTTATTAAACCATCAGTAGCCTCCTACTCTTCCTTTACATTCTCACACTCTCTCTCTCTCCGTATCTGTCTATTTAGATGTGGGTTTCTCTCTCTATATATATATCTCTTGCTGTCTCTCTCTTCGCTCTTGCTCCCACTCTCTCTCTCTCGCTCTCTCTCTGTCTCTGAACCCCCAAACCCACCCTCTCTCTCTCTCTCTCTCTCTCTCTCTCTCTCTCTCTCTCTCTCTCTCTCTCACGGTGATCTAAGATAGGCCAGGTTCTTGTCAGGGATATACCAAAGCGAACAGGGTTTTAATTGGTCCTGTGAGACAGAGGCAGGGGCTCCCGTGCAGGGCCATAGGTATGGATCACACCCTCCTCCTGCATATTCCAGACGGGGTCTAAATAATAAACAGATGGTTAGCACCAAATATAGCCCTGCTACAAAGAGACCCCAAAATGAAATGATAGGGTATTAAACGGGCAGATACAATTTGCAGGTCAAAATGTAATGGTAACCTTTCACTGCGCAAATTGAAAATTAACCTTTTAGGGGTATTGGATGTTCTGCAGCTGATGTCGTTTACACACGGCAGGCGTTTTCCTTGACTTTTTTTTCACTGCGCTAGGGGAGGGGGGGAGAAGGGGTGAGTTGGGTGAGTCAAAGATGAAAAGACAGAGAGATGGGAGGGGCACCACTGGAGGAGTCTGTGTTCTCGAGCACGTTTCCTAAAATCCCCCCCTTGACTCCTACCCCTTGCTGCCCATTATACACTACCACCCCCCCCTCCAGCCCTTAACATCCACATATCAACCGCTGCTGGTGTGGAACCAAACACAGACTTCACCGCAAATTCTGATCGGCTGGCTGGCTGTGTGTGTGTGTGTGTGTGTGTGTGTGTGTGTGTGTGTGTGTGTGTGTGTGTGTGTGTGTGTGTGTGTGTGTATGTAACCACGGAGCGGATTGAAATTAAATTCTGAAACCAA
>NC_140278.1:10631104-10646104 GCF_964030765.1 Micromesistius poutassou
TTCAAATTGATACAAATCATACCTGAAGTTTTATTTGTAAAACAGATGAAAGAAAAACGAACAAATAACATTGTTTTGTTTATTTTATTTTCCCCAAAAAAAAAAAGGTCAAGCAGGCCCCCTATTTCCAATCTAATAGGCCAAGTCAACAGCACACTCAAGAAAAGCACAAAGTACCCTATACATTTACAAAATACCTTGTGCCTTAAGGGGCTTCTACTTCACACATTGAGTCCAGCAGTGCTAGCCAATGGATATCAGCGCTATCAAGTTGATCTTTTCACAAGCTGATCTAAAGAGACATTTGATTATAGAGCATAGACATTGTGTCACACGTCTGAGTGCTATCAGCTGGTATTTCTAGAGTTGATATATAGTTGATAGTTCACATCAAGAGGAGACGTTTGTAAAGGCCCATATTCTACCCCTCATTTATTCTCAGTTTCCTCTCATATGGAACGGCTCAGCTATAGATGTCTCCGCTAGGACGCTTTGCAGTGGGATGTGGGAAAGGGGTGGTGAGGGGAATAGGTAGTATATTTGATATACTACCTATTCCTGAGACTTAGGAATACTTTAAAAACTAAGGCACAAACATTCTTGTATTATTTTATGTACCGATATGGTTGTTATATTCTGTTCTGTATAACAGTCTTCCCGAAACAGTCTTATCCAAACCTGACAGAAAAAGAGTGTAGTAAATAATTGCCCAAAAATAGCTTTAAGATTGTAATGTGAGGCCAGGAAAAAAAACACAATCATCTTTGCCATATTGATTGTGAGACTGTGGTTCATAATGGCTGGGCATTGTGTAATGGTTGTCATGGTATTCTGTCTACCCTGGGTGTTTAATGCGGACAGGAGACCTGGGTATGAGATGATCGGGCTGAGCTCTTAAGGCTGGGATCTACCCTGACCACCTGGCTGCTGAAAGAAAGGCAAAGAGACAGACAGGAGTAGCTACACACATCTGTCCATACCAAGACACAATAAGAAGACACACACGCATACAAGCACACACACACACACACACACACACACACACACACACACACACACACACACACACACGCACACAGACAGACAGACACACACACACGCATGTGCACACGTGTGTGTGTGTGTGTGTGTGTGTGTGTGCGTGTGTGTGTGCACAAACTCACACACACAGGGACATTTCACAAACACACACACACACAAACAAACACACCCATACACAAATAGACATGTAGATACACACAAACACACACACACATTCCAACCATACACATGAAACCAGGTGCAGGATTGCAATGCCGACCACACACACACACACTCTCTCTTTCTCTCTCTCACACACACACACACACACACACACACACGCACACACACACGCACACGCACACACACACGCACACGCACACACACACGCACACGCACACACACACACACACACGCACACGCACACGCACACACACACCACAGACGGAGACCGAGATACAGATACGTAGGCCAGTTGTTGACAGAGAGCTGATCCAGTGCCCAGTGAATGTGAAACTGCCTTATGTCTGGAGGTCTTCTCCTCACTCTTACACTGGAGCTCCTTGCCGAGAAGTGTGGAAATCTGAAGCAGTGAGTCACCCGAGGTGCTGGGTCAAAATAGTTTGAGACTGTTGGAGAACGTCAGGGCCATTATCGACTGTCTGGGTGTGTGGATTCTCAGGCTGACTACAAGGGATTCCCTGTGACAAGACCTGAGCATTGTGTGTGGGCGTGCGTGTAATGGGTTTGTACCTGCATGGAAGTGAATGTGTGTGTGTGTGTGTGTGTATGTGTGTGTGTGTGTGTGTGTGTGTGTGTGTGCGTGCATGTCTACATTCCAGTGTGTGTGCATCTGTACGTGTGAAGCTGTGTGGTGCGTTGTGTGTGTGTGTGTGTGTGTGTGTGTGTGTGTGTGTGTGTTTATGCAACTGTATGGTGATGCGTGTGTGTGTGTGTGTGTGTGTGTGTGTGTGTGTCTGTGTGTGTGTATGTATGTGTGTGTGTGTGTGTGTGTGTGTGTGTGTGTGTGTGTGTGCAGTCGCGCAAACACATGCACACAGAGCTGAAAATATGTGAACACATATTACAAGCATGCTTTTCCTGACAAACCATGCACATCTCCACCATCCCAGAACTAAGAAAGCAACTTCTGGCCCAGTTGCAGCCCCTTATCCCCCTTCTTTTACTGGAGGCTGACGACGAGGGAGGCCCGGGCGGTTTCCCCGAACCCCTTCTGGAAGTAACGCCGGCCGCCGTGGCCAGGGTCTGACACACAGGGGATCTGCTGAGTAACACCACCTACCACAGTCTGCCAGAGCCTCTGACAAACTGCACAGCCACAAAGGCATGAGGCTCATTTCACAATCCTCCCCCCTTTCACCCCCCCCCCCCCCCCCGACCTGCTGCTGGCCCTTCCGGAGCACATGTGTCACGACGCTTGCTAAACACACGTTCCGCGGGTCTCCAAATACAGACTGTTGCTATGGCGTCCACCGTCCCCGGGGACAGGAAACATGCTGCATCACACTGTGGGTAATGCACTTCAATGCACGGGAGCTGCAGCAGACACAAATTAAATAAAGAAATACATCAATCAGACCTGTTTTACGGTCGTGGAGATGCACAGCGTTTGACAAATGGTCCTAACATTAGTTATGCAGGGTTGGAGGCTTCCAGACGACTGGCTGTCTGGGGGCTGGCACACCTTGCCCTGTGATCAGGCACTGCCTCCTGCCTGGAACTGATCTGGCTTCAAGCTTCCTGTATCTCTTGGCTCCTCTCTCCTATAAGTCTATATTTGAATCCAAAGCACCTCAACGTTAATCACAGATGCTTAATGACTTTGTCTTTGAGTGCAACTTAGCAGTGTGCTATGCTTATTCTAATGCAGGCAATGTTTGTCGTCTCTTTTTTTGAGTGTATGTTTTCTGTTAAAATGTCAGCCAGACCACCACGTATGGGAGAGGTGGGGGAGTGTGTGTGTGTGTGTGTGTGTGTGTGGATGTGTGGATGGGTAGGGGAGGGGGCGGGGGTCCTCCTATGTGGAACTTTTCAAGGTTTCCTTATGTTCCCTATGGGTTTTCAAGAGTTTGGTCACTGGCTCCATTTGAGGGCTCAGGGCTAACTACACTTGACAATGAAATTGTGACACAAAGCTATACGAATAGACTTAACTTAAATAAGCATGATGGCTTTTTAAGTCAGCCACTCCCCCTATAGAGAGAGGATGATGGTGATAATGATGATGATGAGGAATGAGGGATTTGTCTCAGAAGCTTTGTCATCGCTAAAACAAACAGCGGCTACCTATTGCACTGTCAATACATACACCCAATACCAAGAGTACAGGCCCTATCCACTTCCCCTCCACTGCATTTAAAGGTCTCTGTGGCAAAGGGCCTATCCTAGATATACTCCCTCGCTTGCAGAGGAGAGCAGCATCCTGTTTGCTCTCTACAACATTGTGTTCTACCAATGCTGTACTTAGAAAACACGTTCGCACTTCACATACAAGTTATGGGTGTCAGACATTGGTCTGTGTTTTTCCTTATTGGTTAAGAATGAAAGACCTGTGAATCATTTCAGTGATCATTTTCAGTCAAAATGGAACAAATAATTTGACCATGTTTTACTGGCTGTGCTGGTTTGTCCTGCGGGCAGAACAAATGACTAATATTCAAAATCTGAACCAGGAGGAGTAGAGGGAGCACTCATAAAATTCCTGAATTCCTGGATCAGGTCTGTTGACTTGAGAGTTATGGTAACTTATCAGGCCTGTTGACTTGTGCATCATGCTAACTGATCAGGTTAGTTGACTTGAGAGTAACGCTAACTGATCTGACGGGGCTCCTGTTTTCCTTGAGAGCGCTCCCTCATTACACCATTAAACTATTTGGTTTCAGCACGGCCGCTTCAAACTGCAGCATCAGGGTATTCGCCTTGATTGGGATCACTGTCTGAGGTTGGGAACACACCACTTTCACATTCAAGTTTTTGTGAAAAACACATACACAGTAACACACACACACACACACACCACAAGATCAGATTTCCAGAGATTCCGTATGAGCTTCTTGCTCCAGGGTGTAAAGGGAATGGCTTTGGATGAATTCTCGGTAGCACGGAACGCTCTCTCCCTACGGACACATTTCTTTCGGCAGCACTCTGCTATGTCTGCCTGGATCTAAAAGTGTAGGAATCACATGTGTTTGACTAACAATGAGGGAACACAAATCATATCCAACAGCATTGAGTGTTTAAGAGAGTGTGTGTGTGTTTATCAGTGCGTGTGTGTGTCAGTGTCTTGATGTGTGTATGTCTTCAGACACACGTGCGCCTAAATATGTTACGCACATGTGTTTTGTCGAGTGTGAGTTAATGGAATTCAGCGACCTGTGAGTCAAACTGACCTGATGAGACGTTCATCCGGACACAGACATCCTAAACCTGACTGAGTAGGCATGACTGCACATACACCCATAGACGTCTAAGGGTGTATGTGTGTGTGTGTGTGTGTGTGTGTGTGTGTGTGTGTGCTATACTTACACGCCTACTCATACTTTAAACGTATGTCAGGGGTCTTAAAGTACGTAAGGCTCTGACGAAGGCAGAACACAATCTGCGGTGGCATTGGTCGGTTCATTCTATCGGCCCCCAAGGTGTCGGCATGCACTGTAACACCACCGCCAATGAGGTCAAAGGTCGAGATGATCACCAGCAATGGAACCGGAAGCTCCTCAGAAGATCACACTCTGTTCTTTTGCTTGAGTCATATCAGTGCCAGATGTTTTTTCGATGAATTCAGATGATGAGCTGACTAATACATTGGTGAGAATCCCTCTTTTCTTTCCAAATTATTCCTGGAACATGTTCACATGTGTAACATGGTGGAGCAGCTGCCAAGTCTGAAGATCACAATTTATTTCATCACTCATTGTCAACAGTGCTCATAACTATCATATAACCATCAGATAAACATTATATAACACCCTGCTGGGGGTCTCTTCTCAGTTCTTCTGAAATCCGCTGTCCCGCCCCTCCGCTTTTAACACTTTTTTCTTGAATTGCGATGTAAACCTAGCGAAAGCGTAAAGTATCCGACCCACATGTTGACCCTTTAACACTCCCCCACAGTGTCAAAAAAACCTTTTAACTGCACAGCTGCCGCCGTGGTTGCCAAGTAACTCAGACAAACAGCAGGAAACAGACAAGGGGATTCCGTCACAGGAGTTGTGAAGAAGGAAGGCATTGAGAACAGACAGAAACACGACAGAGAAAGCCCAAGACTTCCCTGTCCGGCCCTCCGATTCCCTCCCCTCCTCTTCCTTCCCGTCTCTTCCTCCAACCTCTCCCTCCGTGGCTACTCTTCATCAATATTAGGCAGTTTGCCAGTAATAATTTGACAGATTATGCCTATAGAATTGCCGGGGCTGATCTATACAGCAAGTGCTAAGCTATTATGAATCTCCTTTTGGAGATGTGTTAACGACAGGTCAAGACAGATCACAGAGTCCCTGTAACAAAACGCTGAAGACACCCTCCCCAAAGGCCTCTTTGAGGGTCCATCATAGCAATAGAATAGTAGGGTTGTGCCAAAAGAGCAATATTTGACCAATCTCTGGATCCTTTGAAATAACTGTCCGTATTGCCTTTCGTCATGTTAATCTTGTTCTACAGCTCTCAAGAATGTGTCAAAATAGCATCAGTGGCGAGATAACATCCTGCCTCAACATGTACCACTTTCTGTGCCGCACGACGCTCTCTGGTATGATTGTTTGTCCACTAGAAGGGACGACTGTGACCACCTGAACCAATGCTTACAGGAGTAAGCTATTACACTTACACTATTTATTCAAGTCCTCAAGTACTATTTGGTATTTAGTCATCAATTGATGGGTCATATACACTTTTATGCAAACTGACTTTGATTTAATTCATTGAGATATGTGTAATGAGCAGGTAGGGGGTGAGGCATCTTGCCCAGGCCTACAGGTAGCCCGCTGCGGACATGGAGTTTGAACGCAGAACCTTTCAGCTGGGAGTCCAACACCAGCCCTACATTGTCCTGCACCAATCCATCAATGGGAATGAAGAGGAGAATCACCTTTTAAGAGACACAGGCTGTGCGCTTAAGGGTATACAGTCACCTTTAACTTCAAAATGGGGCTGACCCCTTTTACGTCCACATAAGCAGGGGCCCTTACTGTGCTGGACTTTATAAAGTACTTTTATAGTGCTGCAGCCATGCCAAAGCACCCTGTCGTTAAAACTGCCCTGGCATATATGCCTGTCTATAAATCAGTACACCGGATCTTCACGTGACAGTCATATGCTAGAAACACAAAACTATCAGAGTGAATTAGCAAGGGTTTATAGCACAACCAAATGAATACACTCAAAATAATGTAATCAAATTTAAATAAATTCCTGCTTGTCAAACTGACATTGTGTTCTTCTACAGCATTTCACAATTTACTGTGTTTTACATGATGTTGGACAAATACTCATAAACATCATAGTCAAAAACGGTTGTTGAACATTGGTTACACCGTCTGTGGATTAGATACATTTGTAGAAGCAACCCAACTTGTCCAATAACAAACCACAGATACAACGAGGCAGCCATAGGCTGTTTGATGGGCCAATCAAGACAGGGTAAGCTGCTACTTGAGAATATTTGTGTGTTTGAAGTGTGTTGACACAGACCCCATCCTACTGTCAGCTCCTGCCATGGTATATTGATGCAAGTGCCTTGCTCAAAGGAACTGTGTATGTGGGGACTGTTCTGTGTATTTTCAATCCTAATGCTCCCTAGCGTTCCAATGGACCAATGCCCTACTGTCATGAGCCCCAACAAATACATGCAGTTACTGTGACGGTATCAAGTGCATGCATCAGGTCCTACCTGCACTGCTTCCCCATTTCACCAAACAGCCAATCTTAGTCAACATACGTGTGGCGCGATGACAAAGCGCCGTTCTATAGTGTAGGGGCCAGACACGTCCTGTACTTCCCATTCATAAGAGGAATCTGAGAGCCGGCAGCTAAACATACAGCAGTGTCCAGACATGCCCAAGATAGCTCCAGCTAGTTCTCCATTATGAGCCCAAGTACGCCACTCCTGAGGCCCGACCACAAGCAACAAATGGAGAAGTGCGATGAATATGAACAGCCCCCCCTCCCCACCCGGATTGTGGCTCACTACCTAGATTATCTCAGTTGACAAATTAATTACAGGCATTGACTCCCTTTTTTTTCTTTCCTTTTTTGAACTTCTGCATATATCGTGTTGTTGTGAGGATGCTTTAAGACCCAACGTGCGTCAGGAGCACGCTGGAGAGGACCCTGCAGCCGTGCCGGCAGGGGTTAAACGTACTGTGAGGTTGAATAATGAACACACATACTTGTGCCACCGGTCCATTAAT
This sequence comes from Micromesistius poutassou, assembly GCF_964030765.1. Classification (NCBI taxonomy): domain Eukaryota; kingdom Metazoa; phylum Chordata; class Actinopteri; order Gadiformes; family Gadidae; genus Micromesistius; species Micromesistius poutassou. The sequence continues at coordinate 10,638,550 of NC_140278.1, forward strand.
GAATGTTTACAGTTGGCATTAAAAATGCAGCCTGGTTCAAGTTACAGCCCATAGCTGCCTAGTATAAATCTACTCAGATGTATAATATAAGTTGTGGGCGAAATGCCCCACTGTATATACTGCCCTGGATATGTCAAACATGAATTACATGCGTAAAAGTAGAGGATTAACAGTAGAGCTTTAAAGGGACAGCTAGTTTTATTGCCCAGAGTTGTTCTGACTAAAGAGTTTGTAACAAGCCAGCACAAATCCTTGTTAGAATCACTGTCCATTTTAAGCAGCTACCACTAGTCCTTTTTTTACCTACTGCTAGCAATCCTGATGTCTAGACAAACACATATGACAGCGGTAAGCCCTCCCCGGTTCTTGATTTACACATCTCTGTGCGGTTTTATCTGTGTTGTACGTGTCATTCGTATTTTATAATGGAGAGTTCTAAGAAAGACTCTGTGGCTATGCCAGAAGCACGCAGAGTCCTGCGCCAAACCACTAGTGGTACACATGAGAGATCTGTGGCATTAACTACTCGGGCTCAAACAGCAGTAACCACTCTTTACATTTATCATGCCGTCAGCACCGCTGGCACGGCCTTTAAGTCCCTCGGCGGCGACAAAGATTGCAGCAAGGCAATTTGGTGAAAGTCATTCTGAAACGACATGGAAGAAATCACGCAACTGTGTTAACAGTTAAGTTGAAACGCAAAGAGCTTATGAAGAGCCCCGTGCCGTTGTTCTGCTGGTGCGTTGAAGGAGGAGGTGGGCCGGTTTGCACTTTGTTGCAGATGTAGTTTACCTCCACGGACCCTACTGCCAAGGTAAACATCGAACCAGCGAGGGGTTGTTTACAAGACATCGTAATCATTTTCGATGAAAAAGGAAGGAGTGGGCTGCTCATAAATCGGCGCACACCATGACATGTTGTTGCACACTCTAATGCTCTCCACAGACACCAGGAGCAGAGCGCAGACTTGTACTGAGATGCCAGATGGACCAGTGGTGACATTACAATTACTTCTCCACAAAATGTACCTTCTCTGTGAGAGCGAAGCAGTCCTGTGTGTCCCTCAGCAGACAGCTACATCGATCTAATCGTGGCGACCCAGTACGCCCGAAAGACACCGAATAAATAATTGCTGTACATATTGGTGTATGGAGAAAGAACCAATGGCCCACAGGAGAAATACCGCTGTTGCCATGGAAGTCTTCTTTCATGGCACGTGAGCACTATAAACGGTATTAATACTTAAACAAGTAATTAGGGCAGATTTCTATGTGACATGCAGGCTAAACGCTCTAACAGCCTCCATTAATTCAATGGCACCGAATCCATCAGAGTAACCATTCAAACCGCCATTGGATAACCACAGGTTAGGCTTGTAAACAAGCCTGAGACATTCAGAAAGTCTTCCCCAACAGTTAGTCCATCAACACTTGTTTTTTGGCAACCGCCCCCCCCCCCCCCCCCACCTCTCTTCCTGCCGCCCGTAAGTATGAAGTATCTCATACACCCACACACACCAACACACTCCCACACACCCACACACCCACACACACACACACACACACACACACACACACCACCACCACCACCACCGACTCTCTTAAGAACCATCATCTCAGGCTCACATCATCCAAGCCACAGCAGGCTCCAGCAAGCTACCGTAGGCAAAGAAAACATGGCGTACAGTTACCCTCTCCTGGTGGAACTTGGCCCCCCCCGAAACAAACACACACACACACACACACACACACACACACACACACACACACACACACACACTCCCCCCCCACCTCCCCACCACCACCATCACCACCAGTCCCTCCTTCAGAAGGAACTTCTGCTTCTGATTATGTGTGTTGATGCCCGTCCCCCCCACCCTCCTGCTTAAACTTGCCTTCTCTGTTTCAACCTCAGGGGCAGCTACACTATAAACCCCTTATTTGCATGATTTTATGATATTATTGATTTATTTATTGCATTCATTTGTTGGGACCTAGCTCTTGTTCAAAAGAGATCCTGGGATCAGAAGAAAAGTTGATACTAATTGTACTCTCTGCAGCTGCTAGTGCATACATTTGAAATGTATTCATGAAAAATGAATGATATTGATCTGTGTTTTGCTTAAAAGGGTTATTTCTTTATTTATAGTCGGTGTGTATGTGGAGAACTCTGCATTTTCAAGGTGGAGGGCTGAGCTTTTTAGGAAGTGTTTACGTGTTAATATCACCAGGCTAGAGGTATCCCTGTTTTTTTTTTTAACTCAGCAAATATCAACTGATACACCATTCACTCCAAAATATCAGTGTCCGCCTCAAGAAATCTAGCAAATCAATTTATTTGGGGAATCTTCTTTTTGTAGTATTATTTTTTGTATAACCATGAACAACTTCAGACCATTCAATGTCCCCTTGATCGTATAATTGGTTGATGCTATACAGTACATTTATTTAAAACATATTTATTCACAAATCTTTAGAAATACAACTGACCTACAATTACTAATGATTAGGGCTGCAATTCAAAATATAACAAAACAACTTTAAGACCTCTTTTTAGTCTGTCTGTGATCATTTTGAGCTCTGCTATGAATATGCGTTGAGAGGTGTTTAACAAATAAAGGTAATGTATATGATTTTATTGTATTGTTTTTGCATTTACTATTAGGCTATTATAACTACTATTAAATTAATTTCTGTTTAAGGGGAACCTTCTAACGATACCAACGATTCAAATGCCTATAATATGGTCATACTATCGTGGAAGTAGCCAGTAAGAGTAAGAACAAAATCGAATGTGCCACATCCATTGTGTAGCCTATTATACCTCCCCATAATAATGGAAAATACAAGTGTAGATAAACACACACACACACACACACACACACACACACACACACACACACACACACACACACCACACACACACACACACACACAAACACACACACACACACACACACACACACACACACACACACACACACACACACACACACACACACACTCACACTCACACTCCCCCCCTCCCACGCTCCACATTCCCAGATGGAATCCCTTGGCGGGAGGAGCCAGGACTTTGACAGCTCTCCAGCGAAGAGCTGGCAAGGACCAATCACGTCATCCTGGTATGGGCGGCGCACGCGGAGGAGAGGGTGTTTTCCAGCTTTAAAAACGGCGAAGCCAGCCCCTTTGACAAACCGCGCTGCGTCACGCACCGGGAGTTTCTAGAAATCCTAATGAGACAATACATCGCGACCTTAAACAGCCAAACCCACCTACCACCACAACACCTATCCTTCCCCAAGTGCTGCGAGGCAGGTAGCCTGTTTACTTCGCGCGTTCACATCCTAGATTTTCATCCTTCAGCAGACTTAACTTTCTTCATTCATTTGGCGTGCGAGTTAGTACAAATTCGGTCTAAGATTGGACTGCAAATTATGTTTTTATTTGACAGTTGATTGAATAAACTCGCGCTTGCAAACCGGTGGTTTTGACGTTCATCTGACTGACCTTATAAGAGCGAGTGGCGTGCAGCTTATTGGATGCAGGATACAGGCTACGTGCGCGTCAGCTCCAAATTCGGCTTTGGATCACCGAGGAAGGACAGAGGACTCCAGTTCATTACGTCGCTGGCCTCCAATATGAAGTCTGCAGAAGAAGGTGAGTCGAAATGATACATCTCCTAAACTTTGTCTGTGTCTCACATCAGTTATGCTACGGGGAAAGGCGCTCTTGAATACATGATGTGATAATTTTGGCGTTGACCAGTGATCCGGGGTGTTCAGTGCACAGCGATTGTCATTTTGAGTTGCGCTTTGTGGTCCACTCCGCAAACTGTTTTGCGTGCTAGTTTCTAAAAGTCTAAAAGTCGCCTGTACACTTTCTAAGTTGTTGTTATCAGCTTTAAAGCAGTTGCACCACCAACGCAAGGCGCAGACGGACTTGGTGGGGGTGGGGGTATAGGGGTGCAAAGCGGGTCCCTCACCTGCCTGCTTCGGTAGTCGCTGACAGGTCAAGATGACTCCCCCCCTCCCCATAATAATACAATTATCTATAACATATACGAATAATAGACAATACAATTAATGCATCATTTTTAAAAATGCAATTAGATGTAAGCGTATTGACAACGAAAGGTTAAAATGTCTTAATTCGTATTTATTGTATATGTTTTAGATTATTGTTTGTGTTTTTTTTTTTTTTTGGGGGGGGGGGGAGCAAACGTTTACCTATCGTCAGTTAAATTATGAAGTCTTTAATTGCTGATGTCATCATGCCTTTTGGTGGATTTTTTATTTATTGTTTTATTTAAGTTTTCACCCTCACTCATAAACTGCGTTATTCTAATCGGGGGGATTAGGGATTTGGGATGTATCTTGAGCAGCCTGCTGCCAACTTGCAATGCTATAACCCCAGTCCAGAAACACACACGCAGGCTGAACATATTCTAGTTAGTGTGGTTTTGTACCTCTTAAAGTGTCAGCTGTAAGTGGCCTGCAGGCTGCAGAGTCTTAAGATGCTGTAGATAACTTCCATGCCTGACCACCTATACTATAGCCCACCTCTCCCTGAGGTCCCCGTATGTCTGGGCTCAGTCTGGACCACACTCCACATGGTGGAACACATGCAGTCTGCATTCACATTGGGAAGGTTCTGCATGGACAGTCCACAGTCTGAGGAGTATAAGATTGTTATATAGTATAATAATCGTATAATGATTGTACAACCTAATAACATTACATATTTATAAAAAAAAAGGTATATATATATATATATATATATATATATATATTTCCAATTCTAAAAGTGTATCAGGCAGGTTAAATTAATTTTGACTTTTACATTTTCTTAAATGTTGTTTAATTAATAATTAACACAGCGAGAAAGGTGTAGGGTGGGCGGCAAACAAAATTTCAGTTTCAGTTTGTGTGGTGTCGTACGTGTGGCACGCACACACACACACACACACACACACACACACACACACACACACACACACACACACTGCAAGGCAATGTTGGTAAGCAGCGAAATGAGAGGGAAAAACCCCATCTACCACGGTTGAGTGTCGTCAGTCAGGCTTGTTGTGAGGAGGGGTGCGAACTGTCGGGGGGCTGTGTGGGCAGAGACCCAGTCTTTCCGCAATAACAGGGTGATGTGCAGAAGAGCTGCATTACACAAATTAAAGCAGATGGAAACAGAACTATCTGAACACTCGGTTTAACTCAGGTTCTCGGGTTAGTGTTTGTTTGTCGTTTGCCTCTTTACGTTTTCTTTTGTTGTCGTTCTTTGGTGTGGGAGGCCACTGTGATCGCAAGAGCAGTGATGAGTTCTCAGCACGGTGAGGCAGACCTCGATCTCTCTCTGTTTGAGTACGGTCATGTAGAGCACAGCAAAGAAAAAGGTGGGTGAAGGGGCAATAGATAGTTCTGAATGGATGTTACATGCAGAACTAGGGTGCCTATCACAATACCTATGATATATAACTATCACAATACCTATATAGTACTATTTGAAGCATTATCATTTTCATGATTTGTATGTCACATATTGTATGTGATTTCAAATTGTTCAATATGCTGTTGATAAAGGGTTGTGTGTGGATAGCACATGTTTGGCGGCATGCGTGTATAAACTACCACATTTCAACATGGGCATTTATATAACTTGCCTTATGCTTCATGCCAATCCCTCTGGAAATAGACTCCAAAAGGCTAATTCAAACAAGTCTAACCATGAATGACAATTTCACAATCATATGTGACTCAGAGCGTTGTGGTTCACCAATATAGCACAGGGACCAGAGAAGGAAGCCCTGTTTTAGTAATCACAATGGCTTGGTACGGATGTAGGTATTACTCTTCATCATTTTGATGTTTGATAATGGCCAGGTGAGGAATGGTGACACGTCGTAGACACTTCATGGTCAACTGTTTTCAATGCTGTCATCCGTCAACTGTTTTCATAACTGTAGCTATCACGATGGTAAAGACGTAGGCAACCTGTCATGAACACTAGTGTTGCCTCGTGTGATTGACAGTGTTTGCATTGCCCAATTGTAGTCCCAGTATTCACATCTGAACATTGTTGTTTGTGTAGGTGGCTGTGTGAGCTTACAGGCGACACATGTGCGCCAATTATTTCTGTGTACACCTGTTAGTGACATGTCAGCTGTAAACGCTCCTCTACCACTTTGTCTGAGGCCCGGCGTGATGCAAGACAGCGCTGTCAGTTAGACTCGGGGGAGGGGACTAATTCACCCAGCGACTGAAGCGATCAATCAAATAGATCGTTCATCATCACTCTAGTGGCGAATCCTTCAGAGCATACATGGATGCGGAATGGAGGATTTGATTGTGTGCTTCAAGGATAGTACTGCCATGAAAATAATAAATCTTGTTTCCAATGTTTTTCAGATGCATACAGCTATACCCCAAACGTCAACCTGTCTCTTCCGCTGGGCATGGGGAACCCCTGCCTGGCAACCCAATACCACACTCTGCAGCCAAGTCCGGTTATCTCCTCGTGCCAGCAGGGGGGCTATGGCCTCCAGAGCGACAACCAGGTGGCGGGGGGATACTACCAGCCCCAGGGCTACAGACCCAACGGGGCGCCGGCTCTGGAAAGCCCCCGCATTGAGATCACCGCCTACAGCCCCTTCCCCGAGGAGGAGGTGGAGGAGAGCAGCCACATGGACCTCATCACCAAGCGCGGGGTCAACTCTGTGGTGACGCTGACCCTCCCCAACGCCGATGGCTACCGCGACCCCAGCTGCCTGAGCCCCGCCAGCAGCGTCTCGTCGCGCAGCTGCAACTCAGACGCCTCCTCCTACGAGTCTGGCTTCTACAACTACGACCACTCCCCGCAGAACTCTCCCTGGCAGTCCCCCTGTGTCTCCCCCAAGGGCTCACCAGCGCTGCTGTCTTGCCCGCATGCCGGCAGGCCTGCGATCTCCCCCCACCATTCTCCCTCCTCCTCGCCCCAGATAGGGGCAGTAGCCGAAGAAAGCTGGGCCGGGCATCATCGCGGATCAAGGCCCAATTCCCCTTCCGGCGGCGGTGGCGGAAGCGGCAGCGGTGGAAGTGGCCACGGAGGTGGAGGTGGTGGTGGTGGTGGTGGTGGTGGTGGTATGGGCAAGAGGAAGTACAGTTTCAATGGTGCCCCCTTCTGCCAAACATCCTGCTCGCCCAACCAGTCCCCCATACCTTCCCCGCATGGCTCCCCAAGGCTCAACGTCACGGATGAAAGCTGGCTGGCCAACACCAACCAGTACACCAACTCCGCCATTGTGGCCGCCATCAACGCCCTGACAACGGACGGAGTGGTGGACATGGGGGAGGGCATCCCCGTCAAGGCCCGCAAGACCATGCTGGACCACAGCCCCAACGTGAGCATGAAGCTGGAGCCCCGGGGAGAGGACCTGGGTCCTGACCTTGAGTTCTGCCATGAGGACTACGCCTCCCGCATGGCCTTCAAGAAGGAGAACTACTGCGGGGGTTTCCTGGACGTCCCGAAGCATTCCTACTCCTGGTCCAAGCCCAAGCCTTACCTCAGGT
>NC_140278.1:10651104-10655231 GCF_964030765.1 Micromesistius poutassou
TCTTGCACTCACGCTCGGGCAGGCACACGTCCGTTAGCGCTTGTGACGCTTGTGACAAGTGTACGGAAGGAGCGGCGGCGGAGGAGAACAACACGACAAGACACACTGTGTCGAGGCCCGTCGCTTACAGAGTGTTGTGATGTGTCGTTTTGTACCTCAACCCAGCTCCCCCCCTCCCCTCACACACACACACACACACACACACACACACACACACACACACACACACAAACACACCCCTCTTGGGGATGTGTTGAATCCATTTACAGCAGGTCCGCATCTCCATCCATGCTACCGCTCCGTCCTGCTCAGGATCACACTCCGTCTCACACTGTGGTGTGACGGCACCGCTGTTAGAAACCTCCAAGTGTCCAAGTGATCAAAGCACTTTTAATTTATTTTTAGGGGGGGGGGTGGGGGGGGGGGGGGGGGGGCTGGGGGATGGGCTGACAATTAAAAGAAAAAAACGTTTTCCTTTGACTTTGGAAAGTGGAACCTCATACCGGCCCACCACCACGCTGACATATTTACGTCATACCCCGGCTGTCTGGAGAGAAACCCCTTGAGCGGTGCAGGAAATAGGGGGTTATGTGGGGGGGGGTAGGAGGATAAGAGATTCCAGCCACAATCTGCATGGATGGAAAGCTGCAGGGCTGCGGGTTGCCCACCTCATTACCATCCCCGCTGCTGCCTATACCCTCAGCGAGCGCTCCTTTTCGGCGTCTCTCCGGGGCCGCCCAGAACTCCCATCGTGTTCCTCTGTGTCCAAGTCCAAGCATTCCTCCTCGCTTTCGCTCCTCAACATCCACTGCTACGAGCGGTCCGCGGCCGCCGCAACGCCACGGGCCTGCTTTTCCACTCTATGTACTCCGGCAGACCACAGCATCAGTCAAACGGTGGAGGGAGAGAGGGAGGTGTGTATGGATGGTTTGGATCACAACATGGCGGAGACTCCCCCCCACCTTCTCTCTCTCTCTCTCTCGCCGTCGCCACAGCTCATGCAGACATTTCCACAGAGTACATTTCAAAGCCACGCTCAGGGAGAAAACCCACAACCTGGGCCCACCTCGTCGCACACACACACACACACACACACACACACACGCGTGCGGCCGACCGGCCGGATGGCAATCAATCTGAGGTTGTTGTTTTATTCAACACAACAGGACCTGGTGGTAACAGGCCGTAACAGATGAAATTATAATTGTGTTATTTTTATATTCAGAGCACTGACCAGGGAGATGATCCCAGACAGATAGGCATTATACTTGAAAAACCAACAAAGTATCCAAAGAAAAAGTAAACAATGTTGACTTTTTTAACCAGCGTTATAGTGTATCCATATGATGCCTGAGGTAGGACCGTGTACTGACAGCATTCTCTGCCTCATTCTCCGTCTCTCTGTCCTTTGCCAAAGCAGACACTTTGCCAAAGCACAAAAGTAAAGCAAGATACAACATTAGATACCAAATTAATTGTGTAAATTAAAATATTTATGACGGGTAATATTCTAAAATGCAATTTAATACAAGTATGTCTCTCCGTCTCTCTCTCTCTCTCTCTCTCTCTCTCTCTCTCTCTCTCTCTCTCTCTCTAATTTACATGTCTATAAATGTCTGTATCTATCTCTCGCTCTCCCTCAGTTTCTCTGTCTCTGTTGTCTCTCTCTCGCTCTCCCTCAGTTTCTCTGTCTCTGTTGTCTCTCTCTCTCTCTCTCTCTCTCTCTCTCACTTTCTCAGTATTTTTCTCTGTCAATCTCTTACTTTCTCAGTCTCTCCCAGCCTCTCTCTCTCAATCCCTCTCTCTCTCTCTCTTTCTCTCACTCACTTTCTAAGAATTTCTCTCTCTCTCGATCTCTCACTTTCTCAGTCTTTCTCTCAGCCTCTCTCTCGATCTCTCACTTTCTCAGTCTCTCTCTCAGCCTCTCGCTCCCTCTCATTAGCTCTAAAGCAGCAGCAGACATGGTGCAATTTCTTGCAGGATGTGGCCCGCCATCTCCATTAGCTTGCGCGTGACTTCATATCCACAGTACAAACTGCATGCGATGTGCATGAAAACTCCCTGTGTGTTTTCACCACCACGGCAAACATGAAAGACCTCGAGGCAGAAACCTGGACACCGTGTCTCCCTGCACATGTGGGGCTTGTCTGGTCGGGGAGGTTCCTGGCTGTGTAATAAGTCTCGGGGAAAAAGAAAAAAGGAGCAGAAAAACGCTCCTATGTACACACTTCCCTATACACTAGCCGCTAATTTGTTGCTCATTAAACGTGTTGCCACTTCTTGTTTGATATTTGAAAGGCTCCCCGGCGCCCCGCTGCGCTGTTAAAGGTTGCGCCAGGGTTGTTATTCTTTGCCCTGAGGGGTCTTCACGCCAGCCATTAGGGCTGCGCCGTTCTCTGCGTCCGCAGGGTTTCCCCGGGCCCTGCGTCGGCCCACCACTAATTACAAACGCGTTTACCAACGTGGAATGAAAAAACGGCACCAAACGGACATCGTTTGAGCGGAGGGTCTGAGCTGGAGGGGGTGGGGGTGGTGACGACCAGCAAAGCCACTGATTTATGGGGGGGGGGGAGACGTTTAGCGCGGTTAGCTGCTGCTGCCGCTACGCTATCGGTGGCAGAGCCATCCCTGCCCGCATCACGCTGCCCACCAAATGGTGGGTTAGCGAGGCCGTGCCACATGGCACACCAAGAGAGCAGCGTATCCATTCCTTTAATATGGAATTTGGACCCCTCGCCGGTCTAGACACTGGTCTGGCATTTGGAAACGTCGTCTCCCCCCCCCCCCCCCCCCCGATGACATAACGCTGGTGGTGTGCCCCGTTCAAAATAAACGTTGGGATGGATGTGGCTGTTAACCTTCTCATAAAATGGAGGTTCGTTTGGAGTTCTAGAAAGCCCGACACATGAAAAGGCATGCATATGTATCTCATATACGTTCATATACTTTGGCACTGCAGAGTGGAGAAAAAGGGAGGTTTGGGGGGGAAAGTAGCTGTGGTGGTTGGGGAGGGTGGGGGTTGAGTCTGGTAAGGGAGACTCCTTGGATAAGTGTAGTTTTAATGGATTACAGCAAGCGGCTGGCTGTGTAACAATGTGCACAGAGCAGGAGGAGAGAAGCGCCATAATGACAAAAAGCCGTCCCCGTCCCCCACACACACCCCCCAGCTCCCCACAGTCTCCTGCGTCTCCCTCTTCTTCTACTTCTCCTCCTCCTCCTCCCCAGTCCCTGCAGTCATCTGTCCTTGCTCTCCTCTCTCTTTCCTTCAACGCTCCACATGGACCATATGAGTTGTGACATTTTATTCCAGGGCTCCTGATGAAATCACTGCGAGGAGATAGAAGGCAGGACGTTTGGGGCCACAGCGTTCGTTTACGCTCTCTTTCCAGCCAGGCCTCTCCAGACAGATCTGCTTACCGCTCGTTGGTCGCTATTAGAGATTACACGCTTTCAATGTCTTCAATTCTTGTGGCCACTGTAGGCAGCAGTGAATGTGTCACTGTTATTAAAGGCCTCCGCCTATTTAGTGCAATTGCATACAGCACAAATTTGCAAGTGTCATAGATTGTTGGCCCTGAATGGAAGAAGTCAAAAATTCTTTGTACGCATTTCACATTGCATTATACGGTGTAATACATTATTTGCACAGATGGAACAAAGGCAAAACTGATTTTATTTTCAGATTTGAGTTCCAGTCGACTTTGAAAGAGAGCGAGCCCAAGAGAGAGCGAGAGAGACAGAGAGAGACAGAGAGACAGAGAGAGAGGGAGGGAGAGAGACAGACAGACAGAGAGAGACACACACACACACGCACTGAGAGTCTAAAGTTAGCGTTGGTGATGATGAATCTGCTGTGGTCCAAAGGAGACTGGGAGACGGATGGTGGAAAGTGGACCAGGTTGGCTCCTCTTGGCCCTTTAGCCCCAGATCCCTCTCCATCATCAGGAAGGACCCCGGACTGCACAGCTGCACACAATTACACAATTATTGCCTGAGTGACCGTGCCCTGTGCGTCGCAGCTGATCCTGAGCTATGGGGAAGGACACGTGCTGCTGCACTGCACTGCACTGGATCGTGGTAGGAGGGGGTGAAAATTAAATGAAATTAGCCTCAGTCAACCCCGCCCC
>NC_140278.1:10655431-10660431 GCF_964030765.1 Micromesistius poutassou
GTGACGATTCCCGGGACCACAGACGGCCTGTCCACATTCTTCCGTTCTTCTGAAAACACCCATGTACAAATATAACCAGCTGAAGGGAGAAGGGGTATCCTGGGAGGTCCTCACGTCTGTCTAGGTTGGGCCAAATACGAACCACATTTGCTCGGCAAATTATGCCGGTTAGAAATCACCCAAAAATATATATTGCTCGTCCCTTATCACAAAATCAACCTTTAGAACTTGAATATGTGCCCGTTTTTTCACTCATTCCCCAGTTACTACTGTAATTCTTAACAACAGTCAAGTGGCGAGGTGAAGATTGTCTACATTGTGCTGCGTGGGCCGAAGCGGCTCTTAAATGCATGTTGTTTTTGTTTTTTTAAGGTTTCGACTTTTATTAGCGAGTAGCGGTGGCTAATGGCGGTGTAGCGGAAGGAGCAGTTGTTGTTTGAAGCAGGGGTACCGATACAGCCGTCTCTTTCATCACAGTGGGACACTGTCTGTCAGCCTTCATAAAGATCATAATGCGTGTTCATAACTGAGGGCAGGGCATCCAGTCTGCTGCCTAAGCACCGCTGTAGGCCGTGGTACAAACCAAAACCTGCTTTGATTTCTAAAATAATATTTTTCATTTTGTTCTTACATTGTATTGCACATGGTTTTATTGAGTGTTTGGTAAGAAACAGTAAGTGTGCCATGTCTGAGTGACTCACATTTGACACATTTGTGTGATTTGGATTTTTAGATGGAAATTTTGATATTGTGAGATGATATTGAATTAATCATTGAGTTTGCCATGTGCTCGGGTTTCTGATGGTTTGACCGTATAAAACATGACACAATAATTCAAAGATATTTTGTCTTGGGCGTTGGTGGCACGGTATTATTTTAAAGCAAGATTTACAAATATCTTCCTTGTGATTTGCTTCACCTGTTTTTGGAAAAATGCAGCTCCCCTATTAATCTTTTGCAAAAAGCCATGTAAAATATGTTTATTGTCCCTTGAGAGAGGCCAGAAATTATTTCCATGCTTTCTGCGTCTCAAAAAGAATCGCTTTCCATTGAGTCACCGTGTTGACTGCTTGCCTGTTTGTTATTGCTTTTTACATAAAAATATTTTAGAATATAATGAAAATTGAGGTTATAGTGCAACCGAACCATATATCTACTGTGTCCCTTCATCCTGGAATTCATTCTCTCAAGATTCTGATGATCTAGACCCCGTTTTTAAATCACAGCTTCAGAGCCGTAAAATGAGGGTTGTCCCCAACCCCATAAAATAACTAAACAAAAGATTTACCTCCTTGGATTGAAATAAATATAACCTAGCAAATATTAGTTTCATCTTTATGTTGCAGATGGTGCTGTTGTTTGAGTCCACCCCTAAGTCTCCCCACTAAAACCATGGCTCTCGTCTCCCTCCCTGTCTCTCCCGTCCTCCAGCTCTACGGCTACATGGAGAACGAGCCGCTCACCCTGCAGCTCTTCATCGGCACCGCCGATGACCGCCTGCTGCGCCCCCACGCCTTCTACCAGGTCCACCGCATCACCGGCAAGACCGTGTCCACTGCCAGCCACGAGGTCCTGCAGTCCAACACCAAGGTGCTGGAGATCCCCCTGCTCCCAGAGAACAACATGAGAGCCATGTGAGTAGCCCACCCCCCCCCCCCCCCTACATTGTGTACTTGATCACTTGATCATGTACACATACACTTTTCTCTGTTTTGGCACATTTGCCATTTGACCTGGGCTTTACCAACACCACCGTTAGCGGTGTGTTGGCTCTTGGGCTGCATGGGGTTCCTCTCAGAACACTCGGCGCTCTCGCTCGATCGCAATCAAGGTGTTGAGTTGATGAAGGCTTTGTGATGTGTTACTATGAAAACGTGTGTGTTGTTACTTTTTCTATAGAAATCCTTGAAGGTATCCATTTTTAGTTTTGTTTTTGGCCACGTCTAGAATCGATCAATTCCAGGAGCTCTCACATTTTTTTTACGTTAGTTTTCGAATGTATATGTGCATGAGTCCGGTACAAATATTTTGGGGGAAGTGGTGATATCTGGCAAATGTTATGGGACATATGAGACGTTTGACCGCAAACGGATCTTTCGCGGTTTTGAGAAAGATTGCTTTAACATCCGACTGCCTTATAGTGCCATTTTGATTTAATCAGTTCTAGTAGAGGCAAAGGTTTACTTCCACGCTTTTTTCCGAGATTTTCGAGCTCGGCCACTATACTTCGGTACCGTTCAGGGGTTGTGTTGGCCAGTCTTCCCCACCCCACCCCTCCCAACCCCAGCCTCACTCCCGAAAGGTCCCACTCTGAGGAGGGGCTTGGGTGGACCCCTTCCACTAAGCTGTATAACAGTCCGTTTCGATAACACCGCATCCATCTCCTCTTGCTTTCCTGCCAGCACCTTCTTCCTCTCCGTGTGGGAGGGGGGGGTGGGGGGGGGCGCCAGAGGGTCTAGGTCAAAGTTTGGTTGGTCGAACTCTCGAACTACTCAACACTGGTCCGAGAAGTGACAAAATGCTTAATATGAATGATGGTCAATCAGTCGTCATTTAGTTGATTCCATTCCGTAATACAGTGTTCGCAATAATAACACCAATGGCACCGTGGTCGTCGGGGTCATTTGCTTTGACAGCGTCCTACAGTGACGACGCACCCTGTGTATATCTTGAGCTGTCGGCACTTCACCTTGCTTATTGCATTGCTGCCATTTAAACCCACAGCTCTCGTCTAATCTAAATATGCTTTCCTAAGCTGTGTAGTCCAACATCTCATTATACATGGGCAGTCCGCAAGGCCACGTCCGTCGCCGTTTGACAACGTTAAAACAGTGCTGTGTGTTGAGTTTGTTTAAACAACCACAATTGGGTGGTTGACAGAATGCTTACGTCATGCAGAACCTGTAAAGAGTGTGTTGAAGACTCGTGAGTGTGAGTGTTTTTTTAATTCTAATTCTACCAGCCAAAGTCAAGGAGATCAATTAAAATGGCCTCTCTTTGGTTCTCAAAAAGTGTGGTGGCAAAACAAGTTTTAAGCATCCACGTGTTTCTATGTTCGGTTCTGCAATGAACTATGACGTATTAAACAAATAAAGCGAGGAAGATATTGGAAACATTAAAAGTGTGAGTTTAGATAGATCTAATAGGAATAGACAGGACAAGCAGTTAGGTTGTAATAAAGTGACTGTGAAAAAGGCTTCCTGCGCCAACGTTCTTCTACTGGAAAGAGACGCTCTCTGGATGGTAGCGGTAGACTGGGTCTAGCCCAAGCCCTTCATATGAGCCACATTTATTTATGTTTCCTTTACATCTCTGCAGTACCACATTAAATGTCCGATGTTATGTCTGTCGGAAGAAAACGATTGAAAGCCTCGTGGGTTGACCTCAAATACAAACATTTTCACCACTACCTTTTCTACTGTTATTCAACGGCACCTCTCAACTTTTCATATATGGTGGGGATGGGGAAAACAATCAATTAATGTGAGCGTATTGGGATATTTAAAATGAATATTCACACAAAAGAAAAAATCGTCAAGAAAATCATAATATATTATTGCAATATTTACAGAATTGCAACAATCACAAGTCAAGTCAAGTACATTTTATTTGTTTAGCCCTTAACCCCGATTACAGTCGCAAAGGGATGAGAATGGCTTTAGAGAAAAGCTAAATAGATCGGCACTCAAAAATCTTTGCAGACTCCATCCCTTACACACAGGCTACCTAATGTTGAGTATTCCATCTGCGATATCATCTCTGACGCCGCGTTGTGAACGGATTCCCTCCCCCCAGAATCGATTGCGCGGGGATCCTGAAGCTGCGCAACTCAGACATCGAGCTGCGCAAGGGAGAGACGGACATCGGCCGCAAGAACACGCGTGTGAGGATGGTGTTCCGCGTGCACATCACCCAGCCCAACGGCCGCACCGTCTCCCTGCAGGCCACCTCCAACGCCATCGAGTGCTGTGAGTCTCACACACACTCACTCACTCACTCACTCACTCTCTCACTCTCTCACTCATTTACAGACTCACTCACATACATACACACACAAGGGTTGGCACAGGACAGCATTGTAAGAAGTTTAGAGTGCCATCTATTGTTGTAATCTAATAAATCAAGCTGCATTTTACTAAGCAATGGACCATACTCTGGGTCTCTGTACAAAAGATGCTGTAAATGATATAAAAAGCCAATTTTGACAAAGCAATAGGTCCATTGTGCATGATACCATATACATGTGGTCTCTATCACAACGGGCTGTTTATGACTGCATGCATATTGAGGTGTGACTACCCTATTAACGGTGTAGAACTGGTGTGACGCGTGCAGCCGTCAAAATCCCAGTAGAGGTCAGAGGTCGAGAGAGAAGCATTGGGAGTTCTACATTTAACCTTTTCTCCATATACACTAGAGAGAGAGAGAGAGAGAGAGAGAGAGAGAATGAGAGACAGATCTTGACTGAAGTGAAAGTGAATGTGATTTTGGCAAGAGAGTTCATTGTCATATGGTGCAATTTGAATAGGGGCTTCTGAAGGGGGACACAGGATATTAAAATGGATAGCGATACGGTGTCAAAAGTATGCTGTGTGTCTGGCTATAGATTTTAAGAGCACAACATCGAAATCCAGTGAGCTAGCTATGCTTGACTCACAGAACTTAATGAAGCAGAATTGTTGCGATGGTACCATAACAAAATAAATAAGGGGGAATAATTTGTCTTCATTGTTTCCCGATTTTGCCCAAAATGGCGTTCATGCAGCTGATGTCTAAATCAAGTAAAAATAAATGAGTCTGTCTTTAAATCAGTCAATGTGAAGTTGATAAACCCCATTTTGCCTAACCAGAAACGGCTGTCTTGTGGTTCTGTGCGTGTGTCCATGGGTGTGTGTGTGCGTAAGTGTGTGCGTAAGTGTGTTTGTTTAACTGCGTCCAAGTCTGTGGATCCCGGGTTTGACTGGAGTTAGCATTGGAGGTCTTGGGGTGGATGGGGATCA
>NC_140278.1:10665431-10675431 GCF_964030765.1 Micromesistius poutassou
GTTTAATGATGTGGTCCAGGCCACACCGAGGCCTGCACCTTTCCCTCCCTGTGGCGTGGATTGCTGCTCCAGGAGACACCTTGGTCTGGTCTATGAACTCATGAACACCCTGTTCTACCCTGGTCTGGCGTGTCTTTCCAGTAAGATGTCTAGACGGGCCTACACCTCTGCCCTTAGGCAGAGGTGTATAAACTATGTGTGCAAACTGTGGGCACCTGTGTGTGTGTGTGTGTGTGTGTGTGTGTGTGTGTGTGTGTGTGTGTGTGTGTGTGTGTGTGTGCATGCATGCGGTAGGGGTGTGTGGGAGAGTGGGTGTGGGTGTGCGGTGAAGCTCCACCACCACTCCCATGACTCTTGACACCACAGAACCGGACAAGCAGTTCACGTTATGGTTTATTCATCGTAGTGATCGTCGTTCATAAAGTTTGTGCTAAGTAGCACTCTAGCCCCCATAACGTTATAATGCATCCTATTGCGTGTTACTGTTCACCATTGCGGGGGAATGAGGGACGCAGCACCAAATGGTCCGCAGGCTAGCTGTATGAGCAAGACGCCTTCCCCCTACCTGCTCCATAATGACTTAAGCTGAATTCAAGTTCAGTCGCTTCGGATTAAAGCATTTGCCAAATGACTTAATACTATGTCATAATTCTTAGAGGTTCCTGTTGGAATTATAGGCTTGGAAAACCACCACTTTAGTGCACACCAGACACCATGAAGTGGTGAAGAGACGTCTCTGCAACACAATAGGGTTCGTGGCAAGGAATCTCCCTTCTCGTTTTCATGCCGCATCTTGTTTGATTACGCATCAACACACACACACCCAAACCAGAACACACACATCCAAAACACAGTGACCTTGTCACCTACCACTCACAACATGCGTCCCTCACTGCCCACAAATGTACACACCAACAAATAGATGAACAAACATTCTGACAAAGAGGAATATGGAGAATGTGTTTCAGCCTTCAGAGGGGCCATGGACACAGGGGTTTGACCGCAATGGAAAGGAAGAGTAAGGGGGGAGGTCGGGAGAGGTTAGTGGGGGGGGGGGGTGACCCTCCTCTCCCTGGGTCACAGAGGAACTCCCTTTTGGCCTTTCCGTCTCTTCTTTCCCCGCCCCCCACCCTTGATCCTTAAAACACAGCCTTAAACTATGTGCTATGTACAGATGAATTGCGCTCTCCCCCGCCTGCTCCCAGAACCACAGCAACAGCAACGCTGGCACCGACGCAGAGAGTTTAACTGAATGCACATAAACAGCAAAGACGCCGGAGCGAGACCTCAGAATCATCTCTGGAAACGAAACAAAGCCGAAACACACACACACGCACAAAAAAAGAAGTTGTTTCAATTAAGGGCCGTGAATCATGTTTTCCATTTCATAAAAGTATCCAAGTGAACATTCATTGGCAGGAGGGAGGCGGCCGGACTGTCGGGATACACCACACTCATGGCCGAGGCACATGCCCGTCTCCCTCGTGTAAGAGCTGAAGACGTCAAGCCAGTACTCCACAAACCTCTCAACAACATCACAAACAACGCACAATCAGTCACCCTCCCGGTCTGCTGTGTTTCCTATTAAACGGTTCAGATCAGGTCTTTCTGACCCAATCAGAAAGTGAACATCATCACTGGTTAAGGTTTTGGTTTGGTTCACCCGTGACTACAACGTTTTGTGGAGTTGCGAGGTTACCTGTGTTTGTTTGTTTAGCTGTGGTTAACCAGCGGAGTCCTCGGCTCGTGCCCTGATCTGATGATGAAGAACGGGGCGTGTTATCCTGGCCGTCTCTATTCGTCTGACTCTCCTCACGTTGAGTCACTGCGGCAGCAGGCAGCTGGCCGATCTGCCCTATATCAACTTAGTCTCGCAGAATGGCTTAGTCTGTGTGTGTGTGTGTGTGTGTGTCTGACTGTCTGGGTGGGTGTCTGTGGGCACCTGTGTGTGTCATCCGCCCTGTACATGAACAATCAGCGTTTATTTGATGGTGTTTCTTTTATGACCTCTGTCTGTATGCTTGTCTGTATCTGTGTTTCCCTTCTGGCATGCATTGATGTGGATGCCACTGTTCCATTGTGGTGTGCGCATTAATAAAGAATATGTTTTTTCTTGCTCTCACTCCGAAGATTAACATGGGTGTAACTGTGCATGAGGCTTTTTAGTTTACCTTAACAGTGCAATTTCAAATTCTTAAAATTCTTAAAGTTTTTTTTGTTTCTGTGATTGTCTGTGTGTGTCTATATGGATGCGTGTGCACACACATGCATGTGTATGCATGTGTGTGGGAGTGGATGTGCGCATGTGTGTGTGTGTGTGTGTGTAGTTTGGTGTGGGTTGGGGCTCCGTGAAGGAGGAGGTGTTGTCAGGAACAGAAGTGTTTTGCAGATGTTGCAGGGAGTCAAACGGAAAGTTCTGTGGTTCTCTGTTGTGCAGCGATGTCTGTGACTTGCCGACATACACCACATGTTGCACTGTCCTAATTCGGTCTGAGGTCGAAGGTAGTAGATGTGTGTATGTGTGTGTGTATGTGTGTGTGCATGTGAACGACAAAGAGATTGAGAGTATGGGTCTGTATCATATTTACAGCGAATTTAACATTTCTGCAATCTCTACATCTCTTTTCAAAGTGATGCTGAGATTTGAAGTTTGAAGTGAGAAATCGCCTGAAGGCAGCGATTGAGATAAGATTACTTCTCCACGTACGAAGAAGAAGTAGAAAAACATGTTGACCTGCATCAGGTTGACACCCCAGTCTGAGGTCTCCCCTGTTGGAGCACCTCCCAGAGAGAAGACGGCCGAGGCTAGCTCACTTTTTCCTCTCTCTCTATCTCTGCCTCTCTCTCACTGTCTCACTCTATATATCTATCTCGGTCTCTCTCTGTCTCTCTCTCTCTCTCTCTTTCTCTCTCTCGCACGCAAACACACACACACACGCCCACACTTAGCTAAAGGTCAATGGGATCTTCTATTATTGAACACGTTGAAAAATGAGAGTGAGTGAAAAATATATGACCATCAAGGAGAGTAAACATGTATAGATTATCCATCCGACTTGATTATCGATGATTTGAATGTATTATTTATATAAGCACTGACCATCCGTCGAGCCAAAACGTTTTAACTTCCATGTCACCAAATCGCTAAGGCGCCCGTACCTTTGACTGACGCACACCCTGCAGTCATCCATCTGAGGTTCACCAAGGCTGGGTTTTCTGACATCACTGACGATGGTGGCTGTGAAGAATGTCAATAATAAAATTGAGAGAACAATGAGACATTAGTGAGTGGTGACAGCAGAAGAGCGCCGTCAGCATCTGTTCTGTGGGGTACGGCATGAAACCCCAACAGAGAGAACCCAAAAAAGAAAGATTATGACGGCTTCTGCTGGCTCTCTGTCTGTGGCCGCGGGTTTAGGGTTGGTTTTATGGTACGGCAAACAAAGCAAAATGTTCGTATACCACAACCGACCCAAGCTGAGAACGAAAAACAAAAACTGTTATGTAGATAAAAACCAATGACCAAAAGCAATTTTCTTTTCTTTTCTTTGCAAAGTGACGTAAAGAATATCAATTTTACAAAACAGAGAAAGTAAAGAAAAAGTGCATGAGATCAAATTAGGGTGGCACATCCTTCTACAGAAGAGCAACGACTGTTGTTGTCTCTGAGCCATCAAATGAGTGATGAGAGATGTTAAACAGACCCTGCAAGAGATCCTTCAGAAAGACACTATAGCACAGATCCATCCCATGCTAGCTGCACATGTATCTCCACATCTGACGATGACCTATTGTCCCCATCATGGAGTAACCCCCGCTGTTTCTTGTCTAGATGGTCATCACGTGTGGGAGACGGAAGCCAAAGTGGACAAGGACTCCTTCAAGTCTGTAAGTATTGAGTCATCCCCGGCCCACCTCATCAGAGTGACACATGAGGAAGAGCTTGTTGTGTTCACCGACTTCCCCCACCCACCTACCCCCGCCCCTCTCTCTGTAGTTGATCTCTGCACCGCTCTGATGTAACCTTTGCTAAGCTCTTGCCGCGTAGCATTTGTTGATCATGTCCATGCAATCCCGAATGGAAGTTTCACCAAAATCACTGTGCCGACATGTGTGTGTGTGTGTGTGTGTGTGTGTGTGTATGTGTATGTGCGTGCACGCACATGTGTGCGTGCGTGTCAGTGCGCGCACACCGTGGAACCTACCGTGGAAACACAGGCTGGTGAGCCATATTGTTTTTGCCACAAATGTTCATGAGCTCATAACAAACAGAAGTGTTAAACACATGCACACATGTCCCTGGCCCTCACACACACACACACACGTAATGCCTAACATGGCATAACATGGCGTAGCATAGCCAGACGTTGAGTTCACTATGTGCGAACAGTGGGGCGGGCTGCGGTGTGTGGTACATTTGGGCTCTGACACCAGGCCTGAGCCCGGCGACGCTTCCTGTGGAGTGCAGCCGTTGAGCAGCGAGCTCTAGTGCACTTTGCGTTTCTGCTGGCTTGAGTGTCTAAGTGCTGCGCATCAGGGCCGTTCTGGGTGGTGCTGCCGGTGCTGCTGCGCGGGGGTAGTGGTGCTGGTGGATGCAAAGGTTCAGATTTCTTTTGTGTGCATTCAGACAAATGGCCCCCGTGTTGCATCAGCAGGGCTGGATGTGGACTCTCAGAACCTTAATTGGCCTACAGGGCTGACGACCTGACGAGTCCCACGACGCAATGAAAGGGTGGGGCTTTAGTTGGGGAATGGGAGGGTGTTTGCGGAATGCTGAGTCAATTAAAAATGAACAAACAATACTGGGGGTTAATTGATAACAAACGAGCTGAGTGTGTGTGAGAGAGAGAGAGAGAGAGAGAGGGAGAGAGAGGGGGGGAGAGAGAGAGAGAGGGAGTGAGAGAAAGAGAGTTACGGAGAAACCAAGAGCGAGGGAGGGGGAAAAGAGAGAGCGAGAGAAAAAGGTTGTGAGCCAGAATTCACCTTAGCCCACCTCCCTACCTGTGCTTTTATTGCAGCGTAGAGCTCAGTAGTGTGAAACACATGGACATAAGTGCTGTGCGTCTCCTCTCTACCTTCCTCACGGGCAGTAGGGGCCATCAAAAAGCTGCATCCTGCCAAACCCCCCCCTCCACCCCCACCCTCCTCTCCCCGACTGACAAAGCCAGCAGGGGAGTTGGGCTCGCTGCAGACAGACGTAAACACACCGACAGAATCCTCTTTGTGTGCTGTTGGCCGCTCGCTAGAGAGCAGTCAAAAGTTCATGTCCGTCCAGACTTGCCGTGGCGGGGCCTGAGGGTGGGGCGGTTCGGGGTGGGAGAGAGCTGGAGGGAGGCCACTCCACAGGGAGACGTAGCTGTGAAAACAAATAAAGACAGTCTCTCTCTCTCTCTCTCTCTCTCTCTCTCTCTCTCTCTCTCTCTCTCTCTCTCTCTCTCTCTCTCTCTCTCTCTCTCTCTCTCTCTCTCTCTCTCTCTCATCCTTCCTGTGCTGGGCAGGCACACAAGGTGAAGACCTTGGTGGCCTTTTTATTCCTTTTTTTCCTGTGAGACCCGACCGGGGGCTGTGGACAAACATCTGTCGCCCTGCTCTCCCCTCTGCCCTGGGGGGACGGGGGGACGGGGGGGCAAGGGGGGGCGAGGGATCACAGTCCAGGTGACCTCACCCACCCTGTTGTTCAGCCCGCACACTGCACCCAAACAGGTCCGTAGCGAGACAATAAACACAAGCCGCTGATTAATGATCACCCCCCCTTGTACAACCAAACCGTTTCAAAACCGCTTCATACATCACAGGATCATCGCCTGAACTGAACACAATGGAAAGGATGTCACTGTTGCGTCGTCAGATGGGTCATCATCAGAAGCGCTCTTTATTGTGTGTCGTATTATAAATGAGTGTGCGGTTCCTTCTTCTCCCCCAGAACACACTTGTGGTGGAGATCCCGCCCTACCGGAACCAGAGGCTGTCCAGCCCGGCACAGGTCAACTTCTATGTCTGCAATGGCAAGAGGAAGCGGAGCCAGTGCCAGCGCTTCACCTACCTGCCCTCCAACGGACATTTTGGTAAATCCTCTTTCTATTCTTCCCCTTGCAGTCATATCTGTTTTTTTTGTTTTGTTCCATTTCTTCGTTGGTCAGAATGCAACAGCTCTGGCAATGTATATGTGAGGCTTTGTGCCTGCCTACACCCACTAATCAGACTTAAGATTAATGTCTGAAGTCTGATGGCTGAGTTCCTATCTGTTGAATGCAGGGTTTCACTGTATTTTGCTTTATATTTGTTTCTATTATTTTGCTGGAGGCGGAATCTGTATGCGTGTAAATGGCGAACACAAACTCTGCCAACTGATAAAAGTGTCTGGAAAGGTTTTAAAATAAACACTGTGTAGACCTTCCAATGTAGAAATACAAAAGAAAAACAAAACAGGAAACAACGCGTAACCTCGCCCCTTTCAGTTCCTGGTTCCCCCCCCAGAAATGCTGCTATAACACAGACTGCTGTATCCCAGATTATGTATCAATCAATCAGTGTATCCTGTTCCATATCGCCACATTTATACAGTTTACAACAGCATTCTTTTAAGGTAGGGGTAGCTGAATCGGGGCAGCATTGTGTTAAGACTTAGATTTAGAGATTTAAATTTAATTGAGAGGTTTGATTGCCCAGCCAATGAGGATAATACTAGGCTGCCTCTGGTATAGTAAAATGCTCTGGAAGAATTCTCTAGAAGCATCCACCCAAATGGCACTTGTAGGTATTATTGTATTATTGATGATCATCTTTATATTATTGATGATGTTTGTGTTGTGGTTGTGAGTTCATTTCAAGCGCAGCGGCCCCACCTCTTCGGGGCCTGTCGGTGTGGGTGGTGTGTGGGAGGAGTCGGGTGGTGTGTGTTTACTCTGTCGTGGAGCTGCGTTCCCTCGTGATGAGGTGTACCTGCTGACTGACAGGGCCGCTGGCCAGTGTTGACATTTAGGAGTCAATCTCAATCACCTGACGGAGGGGGGGGGGGGTTCTGAGTTCATACCCTACATCACAATTCACCTCCAGCTTGCAAAAACACACACACACACACGCACACGCACACGCACACGCACACGCACACACACACACACACAGACACACAAATGTGCACAGGTACATGCTTAGATGACACACAAACACACACACACAAACACACACACACACACACACACAAGCACACGCACGCACGCAGACACATGCACATACATTGACATATGCACACACATTGCTACTTTACTCATGTAGTAACCTGAAATCCCACAAATTCCTCAGTACTCATTCTGTGTCCTTGCCTCTACAGAAAGTTGAGGCATTTCAAGAATGCCTGATTGAATCAGAAGGATACTTCCTAGAACTTGTCAGCCGGGTCTTTTTACACATACATACAGGTGAAGGCTTTTCACGGTCACATTTCAACGTCCACTCCTGTGATGAACACTGCCCTCAATTAGATCAGAACAATGGCATTCTGTTTTGCTCATCAGAACCTTCAGCTCTGCTGCTATAGCATGCACATCATGTAGGTATAGAGCCTGTAAGAGGATGTGACATTTAGATTATCACCAGATGTATTTATGGTCCCTTGGGGATAAGCAACGATTCACTCCTTGGCCAGGCTTCTGAGAGAAAGTAAAGCAGGGCCCTATTAGGAGATGCCTGATTAATGTGATGAGCAAGTGCATTGTGGGTAGCTGGACCAGTGCAAGGCTGACAAACTGTGGCCATATATAGCATCCCCCCCTCTCCATATACTAACCGGATATGGAAGAGAAGGAGATAGAGACTCAGAGAGAGGCTTCCAAGCCTTAACTGTGCATCACTAAGTCATTTCCACAAGCATAAACAAGACTCTAATTAAAAGATGACTTGTTGCTATTTCTATTTTGCTGCCAAGTGAACCACGAGTACAGAGAAGCAGACCACACACACAGGACCTGTGGCTTTTGCAAAGAGCTAAATGAATTCAACCGATACTGCCTCATATTGATCGTTAATTATTTAGATTAACCATGCCTAAAATCTTGACTAAAATCAGCTGTGTGGATGAATGTTGCCTATATCTTGCCTTTCAAGGTTTATTCTTAAGGGTGATAGAACAGAAATAGTTTACACAGAGTGGGGGAGGTTGTGCATGGAGCAAAGCCTGTATACACACACAACCACATACCTACAGAGGTGCATGGTGTGCAGAGAAATGCATGCACACTCACAGTCATCACACCACTGTCATCTCGCTGATCTGTGCACGAAAGCAGGCCTTCCGGCGAGCAGTCCCACTTCAAGCACAACTGTGGTGAATGAGTGTATTTATAGAGAGCTTTTCTTTCACACTGGTGTCTGTTCACCTATAAAAGAGTCTTAAAATAGCTGCACTTGTTTGAGAAGCGGAAGGACGAAGCAAACTCTCTCTGGGCTGCAGATGCTGGTGAAAACAACTTTTATTTTTCCATCGTGTTCACGTGACCGACGTGTTATTGGTTCTCATTAAACTACGTATATCCAGTGAAGAGTGAAACCGTGGTGGCAGAGTGTGGCTTGAAACCCCAAGTGTTGTTCTTAACAGAAAATTGCACTGTCCCACGCAAGGGACAGCGGTTCAACAGCAAAATAAAATATAAAGATTTGTTTGCTCGTATTTCCAGTAAAAATTGCTTTTTTTGGACCCTAGAAAAAAAGTTACTTTTTTAGAACAATAACACCTGATCAGGGTACAAAAGGCAGTCAGATCCCGTGGGTCTGCAGGTGACCGCTGATGAAATAGGGCTGAAGCCTTGCAAAAAGGCACAACACTAAGCCAAGTGTCCTTGCCTGGCACCCAGTGGTAGCCCTGCGTTTCCAGTGTTCCGTCCATTCATTGTTGCAGGAGGAGAGACGTGACGTGTTGCACTTTAAAGAAGGAGGAACCTTTTTTTCGGTTGCAAACCACATTAAACAACAGTGTGCCGGCTATGGCTGAAGCGTGAGCCAGAAGCTTCTCGGAATCCCTTTATTTTTACAGGCCACTCGGAGATCCCTCTGTAATATCAAGTTCTATTCTTAACATGAACGGGTGCAGAACCCCCATCACCCCCCCTCCCCCCCAGTTGGTTTTGTGGTCAGCGAAAGAGAGAGAGAAAGGGAGAGACGCACGTTGGCTGAAGTCATGAGGACATTCTGAGACGCTTACAGGAAAAAGTAAATGAAGATCGCATTGTTCTCACCACCATCACCAACCCCCCTCCTTCTCCTCCTCCTCCTCCTTCCCACTCCACCCTCCTACTCCTCATGCCTTCCAAAAATATTTTTGGGTTCTGTTGGACACAGTCATGTTTTCCCAAAATGGTCAAGAATAAACCTGACCTGTTTTTGTCATGTCTACACTTTGGGACGGTGTTAGACACCCCCGCCCCCAGCCCACCGGCCGTATGCTGGGACAGCCAGCTGTCCTGCAGATTGTCTGCACGGTGGGGGGGCGTGGGGAAGCAGGCACCTGTAGGTTGTAATGAATGACACCACCTGGCCATCTGGCAGACTCAACTCACTATAACACCACAGAGATGGGTGCAGAGAGTGCAATGTGCAGTCTCTGGGTTGCAGTCTGCAGCCTTTTCAGTTGGTACTCAAACAGAAAACAAGGATGGCAAAGAGTCATCAAGACTCATGTCACCCATTTATAATGGAGATGGTCTATAGCCAGACGATGTCCTATGTTGGTACATGAGTATAGCTCACTATAAATATTGAACAGATAAGATTAGAACAACTCATTCTATGACACACACGTATGCGTCTTTAACTCTTTTCAATTTGTTGAACTAACACATGCATAAGAACACACAAAGTCAGACTCACACGCACACGCACACACACACACACACACACACAAATGAACACACACACACACACACACTCACACAGACAGACAGGCACGCACAGACAGGCACAATCACACACATGCACACTCTGTCCTCCATGACGTTGTTGTCCACGG
>NC_140278.1:10680431-10687931 GCF_964030765.1 Micromesistius poutassou
GGCAGGGAAGAGCGTTCAGTCTAGCTCCTAATTGAATGATCCTGAAACTCAAGCCTCGCTCTGCACTTTGTAAAGACGCCATTAAGAGGGCTTTTTCTATGACATTACAGTGAAAATATTACAAATCAATGGCATCAAGGTGAGACGAGGCCGCTGATGCGATTTATACCCCGGGCCGGCCGGCCGCCTGGCCGCACGTCGGGTGTCACTTTCGCCTCTCTTGCGGCTGTGACAAGGGGGATACATCAGGCCAGAGATTACAGTTTGCATTAGGGATGCGCAGGAATGCGTATCGATTGACAAAGGACACGGAGGCGGCGCTGGGAAGGTAAAACCCCTCGGCGCGCCGGCCGTTCTCCATCACCTAATGTCTGCGTAAGCGTCTGTGGTGGGCTCCTGGAGACCTGGTAAGTGTGCGGTGGTAACAGCACACCCTGTAGGCATCTCCTTCTCTCGGGGCCCTGGCCCCATTTCCCCCATCCCACACACACTTTAAATGAGCTTTAAGCTGAACTAAATAAGATCGGAAGGCGGATCGCAGAGGGGGAAGGTGGGGGATGGTGTGGGACGTTGGGGTTAGTGCGTGAGTCCAGTGGCGCCCATCCACACACACACACACACACATTATCAGCATGTGTTAGCGAGCTTAGATCTCCATTAAGAGGAAGGTTGGGGGAGGGGGGGGGGGGGGTGGCGGGTTGATGACCTCACCCCACAGCGGTTGATTTAGCACCGGCCGTGTAAGTGTAGCCTTCCCCCTCGCCGGGAATGAACTGGAGGCCAGTGATTTGAGTTTGCAAGAGCACACTCCAAACACACACACACACACACACACACACACACACACATCCGTGCGTACGCGTGCACTGGAGCGGGGTTCCTCCCACGCACGGGGCCCCGGGGCCCCCCGGCCCTCATCAGGCAGAGGAAGTGCGTCTCGCTGATCGGCAGCAGGTCTTAACGCAGCCCCCGAGAAATCACTCCAGTTATCAGCAGTGAGCTACCGCACCGCCAGGAGCGGAGTCAGGACGCCGGGGGGGGACACTGGAGAGGGGCGGGTGGGCGTAGCGGCGGCGGCGGGGGGGCTTCTTACAGCAGTGAGAGGGGAATATGTGGAATAATCATTTGCATTTTATTTTTTTTTGTCAGTATGCACTTCTGGCGGGTGGTTGGGATTTGAGAGCAGTGTGTGTTTTGTTTTTGCACTTTTGGAAAGGTTTTGAGCCTGAGAGGCCCCCTCTCACTCTCTCTGTCTGTCTCTGTGTCTCTCTCTCTCCCTAACTCTGTCTCTATCTGACTCACTCTCTGTCTCACTTTCTCTGTCTCTCTCTGTCTCTCTCTGTCTGTCTCTCTCTGTCTCTCTCTCTCTCTCTCTCTTTCTCTCTCTCTCTCTCTCGGTCTCTCTCTGTATCATTCTTTCTGTCTCTAACGCTCTCTGCCTCTCTGTCTCTCTCTCATACCCATCACAAAGCTTGATCGAGTGCCATGAACAATGAGTACAGGAAATGATTTGCATACTTTGAACCGTAGATATGACGCACTGCCTCAACATTACTCAGTGAACTATTTATGAGTGAGCTATACATCAAGAGCCAGGCAAATGCTTAAAGAGTGGTGGTGGCACTTTAGAATAACTGCAATCTTGAAGAATTAATAAAGAAGTAGTAGCCATAGTGAATTCAGCATTTATGAAGCCTGAATGAGAAAATGCTTGGTGCCTAAGTTAATGATTTACAAACTGTTAACAATGTTTTGATAATGCTTTATAAAAACTCAATGCTGTAATTCATGATAAGTTCAGGTAGTTCCATTAGTTAAGTATTTGTGTGACCTCATCAAGATCTAAATAGTCCTAACCTTAACTCACAAGAAAATACTAAACTAATGCTTTCTAACTACCTAAACCAAACATCAATTGCAGCATTATTAAGGGTTTATAAAGCGTTATTAACATCATTAAAAATTAAAAATGATCTTACAAACCACTTTCTTATTACATTAGTAATAGTGTATAACTGAATTAATAGCTTACTCATCAGGATCCATGTATGAACAATGTTTCATAAATACGGAACTCACTATTCACTACTGCTTTATTCATACTTACAATCAAACAAGATAAAAAGATACAACAAAATATTTTTTTCCGTAACGCTCATATACAAGTGGCTATGCCGAAAATCCATCCCAATAAATGGATGGCAAAACGACAGCATATGTTGTCACACACCCTGAATGACATCACACCCCCAACCGCCTGTCACATTCATACACAGATACGCACGAGTGCAAATTGGCACATGACAACCAGCGCGTTTCCAGCATGTGTATTCGATCCAAGACGTCACACCATATGGCACAAGCTCTTTATTAAGGGCTTTGTGCTGTTACTGCGTGCATGCATGCATGTTTGCAGGGGTCTGTGCATGTGTGTGCGTGTCTGTGTGTGTGCGTGTGGGAAGTAAGCACAATCCTACTGCTGGCTGCTGCGTGTCCCCTCCTATTAGTTGCTGTTTGCGACGGGTGATATCATGAAGTGCAGCTAAACACACAGTCAGGGAGCTGGGGCGGGCTAATCAGAGGCACAGATTTAGACCAGCTGCGACTCCAACAAACACAGGCTCTTTATTCACCAAAATAAGATGAATGAGTGCCATGGCCCGAACCAGCTCCGCTGATGTCTGACATTCAACATGTGTTTTCTGATTGCCTCATATGACAACACCCCTTGTGTTGCTTTCCTGTTGTTTTTTTTCTCAAAATCTCAAAATCATAGTGGATTAGTTTTGCTGCTACTGAACTTTTTTTTGCCTTCCTTAGTGACCCCATTTCTCCCCCTCCCGCCCTTCTCCCCGCGCCACGCTCCAGCTCACTCCCCCGACTATGGTCAGCTTATGGTCCCTCATCTACGTTCAGCCAGCTTTTCTTCTGACTTTGCCTCTGGAAGATGTTACACATCCTGGCCGGACGCCCTGACCTAAGAAGCCCTTAATGATGATGGAGAGTGCAACCTGCACCTCTCTGAATAAAACATACTGAGTAACCGGGGTGCACGCCTATGGGCTCCTGAGATGGAGTGGGTTAATGCAGAACTTGGGGAGAAGACTCTCTCTAATGGGACTTAGGGAAGCTGAAGTGTGTGCATCTTCTAAAAGACGTGTGCGTTGAGTTGCCTGTCACATACATGCTGGATGCGGCCTTACTTGTTGTGTCTGTGTGGATGTTGTAACTGGAGCCACTGTTGCTTTCACAAACAAGTCACCTTTGACTCCCAGTCTTGGCGGGAGCACTGGCTACCTTCAGATAATTGCAGATAACGAGGAGATCCATCTTTTGGTTAAGTGCAATGTCAAGAACCTGTGGACTCCTCCATGGACGTAAAGATATTGACAGGTATATGAGGAAGGGTGATGGCTTTTATATTATTTATGGCCATAAAGAGGATGTGGCTTTCTTTTTTCTTTATTCTTTTTTAACAATGTTTATATGTGCCGCTCTCTCCTGTTAGGAATGACAGTTTCCTGGCAGTCTTTTTGAACTGTTGGATAGGAAAAGAAAATATGTTTTATAGTCAGAGGGAAAATGAAAAAGTAGCTGCCGCAGGGTTGGCGACGGTACTCTCTGGATCATAAAGATCATCAGCTGCACACCGGTTTGAAGGCCTTCCAAAGCAGTTCAGAAAAACACCTCTTTCCTTACGGCTCACAACACCAAGATTTATAGGCCATGAAATCAGCGTTTATCAAAAAGAGCCTTGGTTATCTTACATATCTTAAGATAATATAATAATATATATATATCTTATCGTATCTTACCTGACCCTGTGTCTAAAACAACCATGTGATCGGAAACAAATCATTGCACAAGGGGAAAACATTCAGTATCATTACATGCAGATACCAGGTCATGAAAATAAACTAGAGAAACAATCATCTTTGAAGTGTGTACAATCCCCCACAATATGTACAATCTACAATGTGATAGAGGGAGCCCAGGAAGCAGTCCGTTAGCAGCAGGGATACCTTTGTTTTTGTGTTGAGGTCCTCTGTATTTCCTCGATTTCCTCATATCTGGCTTCTATCTCCGTTCCCCTGGCCGGACATCAGAGACATCAGACCACTGCTTGCGATCACGTTTTCTCAACACATTTCACTAAAGCCACTCCATTGTTCCTCCTGTGTTTTCCAAGATTGCTCACAGTTTAGCAAATGATTGGATTTAAGTGGAATCATATGACAATGGCAATGGGGTCACATCATCAATTCTTTGATTTCCATTCCCCCATTAAGCCTTGGGTATTATTCGTTTTGATAAGTCTAGCAAGACAAATCTTTAAGTATTAAATCCATTAATTACAAGAGTATTCTGGTGTGTGTGTGTGTGTGTGTGTGTGTGTGTGTCTGCCGGCACTCTTTTGGATCCCAAACTCTGGCGGCTGGACTCGAGGTCTGGTTTGGTTTCAGTTCCTCCGTCATAATATCCACAGTCACTGAGAAAGAATGTGTCTGCCGCACTGAAACGGCGAAAATGATCTAAACAAATCATGTCTCATTGTGTCTGAACTCTTAATACGCACCGCAACGTACGTCTTTACGTAAGCCGGTTACGTATGTCATAAGTGATCCGACATGGAGAACACATGTGTCTTAGTGGGCTACTGCATGTCTTGGTTGGTTACCAAATGTGTTATTTTGTTATTTCATTTCTTCATTGGACGCGGAGGGGGTCGGCTGTAGAATCGCTCTTAAAGTGAGATAGAAATGGTATCAAAAATGTCAATTTTAGAAGTTAAAGATTGTGACTAATGTACAAAGTCACCTGTGTTTGATGACTTCCACCGTCCAACCAACTAATCCTGAACTAACTGTTCTTGTTCACATCTTCATACTGAAATGATGTAAGGCCTATATATATTGGGTATACATATATATATATATATGTTGGGTTTACCAACAATTCGGTGAACCCCCATCTATCAAGTATAGCAGTAGGGTGCAGTGTGTGTACACATGTATGTCATCAAAAGTCTAACAAAGTATTTGAGATGTAGTGCGTTGCCCAAGAGCACTCCAGCAGAATAGAAGCCTTGCTGTTCTAGGGACTCAACTCTCAGGTTTTAGGTTGAAGGAAGCAGCCCCCCCCCCTCCATACTACACTTTAACCTCAGCCTGCACACACTCCTCATGTCTTGGAGTGTGTGTATGTGTGTGTGTGTGTGTGTGTCTGCGCGTGTGTGCATGTGTGGGGAGGTGGGTTTGGCGCTGGGCTGATGGTGAATACCTGTGGCATCGGTAAACATGAGCACATCCAGACCGTTTAATAACAGCGTATGAAATGTGTTAGCTCAGTGAAATAGAATCTGCTAGTGACGGATGTCAACAGAATGAAGCCCAATGCCGCTGGCCAATAGCAATGGGGGAAGCCGTGAGGTTTGCTTCTGTTGGCAGCTCCGGCTGTCCTCGCTGTGGGCACACTGAGACAAGAGATGGAGGGATGAGAGAGAGAGAACTACAGACATGAAGAGAGAGAGAGAGAGAGAGTTATGAAGATCGTTTTTTATGAGTGAGAGGAAATGAGATGATATAGTTATATAATTCCAGCACAACCATAAAAGTCCTAGTGGCTATACTCAGAACAATATCAGGCAATGCACATTGTCCACTGTTTATATTATCCGGCCAATCACACAAATCAATATCCATGGAAATAAACATAAAGAGCAGTTAGGTCGCTTTACTTTCCCTTGATAATAAAATCTTTGTCGTTCATATTCAAGCTTCCACTGGCAGGTCTAGATTCATTCAGTCTTCCTTTCAGCCTTTCTGCAGTAGCTGTTCACATTTTCGTACGGCAAAGAAGAGAACAAAAAGATGGAAAAGAGAGATGCAGCGATGAGAGATGAATTAGGAAGGGGTTGGGGTCAGATCATTTTCGACGTTTCCTTAAGTCCTGCGGTATTCACCCTGCGGCAGAAGAAGCAGGTCAACTGTGGAAAGGGAGGCCGACCCAGACAGACAGAGGAAGAGGGGAAAATCTGACGTGGAAGAAAGTAGCGTGCAGTCTTGCGCGCTTTTCCCTGGCACTTTCTGTCGTTCACACACACACACACGCATACATACACACACACACACATACACCCACACACACACATACATACATACACACAAACAGACACATACACACCCCTTCACATATACACACACACACACACACACACACACACAGAAATGCGCGCACACACACATACACACACTTATTCACACATACAAGCACACATGCTCAAACGCACACCTACACACCCCTACACACATCTGCGCAGATCATTCACACAGACAAAGCACACATGCAAAACCAAACATATACACATTTACACCCCTACACACACATTAACACGCACAGACAATAAGCCTTGCAAACACAAACACACACACACACACATGCTCCTCCTCAGGTCAAAGCTGAATAAGATTTTCTAAAAAGTTGATGAAGGATAAATACCGTGGTAGTGTATTTCCCCTCCGTACTCCCTGGTGATCAAGAACGAAATGCCGTGACCCGCCTTGGAACGGGAGAATAGGTTTACTTTGAGGAAGCAAGTCAGTGACCTGAAAGTGTCTTTGGGTTACCACAAAACTCTGGGCAGCTGTACATCTTAATTGAATTAGAATTAATCCATTTGTCTTTTGTGTTTATTTAACCTTTATTCAAACAAGTAAGTCTCATTGACGTTTCACATCCCTTAAAATTAAATCACATCTCTCAATCGAGGATTATAGATAGCTATCTCTCTTTCCATATCCATCTGTAGCTCTCTTTATTCAACCCTGTTTGTGTCTACTTGTAGGTCTCATTGAGATCTCACATCTCTATTACAAGGAGACTATCAAGTGTTATTGATCTCTATCTCTCCATCGATATCTATCTACAGTATATCTATCTATATCCCATCCTGTTTGTGTTTATTAGTCGGTAAGTCTTATTGAGGTTTTAAATCGATATTGCAAGAGACAATCCATCCATCCATCCGTCCGTCCGTCCATCCGTCCATCCATCCATTTATCCGCCCTATTTGTGTGGACCTGTTTTGTTGTACTGTGAGCTAAGAGGCAGCCGGTGATGTCTTCACTGTGGAGGTGAAGGGGTTACAGGCTTCAGGGGGAAGAAGGGCTGTCATCTGCATTCTAGGAACACGAAAGACCGTCGGGGTGACTGATGTAGCAGAGAACAAAATACAATTACAAAGACCCACGCTCACACGCACGCACGGACCGACACACGCATGCACACACATCTCCAGGTTAGGAATGAGAAGGTACTTTAAGGGGAACCCCTTCGTACTCAGCTTTTGAACGTATATTATACTGTGGTCACTGTTCTCAGAGAAAGAATGAGGTAACGAGAGGTAAAGAAAGAGCGAAAGAAAGTGAGAAAGCCTGAAAGAAAGGAAGACAGAAATAAATAATAAAAGACCCTCAAGGTAATGTCGAATTGGTACAGAGT
>NC_140278.1:10692931-10875431 GCF_964030765.1 Micromesistius poutassou
GTTGCAGGCCTGCGTGTTCACACATCAGTCATTCAGGTGATTCCCCTCCAGTGACACTGTGTGTGAGACACCAAACGGTTAACACGACAGAACCTGTCAAGTCTCTATAAATAGCTGCAGGTTGTGATGCCGTACATTTCAAACCGCATCCTCTTTCTCTCAACCTTCCTTCTGCAAACAACAGGATGCAAACATATATTGAAAAAAACATATGAGGCCCAGTTTTCAATAACTGTTATTTTTTTCTTGCTTCTTGCTTGTTTGTAGAAAATGGAAAATTCACAGTGCATGAAAAAAAACTAAAACACAAAGCGGAAAGAATTAGTTGATAAACCGTGAGTACACCCGCTGTGGTTAATGTGTGTGGGTGTAAGAGATGGTGACATGTTTCACACAAGATGTAACAACCCACTTTCCCTCCAAAACAAAAAAGAAAAGTACATCTGTGGCATACGGCCGCCCAGCACTTGGGTTTTCCCTTTCTTGTAAAACGGCATATGGAGCTTCGTCTTCCTTCACCTCCAACACAAAGAGGAGCCACTCTGTCATTAAAGATGGGATCATATCATTCCAACTATGAATTGTATGCCTGCTGTACCCTCTGTACGTGCGGCTAAAAATAGCCTCGGCATGTAAATGCCTGTGTAGCCAGCGGCGGAACTGTGCACAACAGCCAGCAGTTTTGGCTCAGCTTTAATGTTTCCAATAGGACCTTTCTGTTCAGGGAGGTGGGCCCGACCCACCTGTTTATATTCATAAGTCTCCCATCGTGTTTATGAGTGTGTGTGTAAGTGCATGTTTGTTGATGTACAAGTGTGCCATTGTACAGCGCCATTGGTAAACGGATGTACCTGTGTCGCTCTCGTCATCACCCTCTGTCTGCGCTCCATGATCCTACACACGTTGATTCACACACCCTAACACAACCCAATCAGGAGCTCATTCTCCTATAGCTCTCCTATCCTATTTGGACTTTTCACTTTTTTGGGATTTTTCACTTGTTGTAAATTCTGGTCATGTGGGGGGTCTGAAGGGGGAGTCCTGGCCCAGTGATGAGGGCTTCCCACAGGGCGGGCTTCCTCTCCTTGTCCTCCTTGTGTACACTGTCTGCAAGAGACTAGCAGGGGGTCGTGCGCGAGTGCTTTATCGCTGGCTCCACTACGCCTGTGGAGCCCCTTGTTCCTCTCGGAGGCCAGGAGCCCGCTGGCCATCTTCACGGTTATTTCCCTCCCCTACGCCAAAGAACACACGGCAGATAAAGGCGGCGGCAGTCAGGGGGGGGGGGGTAGTGTGGTGGTGTGTGTGTTTTTGGGGGGGCTTGTAGTGCTCACTATCTGGCCGAGTGTGGGAAAGGAGCGGGCACAGGAACTGGTGCAGGAAGACGAGTGAAACATCTGCATGATGTACTCTTGTGTATCATGTGTGTCTGTCTGTCTGTCTGTCTTTAATGCTTCAAGGAGAAACATATTGACCACTATAGCAACCTTTACTGAGGAAGTATAGTATTTTGAAAAAGACCCTCTCTACATATAACAAATATGTGTTTGTACAACCTGTGTCAGGCCTGAAATCTCATCTCGTCATCTCTATGTATTTTATCCACACTTATTTGACGGGAGATGTACCACCGTCGCCGTTAAACATATTTGCAAATCCTAAGACACAATAATTTAAATGGAATTTCAATAACTCTCTACTGTCTGTGCTTTGTGTTTTGTCCCAACAGTTAACGAGATCATCAGAAACGACCTCTCCTGCATCTCAGTCCACGCTCACGCATAGACGTCCAGACGTCCAGAGGCAGCACTGTGCCCAGCAGGCTGAGATCTTACTCCTCCTCAAAACACTGCCTCACAGCATCCTCTCGATGAAGAAGAAGAAGAAGAAGAAGAAGAAGAAGAAGAAATAAATCGAAGAAGATCTTTCACGTGACGAAATGACCATCAGCTCCACAGAACTCAGTCTGAGTAACAGCCCTTGACCAGGGATTGCAGGTGAATGTTTTAAAACTCGTGTCATATCAGGTTCAGAAACGTATGAGGACACATGCCTTAATCCACAACAAGCACTCCTTACTGGACCAAAACAAGCTCAGTCTGAATATACAAAAATAGAGTAAAATGATCTCCACAAATGACGTTCTCCGTTCTACGGGTGATTCATTTAACGTACGCTAATGCATGGAATACAATAGCGGAAAAATCAGTTTTGTGAGTCTCAGTTTTGCTTTATTTGCCTGTGCAGTCCAACCATACCATTCCACGTGGTGCCTTATAAAAAAGAATATTTTGCTGCAACAAATATCTGCAAACACAATTCAATGCACTCGTTTGTTGTCTATCATAATATCCCTCCTTTGGTTGTATACATGTGAAATATCGTCATTTCAATCATTTGTTTACAGGGAAAAAACAAAGGCTGGGAAATATGTAGGGGATATATGAAAAGCTTATTAATGTATTTTTTTCCTTTGTTTTAATATTATTATCCGATTTAATGTTCAATTATACTGAATGTCATGTATGTTTTTGTATAATCATATATCTGAAATGTACTTACATATGCCTTATTCTTATATTATGCAGTTTTTTATTTAGCTTTTGGTATTGTGTTTGTGTCATTACTATTTTATCTCCCTGCTATCCTTTTTTTATTTTTACTCTTTTCACCTCTGTGCCTATTTCTATTGCCCTTGCCCAGTCTTCCACTTCACTATTAATAAGACATAGAAATACTTCAGACAATCTTTAACAATTGTACATATCAATCAACAGTTGACCAACACAATCTTATAAGGATGCAGCTATCCAAAAGTAATGTTATGCATTATGTTTTTGAATTTCTTTGAGAGTGCTATCTAAAATGTATTTTAATATCCCTTGACCCATTGTCCCATCCCATGTCCATCAATAACTCTGAGGCATTGTGTGTTTTTTATGATAAATCTGTGAAGTTGAGATAAATTCCGCTTATGACAATAACTGAACTGTTCATGTCAAAGGATTTTTCTTTGATGAAACTATTGTCCAGATTTCAAAATTGCCGATATGATATTTGTTACTTTATTCCCTGAGAGTCTAACAATGCTTAGTAAATAACCCAGGAAGATGAATAAAGCCCGCACTTTAACATTCTTTTCAAGACCAAATATTTGAGATTCATTCACTTTCACTGTAACAAGCAAAAAGCTAAATTGAACTAATCATTTCTTCCAAAGAGCTCTCCTATTTTCAATGTAAGTAACGTGTTTAGTTGTCTTTCTTTGAGCATGCACACATTTAGAATGTGGGGATCATTTAGCTGACAATAGCTAACCATATAGCTTCCTTATACATTTTAAACATATAAATATCAGCATGGCTAAATTGTATACAGTTTTTATTGTGTGCCTTATTGTTCTGCAGCTTCGATACTATAGCATCTCTTTTTTTATATGTAGGCACTACGTGAAACATGTGTCTTTGAAAATGTAATATTTATGAAAAATAAAACTGTGTTTTAAGTACTTAAAGTGTTAAAGTTCTTAATTAGCATACATGTTTTTTTACCAATTCATTAATAATCGACATGATGACTATATTAGCGTGTGTAATATATATTTAAAAATACTGATCAAGATTTTACAAGGCGACATTATGTAATTTGGAGAGAGTCTTATGAATAGATAACCTATACATTTGAAATAAAAAGTAGGATTTATTATTTTAATATCATCCTGTTTATCAGGCATTCTTTCCATGTAGTCAATGTGCCAAAAATATTTTTTTGGAGGATGTGGATTATCGTCATCATTATTCAAGTTCTATAATAAATCCCACACAAAGCCCCGATGTGTTTTCAATGGAGGCTTGCCAGTGTGTGTTGTGACAGGTAGAGAGGGCTGTGGGTTTTCCAGCGAGCCTTGTTAGTATTTGGGGCGGTCGGGAGAGAGCCGCACTCGTGCTCCTCACCATGGGAGATGGGCAGCCCTCCTGTGTACCACCTGCCCGGTCCTGCACACTTTTTTCCACCCAGCAAAGTTCCAAATCGCCTATCGCCATAGCGACAGAAGGCAGGCCTAGGCAGTGCTCCCCCCGCCACGACCAAAAATAACTCTGCTATTTACAGATGCAGTCACACCCCTTTTTCCTGGCACCCTCCGTCCTCACCTCCGACAACGCCGTACCCTTTGACACGGCGTAGGCCTCGATGGCTCAACGCTACACTTTCCATTGGGAGTCTACCTCTCTCGCTCCCTCTCTCACTCTGTCCCCCGCCCAGAGATCAGGATTACTAGGTTGGGGGGGGGGGGGGGTGGGGGGGGTGGTGGGGAGGAACAACAGAGCATATCAATGGAAAAACAAATGGGAACGCCAAAAGCTTTTTTACAGACTTGGTTTGTCTGTCCAGCATGCTTGCTAGGAAGGCCACAGAGAAATGGATCTGCCAAAAGGTAGAAAAGTCAAAAGAAGAACAAAAGGAAAAGGAAGAATATGAGTGAAACAAGTTAAAAGTCCTCCCGGATCCTAATGACAGTAGCACGTGCCGTTCCCTCTCTCACTGGGCGTCCGGGAGCTTCCTCCTGCACACGGCAAAGGGCATGGCTTGGATGTTTCACTGTGTGGATTTATAGTGTCTTTATGGCTTTTTCCCTCACCCCCCCGCCTTCCTCCCTACCCCCCTTACTGCTCTCCCACTAGTCCCTTGATTTGGGCGTTTTATAAAGTGATTGCATAGGGACAGTCGTGAGGCCTTTGCCCTCTCCCATCGTCGGCCATCTGCAGCCAGTAAATCCTCGATATACGCCTGCCAGGAACAGCCCGGTTGACAAAAGCCATGGGGTTGACTTTAAGAGACACTTGAAGGGATAATTGTTTGACCATGCACCGGGACCTGTCTGTTACTTCTTCACATGTGCCATCTCTCTCTTGTCAGACGACGAGTATGTGCAGCCTTCGCCCATTTATTTTGACTTGCTTTTCAGTGATTGTATATGAATGAAAGTATTAAGACACACAATATACCAAGAATCAACAACGATCAACACTCTTTTAATGATAGTTCAAATGAACGGGAACAGTGTGTGTTTGTGTGCGCACATCTGTGAATGCAAGTGGGGTGTGATGTTTATGTGTGTGTGTGTGTGTGTATGTGTGTGTTCTAAGTGCGGGTCAGGAGGTGAGAGTCCACAGATGCAAAAGGTACCCGTTTCATTTCCGTTTCATTGCTCCATCCACCCAACAAAGACGACGCAGACGACCTACCGACACACTGGTCACATCGCTGGTCTGCGGTCACAGACCCACAGACACACACACACACACACATCACTGTTTTAAAAGGCCTTTGCAAAGACATCCAGATGCGTCTGGAAAATGTTGTGCTCTTTTATTCTCCATCTGCAATCATTCAGCTTGATTCACAATTTTCTGTCTCTTGCCATGCGTGAAATGTTGCGCAAGGGTTTATCAAATTTGGCGGCGGCGGCATATGTTTGAGTTTAAGAAAGGACGGCAAAGTGAGAATTGTCCGTCTATGTGATCACAACATGTGAGCTCCTCCCTGACCCCCACCACTCCTGCCTCCTCTTTCTCTCTATCTTTCTCTGTCTTGGTCTCCTCCCTTCATAAAAGCGTGTTCAAATATCACTTGGCTTGAGGGAGGAGGCCATTGCTTTGCTCTTAATGTTGATGTACATATGCACAATGTTTACGTTAAGGAAGGCTGCAGCATAGAACATTAGGGAAGGCCCTTAATGGGATGAAAGCACTCGGCCTGGGCCAGGAGTTCAGGGCAGGTGCACTCTCTTACGGTAGATAAAGGAGACTGGCACTGAAGATGAGTTCATGACAATCACTGTGAGGCTTTTAGACGCCTTCTTCATGCTCAATCTTCATTTCCCTTGACACTGATTTTGCAATAAGGATCCGGAGAAAAAGGGGAATGTCCATCTATTCATTTTAATGATCCCTCATTATTGACTGCTGGCAGGGAGGGGGCGAGCAAAGGTAATGATTCTTGCCGTTGCTGGCCAATCACTCCCCTTAAAGGAATAGTACTCTAAATAGTAGCACTAATGGATACCCACAGTGACCTCAGGGTGACCCCTGGACAAAGCACCAGGGAGCAGACTTACCGACAGCAACAATTTAAACATTGAAAGTTAGTAATTCTGCAGCTTGTCTGCCAGTTTACATGTAGCAAATTTCAATTTGACAGGAGATGTACCACCGTCGCCGTTAAACATCAATTTTCAAATGAGCAAAGCTCATTTGAGCAATGAATTATTGAAAGTACGGTCCAGCACCTATAAGTGTAAAGAGAACTATAAAATAGTTGACATTAGGTGATATCAGAAAATGTATCAGCCAACATAGATAAGCAACTGCCTTCTGTCTGTACAAAAGGTTTGGCAGTCCATCACTGACTTTAATTCCTGCAGTCTGGCCTGCAGGCCGAAGTCTGCAGTCGATTGGCTGAAAGCCCACGCTGACGTTTTCCAAAAATTTAGATCCCTTGAAAACATAGAGGTATTTCCTTCTCTGGCAAAATCTCTACTGAGATTGTCTGTATGTGTGTGTGTCTGTTGTTTAAGTGAATGGATTCGGATGGACGGATGGATTCGGATGGACGGATTCATGCCATGTGTTTGTATGTGTATGTGCATGTTTTGGCGTGTCTGTGTGCATGTGTGAGAATGAATATGATCCCTATCGGTCCTTCCAGCCATGTGAATCTGTGGACGTCGGGGTTAGAGGGCACGTCATTAAAAGCATTCATCTACAACTCTGCCAAAGCCATTGTGTACTGAAACTAACGGCAAAGACAACAGTATAATCTCTGAAGATTACCTGTCTACTGCACGCTGGCCTATATGAATGTTTTATCATAATAGCTTTTCTTTTTGCTAAGTGCCTGCTTGAGTGTTGCTTTCAACTTTTGATTACTTTATGTCTTGTTGCAGAAAAAAGGACAGGGCCCAGTAGCAGAGTACAGAGTAATGGATCTAACGGGAAAGGTTCGGACTGTCTACCTCTCTCTCTTCTTTTGAGGTAAACGACACTGCACGAGTAGGCTACTCCAAAACGGTGGTTGCAGAGGATCGGACCGAGGAGGTTGCAGAGACTAGTAGTACACAGACTGAGCCCAGAGGACGGAGAAGAGGGCCAAGCAGGTGGAGAGAGCAGGGAAAACAGACATGACATAATCATATAAATAATGGGCTACGGCAGGGTTCATATGAGTTCCATATGTTTCGCTCCATCAGGAAATATAGCATGTCAAGCGTCGCAGTGTAAAGAGATTCATTTACAGATATTGCACGAGGGCCCAGTTCCACGTTGCTCCATCTGTTTTATGTGGCGAGTCTGATCTCATTTGGCCTATTGTCACGGTTCGGCTGCTCGCTCCGATGTGATAGTTTAGTCTCTTAAAAAATATATTTTTTATATATATATAAATACATCTTTTTCTCTCTCTCCCCATCCAGACGATTGTGGTTTCAACCCCCCACCTCCCCCTCCCCCCCACCCCCCCCACCCCCCCCCCCCTCCACCTCCTCCTCCCCCCCCCTCCCCCTCCTCCTCCTCCTCCCAGCAGACGTCTCGTCGCGCGCGGAGAATGAGGCCGATTGCATAACGGCAGGCGAGACCTGATCGTTCCTGGCCTCACGGAATTCAATCATTCTCTGCATTCTCCAGATAACCGTGCGTTAAGATTTCCCTTATGTATGTATTAATTGATATTGCGCTCAAACAAAAGGAACTGGGTAGATGGGAGGATAGACAAGGGGTATAGTTGCAGGTATATTTGTCTTAGTCATAACAGATGAGTGAATCAAAACATAGCTAAACTGCTTATTGCATTAGCAGAGGGTGACTAATTACTTTCTATTGCAATTCATGACCAATACTTGAGTTCTAACCACACTTAAGGTGCTGCAGACTGATGTATTGGGGGGGGGGGGGGGGGAAATAGGTGAGGTATGAAACACCAAATGATGACACCAGATGGTAATACTAGTACCACTGGGACCTGAATCACAGGATAACTGGCCATGAGAACAGCATTCGGAATTGACCCAGTGGAGCAACATAACAAATAAACAGACTGACAAACACAACTTTCACATATATCATTTTTTTTTAATTCAAAAAGGAGATATGAACATTAATTCCAGTGGTATGTCTAAACACACCAGGGGGACGCATCACATCCACACTAATGAGTATGGCAGGACAAGCTGTTCCTGTTGATAGTTAAGAGCACTGAAACTTTTTCAAAATGTTTTCATAAATGGTTAGTAGGCCTACGACATCTTGCTCTCACCATGTGGACTAAGACAAGTAGCCTACATTATACATTCATCCTGAAAAGAGCTTCCGCAGTTCCCAAAAGTGTTTCATTTATTCATTCAAGTGTCATTTATGTCATTGATTCAGTAGTAAAGCAGTATTTAATGCTGCAACGCTCCCATTTTCCCATCTCAGAGAGATCCAAGAAGTCCGCACGTTGCACTAATGCATGTTTCACTACTACGAGGATATTACTGTAGTCCTATACTGCCCTCTAGCGGAGGTCTATGGGAATCGCTTCTAGACTATGCCAATAAAGTTGGCCTACACTTATTGTTTGGACACAGTAACTGCTCATTGTCACAGCAGTTTAACCCTGTGCAGCAAAATAAATGTAATAAATTTAAAAGATACCTATAATGTACTTGCAGGACATGGCTGGATTAGGATTTTGTTAGTTTTGGTCCAATTCAGGTATTCACTTAGAATGCAAAGGTTAAGCATTCGGGAGATAACAACCTGAGCACGGGCTGCTAGAAGAACAATAACTAAGCTCAGACCAGGGATGCAAACAGACCTATGGTCAAAAAAGAGAGAGATTTTCGAAGCCCGCGCCCCCGCAGCAAATATCAAATAATGACATTTCCACCAACCTCATGTCATCCCCGGCCCACCCTATACACAGACAAAGTGCAAACTGAAATTCTTAAAATGAAAATCCAAAAAACGTTAATTTTGTTTAACTAGTCTTCAACACACACACACACACACACACACACACACACACACACACACACACACACACACACACACACACACACACACACACACACACACACACACACACCTCTCCATTGGCAATCCGATTGCACATTGGAATCGGGAGTACTACACTTTCCCTGATCTTTTCGGCTGCTGAGGCCTGATTCTGGCTGGTAGCTGGTAAAGGATTGTCCTTACAGAGGAGCTGGGCCACACTTTGGGTAGATACGATGGAGGCCACTCTCTGTGTTGTGCTCTGGCAGTGTTCCAACAGGGCATGCAGCCCTGCATGCAACCATAATTTATCTCTTTAACGCAGAGAGTGCATTTAGCACATCCCTTTTTTTTTTTTAAAGTCTGATAGTTTGAAATTGCGTTGACTGCCTTGACCTCAATTGCAGTTTCAACTTTTAGCCAAGGCCACTTCCAACTGGTTTTACATCCTTTATCCACTTGTTGCACAGTAAGTGCCGCACTCTCATCAAATTCTCTCAATCTGCAAATGAAGAGTTTAATATTTTAGCCATACTGTAGCATAACGCGACCAGACTGAAACCGGGACGTGTGATCACCCTAGACTTTCTGTATCATAACGGAGAGAAAAGTAGTTCACTCAGCCCCCTTTCCTCAATGTGCCCTGCGCCACCTTTAGCAATCTATTTGACTCAATTAAAATGTATTAAATTAGGCCTAATTATATTAATTTTAGTATCCTTAAAAAAGCAGTGCCGCCTGTTGATAAAATAAGCCCACTCCAGTGTTTCCCACACATAGGCCAATATTGAACAACGAGCGCCACAAATTGATTCCGCTTTTCTTATTTATTTTTACTTGAACGCGATTTTTAAATGTAACTCC
This sequence comes from Micromesistius poutassou, assembly GCF_964030765.1. Taxonomy (NCBI): domain Eukaryota; kingdom Metazoa; phylum Chordata; class Actinopteri; order Gadiformes; family Gadidae; genus Micromesistius; species Micromesistius poutassou. The sequence goes on from NC_140278.1 coordinate 10,702,825, forward strand.
GCCAGCCCGAAATCGCGCCCCGGTAATGCTGCCAGTCCGACGTGTTCCCATTCCGACAGTCCTGTGCGCGTATGCAAATTAGCCATGTGCGCCAAACAGAAGAAGGGCCCTATCTTGCGCCCGGCGCAATTGACTTTCTACACCGACGCATGTGTCATTGCTAGTTTGCACCCGGCGCAAAGCTGATTTTCCCCCGCAGCAACCAAGCACCACTACACTTGCATGTTAAATATTATGATGTCAAAGCTTATTCATAGGCCTACGTGTGAAACTGCATAGAAATAGCGTGTGGATTGTGGAAAGATTTTTTTTCCCTGCATGAATGAACATAAATGAAGTATAGTAGGCCTAGGCTATGCCATCCGTTAAAATAATAATAATAACAATAATACATTCGAGCAAAGTATATTCCAGGCTTCCAAAACAAAGTTATTTGGGAAAGAACAGCTGATAAAGCGGTAAGTTGTACTTTTAAATCAATGCATCTGCAAACACCGTACAGCAAACACATATGTTCTTGACCCAGACATCGTGTACAAGCCCATTACTTGTGAGTATTTTTTAATAGAATGAATGAATGCGGGTGATGCTTGGTGCGCGTGTGTGTGCGCGCCCATCTGTCTAAACACACGCAAATTAAACACGTAAGTGTATGAGAAGGAAATCGAGTCAGTCGACCTGCGATAAGCAGCTGATTCTGAACGGACTCGTCTTCGAGATGGACGTGTTCTAACGCATTTTTAATCAATGAAATGTTAACACAACAGTATATATCTGACCATTTAATTTTCGAAATTTTAGGTGAAGCCGAGCTTCCCTTGCAGTAGAGAAGTCGCCACTACGAAAGAATGCAATGCAACTAGCGGGATCAAAACAAACTAGCTCCAGCGAATTACTACAATGCAGAAGTAGTGGAGAATGGCGAAACACAGCAACTCTAGCCTACTCTCAACCAAAATAAAAATAATCGCCGCCCGGTGCAGCAGTGTGAACTGCCCCGTTTTTAGAACGTCTCAGCCCGTCTCGTCGCAAGGAGTCGCGAGTTGCAAGCAGTTGCGTCGCGAATCTTTGGCCTGAACTGGGCTTTAGCATTATAAGCAGTGGCGGTTTTAGGCACGGGCGAAAAACGACACACGAGAAAGAAAATGATCCGCATTTTCTATTATCGATAATAACCAGTGTTGGGAGTAATGCATTACTGTAATGCATTACTGTAATGCATTACTTTTTGCTGTAACGCGGTAATGTAAGGCATTACAAAAAAAAAAAAAGGCAATATTTTACTCGGTACAAATCTCAGTAACGTGCGTTACAATGCATTTCAAACCCGAAATCAATTGACAGTTCGCAAGCCCCGCGCTCCTTTTTTAAGATTTCCTCTCCTCTGATTTCCTCTCTGGAGCCGTCGCCATAGCGAAATGCAAGCTTGACGGACCTTACCACTCATGTGATTGGACAGCGCGAACGGTCAATTGGTGTGTTGTTTTTATTGAGAATGAGGAGTTGTCGTCACGGCACAGAGCCCCGCCCCTTCCCGCCATGTTGGAAGGTACGCCCCTGAGAGTGCAGCTGAGCTTTGCGTTATTGTTGACACGGTAGCTGCTAGCAGAGGAGGTTGATGCAATTCTGTACTGTTTTAACAATTCCTGGAAATAACTGCTGCGGTAAAAACTGCTTCAATGCCTCACACGATCGTCGAGGAAACCATAAGAACAGTGGGCTACAGTTTGTCAGGTTCCCTAAATGGACAACGCACTGAAGGCTGCCCCACACTACGATTTTTGAGTCGGATGTATACCACACACATAAAGAGAATCTCAGCCGATTTGTTGCTCTCCGATCGTAAATACAAATACATGAGATTCGAACACAAGACGGAACACCACACACTATAGGACAATCTTGTCCGATAATTGCCCGCTGCAGGGCCGTGGAGGTAGAACTAGAGCAACTCGCGTCAACAGTGAAAATGGATCAGCGTCTTTTGACAGCAGTGGTTTCCGCGGTGCTTACATAATATCAGAGAATATCCGCGTCAGTTCGGCCGCGGCGCAATTAATGAATAAAGATCATAAACATCATACTGTAATAATGCTGTACAAGTGTTCTGAGACACGGCTGCGAACCGGCAACTTTATAAAAAAGTAGTGCCGGTTTGGTTCCGTGCCGCTGCCGTATCCAGTGGAATAGCCTACATCGACTATAATGGTTTCTAATGTCTTCGGCGAACGTTTTTATTGCCGTGCCGCTTCCGTGACGGTTCTGGTGGAAATTGCCCTTCACTCAACATTCCGAAAATATCTATCATGTTGGATATGTTGCGTATTTCCTCATCTGTCTCTATGCCGCTCTGACAACGTTGCCCCTGGCAACCGATAGCCGTGGATGCCATCATGGCGGACGGGCTCAAACCCCTCCCCTCCCCAAAAATCACGTAACTCTTCATTCAATAGCGTCAAATGTTTTATCTGCTGACAAAACACAATACCTGTTGGTTTTTAGTTCACTCACTGTTCAGGGAAACACATTGTTAATGACATTGACGGATTGTGAATTTTGTAATTGACTCAAAAATTGTATATTTATTATTAAATAACACTTTTGACTCTTCAAATAAAGTGACCATATCACTTTATTTGAAGAGTCAAAACTGTTGTCTTGGCTTTGTTTTGTTCATAGTAGTAATGTTCATGTCATGATAAATCTGGTTAGGTCAAAACTACAGGAATATACATTTTAAATATCAATTATACTGTACAGTAGTAGGCTCTAGCTCTATTGATTTCAATATACCTAAAGTTACAGTATTTCTATTATAAAATATATTGCACCATGAGCCATAACTGCGACCATTATATTATACTTTTGTTGGCCTTAAGCCTAGCTCAGTCATTATGCCATACCACATCACCTCCTGCTGTGTAATGACCTGCATTGAACACAAGAAGATCTATTGAACACCAAATCCATATTTCCTTTTATTTTGGCAAAAGTAATGCAAAAGTAATGTAAAAGTAGTGTAATGCCTAACAATTCAAAGACAGTAATATTGTAATGTAACTAGTTATTTTGAAATGACAGTAACAAGTAATAAATAATGCATTACACTTTTGAAGTAACTTGCCCAACACTGATAATAAACCCCCCCGTGATTGGTAGATCATCTACTAAAAAAAGTAAATGCATAGATACAGTCTATGATAAAACAGTAAATCAGAACGCTGCGCGCGCGAAGCAAGTTGTTTCGGTAGGGCGCGCGCACCTGTATCTCGCGCTGCAAGGATTTTCACTTAGTCTGACCCTGGAGTTTGGCGCCGCGTCTGAGGGTCTGATTATAATTTCATCAACAGTAATTCTGTATTGCAGCTACCGTTGATGCAATACAGAATTACTGTTGATGAAATTATAATCAGACCCTCAGACCCTCCCAGACCCCCCCCCCCCCCCCAAAAAAAAAAAAAAAAACGACCATCGGATCTACACGATTCACACAAGTCACCCAAACAGCCGTGAAAAAAGCGGTAGCGGCCGAAAAGCGCGCTGTTTGCATCCCTGTCAGACACATGACCGGTGCAAAAAAAATAAAGACTTGACAAATTGTCACTGGTCAGACTGGTCAGGTGTAGAGATGCTTTTGTTGCGTATCGCAGCACACAACATTGTCCTCACGGCTTGATGCCTGGTCCTCGTGGCTAACCTGGGGCTCTGAACGAGAGGAGGGATAGGGATATGCAAATATACAACAATGCAACAGCTCACTCAAATATAAAAATATATAATTTCCCATATAATATACTTTCAAGTGTGACATGTCATCATATAATACCCAATGGAGCCACCAATGCACAAAGACCCTGAAGATATAGTCCAAATGAGGGGAAGGCTTGTTCAAAGTAAACAGGAGCTCCATCTGGTGTAGGAATTTCTGTTCATGATTAATTCTGAACAAAATGTTACCCAAGAAAATAAATTACAATTTCATTTCAGTATCTTCAATATTGTTGGTCTCCCTTGCACCAACAGCTCACTGGGCCTGCATTGGAATTCAAAGAACACTCATGAGTTCATACAGCTGTGTGGAGGTGACTTTGACCTCCCAGCAGGGGGCGTTTAATGAAGTCAACATCAGGACCACCAGACAATAGAGGGGACCCAGCCTCCACCAATGTTGAAACGCTATAGACTGAGTGCATCACAAAATAGTATTTCAATAGCAAGTTTACCAATTCAGGATATGTTGACGTCTTGCTCAGATTGGGAGCCATAGCCCCATAGGCCAAAACGGATCTGGTAGAGCAAAACAACGCATTGTATAAAGACAAGCATGTGTGTAGCAATATTGCAGAGTTCCCACCACAGCACTTCAACCATCTCACACCAGGCTTTGTGATCAAGGGGGGCCCAAAGGGCCCCCCCCATAATCACAGCCTACATATAGACAGTCAGCTCATCAAAAAGTGTGTTACAGTGTAGTGTTTTGAAACCCTACACAATACTGCATATAAATCAGCAAATCTAGGAAAATTACAAGAATGGTGAAATGCATGTCAAACTTAAAGTGGGAAGAACAGAGAGGCTAGTGATAGGATGATTCTGTGTGAGACAACTTAAACCAACTGAAGGAATACAATTCGGGTTACTCACTGCGGTGATCCTGGGAAGTTCATCAGGCGGTGGCCACGTTTCTCCGGAGTGTTTATTCAAAAGCACACACAAACCAAAATAAAAAAACGATAGGTAATTTTACTAATCTAAACCTTCACCTTAATGTTTGAGACGCGGGAGACACAGGTGAACCAAATTAAGCGCTAATGAGGATGAACTCACTGTGATTGGCTGTGAGCGAGAAGCTCGAGACGAGGACGAGGATTAACCACATGAAGACATTTTCGTATCTGCTTTTCTTAGTTGCGTAACGTCACGGTTAAAGGTCCCATGACATGCCACCAGGTGTGGTGTGGTTAGCCGTTACAAGCCGTTTTGAAAATCTGTCTGTTATGACATCACAGGTGGGCGTGTCCAGTAGTAACAAACGTTGCAAACGTTGCTCATCTATCCGTCACACATCTAGGTGGACACGCCCACCTGTGATGTCATAACAGACATATTTTCAAAACGGCTTGTAACGGCTAATCACACCACACCTGGTGGCATGTCATGGGACCTTTAAATAACCACATGTGTTCAGATAATGGCTAGATGGAAAGTGAACCTACGAGGTAACGCTCAGCGGATCGCATTTCATGTCCCATTTACTATTTTTAGAAAAATTAGGCCTTCTACCTTCTAATTCAGAATTTGACCATGAAATCTTTTTTTTTTTTTTTACTTTCCCTCCCTATGCCTTAAAGTTCACACATCTCAAGGACAGGACTTACATAGGGCTGAATATTCTGATGCTCAAATATATACTTTTTTCAAACACAATTAAAGACCTATCACACATTATTTAAAACCAATAGTCAGACATCCACCTCAAATGTAGGCAATTTATTTTCAGTCTTGACTGTCATTGTACAATACAATCCAGCGATACTAAACAATAATTGCTGAAACATTTGATGAACATATAAAAGCCGATAGGGCTTGTACATCAGAATGCATCAATGGTATGTCTTCTTGCTGATACGCCAAAGCGAGGTAGTAGCCTACTGCAAAATCCTGAACCAAGATAAATATACCATGACCTAGGCTAATGAATACTTTGTCATTTCTCACATGAGAAACACTGGCACTTCAAACATAAGGACTTGCAGTGGGGAAAACAATTCACGGTTAATTACTCAACAATGACCAAAAAAAATGTAACATCAAAATAACTCCATAGTACTTCAAAGTTACGTTGCGATATACAAGCACTATAGGCCTGAATCAATGTGATACTGATTGTAGTGATCCCTAATTCACAAAACTATAAAGCCACACAGGAGCAGGGCTAAAGATCTCAAGGAGATGAATAGCCTCACAAAAAGGCACTTTTTAAACTCAACATGTAGGCCTAAAAAATAAGACAAAAAACATACAAAACATGAAGCAGCATGATTATATCAATAGTTTCCAGGAAGTGTAATTTACACTGCATTAAATCTCATACATCTCTATAAATGTCTACAACATCTAAATTAGTTAGTGAATTACCAAAGACGTCAAATGTGTTTGACAACTTTGACTGTTTTTACAGGCAAAAGCTTTTTATTAAATACATTTCTTAGTTTAGACATTTGGTGTTACAAGGATCACCAGACTTGAAAAGTCCGTAAACACTAACAAGTGGAAACATGGAAATAGCTCCAATCATGGAGCCTAACTGGACTACTGCTCCACACCACACGAGTGCGCTGTGGCCCTCATCTCGCAGAATCACTCCAATAATGACCTTCACATAGGACAGGGTTAGGACAAACAGGATCCAAGAAATCACCTGCAAAAAAAAAATATCATGTTGTGTGTCATGTCAGTGAACCATAGCTATATGCATTGTGAATCATGTCATCATGTAAACACATTATGCAAGTGCAATAATATATGAACATATATACATATGAATTGCAGATTGTTTTTTAAAAAGCTCAAGTCAGAAATTGTTTCTATAAATATATATTTTTAACTACTGTTCTACATTGTGTAATTGTCATGACTTACTATGATAGCCACACCAGAAGGACTGTCGACTAGTGGAGGACAGGGACTGAAAGCAGCCACTGCCATGATGTAAGCTCCGAAGCCTGTTCCGACCACGGTCAAAAACAACATGAACACGAGGGACCTGCCAGAGAGACACACAATGAATTCATAAACACCTTTCTTAGTTAATTTCCACCTTTTCATAGTTAATAACAATTCACAAACAACCACACACATCAAATAAGTAAAATCAAGTGGAAGGTTGAAAACAGTAAAAACAAACAAAAAAAGCCTAAGCAGAGATTAAACTACAGCACACCAGTTGGCACAGCAGGAATTACCTGATTGGTGTGAACATGGCAATGAAACAGGCCACTGGGTTGGCCACAGCTGCCATGGTGGCGGCGAGGTGGTAGGCCTGGTTTCCATAGGGAAGACAGGAGTAGGACTGCACCGACGGCAGCACAGCGTTGGTCAGCGCATTGACCCAGGCCAGCACAATGAAGATGAACACCACCTCGCGCTTGCTGTACGTGCCCATCCCAAAAGAGCTTCTCCTCTCCCTAGCAGGGGGCTCCAATGAGCTAATCATGGGCCTCTGCTCTGGCGCTTGGCTGTGCAACAACAGTCCCTGCTCCCTCTTGTCCCTCGCCGACTCTTCCCCCAAATACCGGTGGTCCTTCCTCTCTCGCACCACAGCGGGGTGGTGGTTGAGCAGCACAAAGGCCCCAAGACACACAGCCATCATGGCGCTGAGGAAGACGAAGAACACCTGGGCTGAGAAGTTTGCCGGTTGGTAGATCGCCTGTAGGTCCCCACTGCCGCCACCTGTCGTAGTGGTCAAGTTGAATGTCTCCTCGGCGACGCTTGCCACAGTGGCGTTGCGGCAGTGGACCAGCCCCACCCCCTGGATCAGAGCCACCAGGGCGGGCACCAGCCCGCTTAGGCCTTCACCGACAAAGTATGTGGTGAGGAACTGGGGTCCCAGCCTCATCATGAAGGGCAGGAAGGTCACCGAGGACGTGCAGTCCACCACGGACAGCAGGAAGCTCAGCACCAGCAGGGGCACGCTACGCACGGCGCCGGCGAACTCCACAGCGTGGTTCCAGAAGAAGGCCAGAAGTAAGGTGGCGACGATGCCCAGCACCACGATGCAGTAGATGACCGGCCGCTCGTCCAGCGCGCCCGGACGGAAGCGGTGCATGAGGGTGATGAAGAGGGGCCCTACGTTGGCCATCTGGACGATGACCGTCAGGTAGGACGGAAGGTACCATCCCTCGGGGATCTCCGGGACCACCAGGGGCAGCTCCACCCACATCCCATTGATGGCCACCCATGAGCCCATGCCGAAGAGACATGCCAGCACATGGGTGAGCAGAGACATGGTATGTATATGGTGGAATATGGAACGTGAAACGTGTTTTGGCGGTGATCTGAAAATACAAAATAAATGACTGAAAACACTAAGGTCACAAATTCAACAAGAACAAATAGTTACACATTTAAACACACTGACTGTAGAAAACAGCACCAGTGAGGGTGTATCCGAGATGGTGAGAAGCGTTTGACTATTATGACAGACGGTATGTTATGAAAGAAAGAACACATGGCTGTATAATTGCCCCTTTGAGAGGGGCGGTGTCTCATAACCGTCCTCTTCCCCTCCCTCACAATGAGAGACCTTTGACACACTAACACACTCACCCCAAAAAAGAGCCATGTGTGGTGTAAAACTATACACACACTGATGGAAAGTACACACACAAACACACACTTAAGCTTGCACTGAGAACAACAAGCACGATGAATACCCATGTTGTTTATTGCTAACGATTTAGTTCAGGAGATAATGTTAGAAATTAAATGAAAACATAATAACATTGTGAGTTCAAAAGCATTCCAAGAGGCAACTGTCCCACTATGCCACTGTTGAAGTTCTCAACAACCTTCTCCATTCATATTCCCACAGCCTACTATTCATCATCTTACCTTACAGAGTGGCTAGTAAGATGCTATGCTCACCTATTCTATATTTTCCTCTTAGAATAACATTTCACTCCATCTTGGTCACAGCATCGTTATCAGTAAGTATGACGGCACGTGTTTGAATTATCTACCCTCTACATATACAACACACACAAAAACCAACACACGAACTCGGTGTCCGGTTGCTCACTAGTGCACCTGATGGGCGGAGGGGGAAGGACTACGCAGGCGCACTGATTCTATGTCACTCGGACACTCCCTCTGCTACTGGAGCCGATTCGGGGACAAACATCGCCCGACCTGTGGTGGTCCAGGCTCGGTCATAGACTTTATAATAGTGAATGAAATGTAACTTATATGATCCTACCTACGCGACGATTAATTAACGTTTGCGGTTCTGATTGTTCTGATAGCCAATTTATGTGGCACAAAATTACAATAAATATATTAATTACCAACTGTAGTTAGCCTATGTCAGCCCGAGACCAGCAACATATGAACATATTATATATTTATTTACTAATGTTGCTTATTGTCATGGGTTGATTACTTGATGGTGTTGCTTTTTTTTAACATAGGTTTTAATTCACTGTGTACCTAACAACCAAGTTGCAGTTATTTAAAGTGAATACTTTTCACTAATAAGAACCGGAAATTTAATATTCAGCGCCGCGCACGTAGCAGAGCCATCTCTTTAAATAGCTCTGTACGTACGTAGGAGCCCGAGCTCAAACACATGCTGACTCCGAGCAGTTCATTCATTGACACCGGTTTGCCTGCATGCCATGTGCTCCTGCTTCTTCCGTACGAGTAGCTCCGCCCTTTTTCTCATTCTCAGTCAACCAGACACTACTATGAGCCGAACCACAGAAGTGTGTGTGTGTGTGTGTGTGTGTGTGTGTGTGTGTGTGTGTGTGTGTGTGTGTGTGTGTGTGTGTGTGTGTGTGTGTGCGTGTGCGTGCGTGCGTGCGTGTGTGTGCGTGTGCTGGATCTGTCTTGGGCTGAGTTTGAACATTACACGTAACAGCGGACAGAGCTCTGTGTATTGAGGGATCAGTATCCCATCCTATCCTGCTCATCCCTTACTATTTTATTGTATTTTATGCTGTTGTTAAAGCGGGTTTATTTACAGTTAAATAGAGAGTTATGTCCTTGACTTGTATTTTCATTCAGTGCTTCCTGTGCACCAACCTTGAGAGACCCACACACGCACACAAACGTACTCACACAGACACAAACACACACTTCAAATCCCAACAGTACATTTAGGTGCATACAAGGTGCTGTGAATAAAATGTGAAAAAGAAAGACATACAGCATAAATTGACCTACCACGTGCAAATACAAATCTAAATCGACTTCAAACGCTTGCTTAGTTGCATCAACTAAGCAAGTTGCATCAACATAAGACTAACTACTAGTCAAAATAGTCTCTTTCCGAAGGTTCTTTCTTTAACTGATAAGAGGTCATAGACACTCAGAATGAAGAAACAGCATATAGCAACATAGGCTTATTCTTATACAAAAATTGGATCCAGGCTATATCAAAATATAGATAATATTATACAATATGATATATTATATCATATTGTACATTATATTGTACATTGTAGGCTATTTATATATGATGCTATACCTGCAGCACAATTTATCAATGATCAGTGCTTGTCTTTTGGTAAAATATGCAATGATCTATTTTGTTGCAACAACATTTGATGATTTGTACTGGACACATTTTAGCTTGAATTCAGAAGCAAGATAATTGATCATCACTTTCAAATCACATTTATATGTCGTCATTTGGCAGACACTCACAGGTAAGACTAGGGACAATAAAAACACACATTAAACATTAACGACGCATGGTAAAGCACCAATAAGTTGAACAGAAAAAACAACAACTAATTATTGGAAACACATTAGAAATACCTGCAGTTACGATCCACTTCAGATGACTGGGTATCCTGAGTGTTGGAATGTAAGTTTCCCAGCAAAGTGGCACCTGTTATGTTACACAGCCAGTGATCCTCTTACGTCAACGCTACACTAACCTTTTGCAGGTTTCTGCTGTGTTCAACAGATGAAAAAAACTGAGATTTGCTCAGTGCTCATGTGATCACAGAGGGGCTGTACGGGGGGGTATAGGGGGTAGGTTGGCTGGTGGTACTCGGGGGGAGGGGGGTAGTTTGGTCTTGGCTGCCAGAATCCTGGGACACTAGTGAGAGAGAAGGAGAAAGAGATGTGGGGGGAAGAGAATCAAATCAAATGTGAAAAATTGAATGAGGGAAGAATGTAGGGGCTTCAATGGAGAAGAGTGAGGGAGAGAGAGAGAGAGAGAGAGAGAGAGAGAGAGAGAGAGAGAGAGAGAGAGAGAGAGAGAGAGAGAGAGAGAGAGAGAGAGAGAGAGAGAAGGAGGCTAAAGGTCTACAAGGGTGGACATGCTGTCCTGTATGATGTAAGGTGAATCTTTGTATTCAGCCAACCATAAGATTACTTTGGATGGCAACGTTGGGATTTCTCAGTGGGCAGTTGGTCAGCACTCAGCATGGCTTTTGTTCCGCATAAATTCCAGCTCTCCTCCTGGGGAGCTGATTTAGTGGACTGTATTCACAGAGTGCCCCCCCACCAGTTCGACCTCCACTGTGCAACTAGTGAAAATATGCTTCCCGGTACTGTTTATTCAGTTACACATTGCAGGATAATTACCTATTGAATATCTTGAGCTTCTCACAGAACTCAATTCAAATATTTGCCATCCGATCTAGCAAATTACTTTAGTTAATTTCAACCATATTTCCCAATTTTCCAGTTAATTTGTATGAATAGATTAAATGTACATTGGCTTGTAAAAGTACAATGTGTCTGCATTTGCTGTTTATGAAATCAAACCCAATGAACTTTGATAACGACATTTATAGATGGAAAGGAAGTAATACAAAGTAATACATGTAAAATTGCTAATTCGTGTGTGTGTGCGTTTTGGTTTCTGTGTGTCCATCCACATGACCAACCAACACACATGTCGATGTCTAGTCAAAGGACAGTGTTGTGATGACGCCTGAGGATTCTGTACTACATTCTCATGACCTATACTCATGTTTTTTATGTATGACTTCTTTCTTCCTCCATTCTAGCTCAGCATCAATATAAACAGACTGATAATTCAGTGTTTTCTAGTTGAATCGACTGCTTTCAGAAAATGACAGTACTCTATATATCTTTAAGGGTTCACATTAGCCTTGCTTATGTTAGAAAGTGTACTAAATAGCCACAGATTTTAAAATAATTCCCAATAATTGTGAACTTTCTCCACATCCTAGCTCTAATGAATTATAATATTGATTAATTATGTATATTGAAATGAAGGGTATAACTCAATACATGGGCATAACAGACGAGTGACAAGAAAAAAACCCTGGTAGAACCATGCTAGTGACGGATACCACGGATAGACGAAGTTATGTCTTATTTCGCTTAATCTATAGTATACAACTGCTAACACTAACCACAATAAAAGGGAAAAAAGAGGCATAATAAAGTGTGACTTGAGTTATGTGATGGAAAAATCCACATGTTTGTGTTTATAACTTAGGCCTTGTTCTTACCTTTCATGTATTGTCTTGCCAACCTGTCGACTATTCATTGACCTTTGTGTTTGAGTAAACGGGTCACCAAAGGAGAAGACACCCCCTTAGGGGGACACCCCCTCTTTTCCTTGATAAGAACACAGGCACCTCTTGGGTAAACATCAGAGTTGATTATTGACATCTACAATATGGGGAGGGGAAACTGTATAAAAAACCCTGTCAAACTGTATTCTTGACTCACTCTGCTAGAGAGGAGTCTAATGTATGCATGCATTAAACCTAGGATAGTTGCTTTCCAATGTATTGTGTGCTTTTTTGCAGTGGGAATCTCATCTGGCCTAGACGCAATCTCTGTTAAAGGGAATTGCCATGACAGTTACTGTTAGATTCCAAAGGCATGCCTGGCTAGTCAGGGTATGTAATTCAGCACCGACCACTGTCAATAAACAAATCAATTACAACAGTCCATGTTTCATTACAAAAGTGTTGTTCTTTGTTTACAAGTGACCGAACATCATTCTTCTAATTTAGTCTAAATACGATTCATCATGTGCATCCTGGGTATAGAAACATGAACAGTACAGAACATTTAGGGTCCCTAAAGTTAAAATAGGGTCGCAGTATCTTACAGTATAGTAAACTGACGTTGTGACATCAAAGCTGAAATGAGAAGGTACTATATTGTGCATAGTAACGTTCAAACATACTTCCAAAAGAACATCCACATTTAAAGACTGCATAGCCCCCATTATAAATCATTCAATACACAAGCATCCAGGTGGAAACATACTTCCAGCCGAAGATGGGAGTACAAACTTGACATACAAAAACAGGGCTAAATACCAGATATAGGACATTTACAATGCTTCAGACCTGTCCAGGCTTGTTACCTTGCTTACAAAATGTAACTTGTCATTGTGTTGCTATTCAAAAGACACTCATTATAAACAATATTTTTTAAAAGGTGCATTATATATAGGCATGATGTGTATTTCGAGATAACAGATTTTGATAATGTAAAGAATATGTTCATTATTTTAAAAGGTACTATAGAGTGTACTATAAGTGGCACATGACAATGACAGGAAGGTTAACCATTTAAATGATTAAAGATAATCAGAAACAGTGTACTGCTTTGGATTTAAAAGTGACATAGCAAAAAAAACGAGTGACAGTGCACAAGTGGAAGGACGGTTAAAGTAAAGGCAATTCTTCAGAAATATTGTCTCAACATGGCTAAAATCAAATACACCAAATTGCTTACCCAATTTTTTTTCCAAATATTGCATTACAATCAACCTTCCACACACCCTTACATGTATTACACGTGACAGTATTCAAAAACATATACAGTCTGGGAATATGATTCCAGAATAATAGGCATACCTCAACCTGAGAAAAGAATCTCTACAAACCAACTGTGATCTCTGTCAATTTAGTGCATTGATCGTTAGACTCTGTAGCATTTAAAACAATACTCACAGAATATTATATATAAAAAAATATCAAAAACAGCAGTGAGTAAAAAATACCACAGTGGCCCTGCCAACAATAAAATGTTTGTGAAATGTAAGATAAAAAATGTTTCTCAAAGCTGACACTCATCTGTAAGATACAATGTTGGTATCTTTGTCGTATCGGTCAGTGTGAACTGAATGTTACGATAGTAACTTGCAGCAGGGAAGGATAATATTATCCCATGAAGTAGTCCATGATAAATGAACAAAATAGTATGTGATGTGGCAGTTTTAAAGTTTAGTTGCCGTTGCACTGGGTTCATAATCGACACAATAACGAAAACGTAACATGTTTGAAAGTTTGATCGACCCCATGCTATACATCCATGCATTCTACTCTATGCAATCTCCCTATATAATATCAGGAACTACTTTATCAAAGCTAATGAGGGGGGGATATCATATTACATCCAAGCTGCCCCCTAGGGCATTCATACAAGAGTGACCTCTGTCTCAGGTTTCGGCACCAACGTACAGTCAAATAGACGGCCATTCAGCACTTCCCATCGGTTGATTTCGTGGTGCAACGTGACTGGTGTGTTCTCCTTCAGCTCTCCTCTGTTAGGGCCTTTGTTCCCAGAGCCCAGGCTTCGGCGGGCTGCTCACAGAGTACGCAAAGCGCCACGGTCAAAGGTGATCACGTGGGCAGTTTCTCGACCTCTTCTAAAAAGACGACAAACAATGAAGAAGAAAGACTTTTCAGCGGGTTCATTTTGAAAGGCAGAGATGGCGAGTTTGTGTGGGACTAAATATGCCTTTGGTCTGAAGAGGATGGTGTGCAGCAGGCCTAATGTTCATGAGCTCGGTGATTTGCTTGAAGGTGACTGACCACATGGAGAGGGGGTGAGGTCCTCCCCTGGGGTGGTAAACTGTAGGTCGGTCCCCAGTGCAGCGATGGAGCTCCTGGGACGAATGCAGCGGTCACCTGAGAAACTTCTGCGGAGCAATGCCTGCAAACAAGGATTTAGAAGGAAACGGTTAACGGTTATCTTTCTATCGTCTCAGGGAGAGTCTGAAACTACCAGATTCTGAGTGAGAATATTGTTGAGATTTGCTTGTGATCATTTACATGTTAAATCCCAAAATAGCCTAAAAATAAATGAAATACAGACAATAGCAAGCCCTTTGTCCACATAAACAGCACATTCCAACACCATGCTAGCTAGCTCACCCTGCGCGTCATAGGGCTGGTGGGGGCAGAGGCACTGCTATACAGACTAAGGCTTGAGTTGGACCTGCTGACAGTCAAGCCCTTGGTGGAGCCCCCAGCTGGGGACAAGTACTTCTCCTTGATCTTCAGGTTGGTCCGACCCTTCACTGTAGAGGTCAAATGGAAAGCAATTGTCAAGTAGAACTGATTTGGATTGAACCCCTTTAATCCATCCTTATATTTAGTTGATAATGATTAGATGTATAAGTAAAGCAGTAACTCTGTAACGCTTCCAATGGTCTCATGAATGTGGTCCTTTAGATTTAAACATGTCATGTCGACCTTCTTAAAAAAGGAGGAGGTTCTGTTTCCGTCTCCCAGGCACACTTGCCTCTACACGGGTCGTTCTTGACCAGAAACTCATCCAGAGCTGTCCAGCCTCCTCCAACCCGGACCATGAGGGTACTGCGTAGAATGCGCACCATCCGCAACTGTTGAGAATCCCCAAACTAAAGAAATACATTGGAAGAAAACGTAATGTTATTGTGCCATCAAAAATGATGCTGTTGCTTAGTAGCAGGTCGGTTAAATAATCCACTCACCCTATATCGATTGGCACTTATCTGCTCCACTTGGAACTTCCTGGGGCAGTTACACTGGGACACCTGTCGACTCACCTGTAGAAGACAGCATCATACATTGTTGTCATAATACTGAGCTATAATTTGACCTCTGACATCCATCAGCTATTAGTGGGTAAAACGCTCTGTGAGGAAATGTGTTCATTTTAGAACACTCCAAGCTCAGGGCATCTCTCTCCGTATTGGTTCGGGCATCCATCTATTCTATCTATTCAAAGCCTGCAAAATACACCTCTTCATTGATATGATCAGGGTCCAGCGGCCTCCGGTAAGGGTCTCTGCTCGGGTGGAGGGCGCTGACAAACTCATAGTAGTCAATGAAGCCGTCACTGTTGGTGTCGAAGATGCTCGCCACTGCATTCATCTCCAGAGCGTTGGTGGGAAACTCTGTTGGAACAGTGATATGGAGTCATGGTGTATTCAAGACCAAATTGACACAAATATATTAGTATACTGTAGTGTGTGTGTGGGGCTATGAAAGGTCCTGTATGGTCAAAAAGATTAGCCACGAGTACATGTTGACCGGGGCGTTAATATCGCCTGATGTTTAAAGGAGGAAAATTATGTTTGATTGAGTGGAAAGTTTGGGATGCAAGATTTTTCTAAGCTAAATGGGTTCACAGGCCCATAGAGATTGGGAACCTTTGGCTCAAAGGATCAGGGTTATGAGGAGTATTCAGCGAGTCATACTTGATGCTAAGACGTTATCCATGAACTCCTTCAGGCTGATGCGTCCATCCTGGTCGCGGTCAATGCTGCGGAACACGTCCAGGATGCGAGACTTCAGGTGGCTGATCCACTGCATGTAGCGCCTGCGCCAAACATTGAAGTCGAAATTCGCAAATTCCTCCATCTGACCACAAAAGAAAATAATTTAAAAATCATTTTCAAATCAATTACATTCATCTGAATGATTTGAGGTTAAATCGTTGATAGATGTGTTTGCAAGATAACCCCTTTCATTTGAATGAGGTACTTAATGAGGAGTACTGGGACCTGTATGAGGGTCAGCTGGTGCTGGTCCAGTCGGGTTTGTCTGGCCAACGCCAGGAGCCACAGCCTCTGCCAGCTGCCGACCAGCTGAGTTAGCTGGGGGGTCTGGGGGTCCAGGTGCTCCAGGGGGAGGGCAGGGGCTGGCTGGAGCTTTAATGCACTCCTCTTCTCTGGAATAAGGATTGGAGGGTTTCATTTAGCACTGAACATCCAAGTCATATTTGGACATTTACTGGATAACATATTTTAAAACATTGTCGTGTGGATGGCATACTTGTAAATAGTCTTTTGCTGGGGGAGATCTGCTGCTTGGGAATGCTTTTGCGCTTGCAGGATTTTGTGGCGTTTTCCACCTCCGGAAACTTTCTGTTTAACTCCTTCATGAACACCTGCACACGCAAAGATGTTTCATGAAGTAACTAATTACGGTATAATATGCATTATACACATATGTACATTCAATCAAATTCATCAAATTTCATATTTAAATCATATTTCCATCTCTATTGATACTAAAATGGAACCATACCATGTGCTGTGCAATGATGTCCAGGTTCTGCTCCACAGAGTCAGGGAGGGGCTCCTGGTCTCTGAGGCTGAGGGCCTCCTCTGCGGAGGAGATCCAGTCCAGGAGCCTCTGCCCCTCCTCCCTCTCCGCCTCCATGGCTGCCAGAGCCCCGTTGATCCTCTGGTCCTGCTGGTCGGCCCACGTCTGAACCTGGATCCAGAAGACAGGGCTGGGTTTGGTCAAGGCATACTTTGTATGGTGTCCAGTGGCTTGGGGTTGACACACCCGTTGGAAGTGTATCATGTAAATTACGCTTATGTTATTTTTACTTTTACTTTTTGTATAGACTGCCTTTTTTGTGGCTCAGATTCTACCAGCCAGCGAGCTAGTTGGCAGAATATAGTCTACTAAGTGGATAGGGTGTTTGACTCCCAGCTGAAAGGTTGTGGGTTTGAACCCTGATGACCACAGTCTACCTGTAGGCCTCCTTTTCCTCAGCACTATTAACTTCTATTCAACGTCTAGTAGTAAACAGAAATAGTAATCGTAGCCAGTCAGTTGTGTTCAGGCGTGAGGCCCCACTGACCTCCTCAAAGCGGGTCTTGGTGACACTGATCCAGGACTTCAGGGTGATAATGGAGTCCGGGTGACAGAAGGATAGGAGCTCCTCCCCCAGACACCTGATGTCCTCTAGTGCCATCTTTTGGGACTGCAGAGCACTCATGGACTCCTACACCAACCCCACAAATTAAAGTCAAGATATTAGTATTTTGAAGTCATGAAAATGAAACGTTTATTAAGCTTTTTAACTTCAAACGGTAGGATAATGCAGTGGTTGGGCAGGAGAAAAATATTTGTCTTTGAATTAGAATTAGAATCCCATGTGGCCCACCTCGTGCTGTTTGCGGAAGGTGAGCAAGCCCTGCCATTCCTCCGGTATGATGCCGTACTTCAGGACCCTCTCCACCTCTGACAGGCGCTCCATGAAGGTGTGGACGAGCTCATCAAACTTCTCAGCCTGGGGAGGATAAAGAATTTCATATTTAATATCCTATCTTTTTTACTCTTGTAATTTGATGACTATTTTTGCTATTCATTTTTTATGAAAAAAATACAAATCTTTTAAATTTCCATTTAAATCACAATGATTCAAATGGTTAAAAGGATTTTGAGACAAAGACAATGATTCAAATGAATCGCAGTCTTTGTGATTCAAACAGTTTCAAATGATTTTACAGTTTATATTATTTGGATTCAGAAACTGATTGGATAGGCTGTTACCTGCTTCAGCGCCACCTCAAGGCGGTCCTGCTTGGTGACAGACAGTTTGCAAACCGCCTCCCAACGGCTCTCCAGCTCATCCATCTGCTCCTGCAGCCAATGGGCATCGCTGGTGCTGCTCCGGGTCAGGTCCCGGACGGAGCGCTTCAGGGTCCTGATGCAACCCGCTCTCTTCCCCAACTCCTTCTGGAAGGCCTGATGAGAACCACATCCAAGGTTGGGATAATGTTATAAGCTTCTCTAGGTACGATTCAAGAGTTTAGCAAACACAGGAGATAACAGTGAAGCTTGGTGAATGCCTCTGCAGTTAAATTATAGTTTACCCTCAGTAAAAAGAGAAGGAGCAGAAAAGAGCGAAAGAGAGCAAGATTTTGAAAGTAAACCACTCAAAAAGCGTACCCTGCTGGACCCCTCTGCTAAAGTTTCGCCACTTTAGCAGAGGGGCATTCATGCACCTGTGATTGACAGGCATGATGGATTCCCCAAACTAATCAGAGAAGAGCTGCTCTGATTGCTCAGAAATAACCTGGGAGCAGTTTAAAATCGAAATGGATCCAGGCTCAGTCAACTAGAAACAGATATTCTCACAGTGCATTTCAATCATGAAAAGCTGATGGATGGCTTTGGCATTCTTAAGAAATTACACTCAAATGATAGCTGTTAAATATTACCTTCCTTAACTTTATCATTAACATATAATAACACAATTATATTGCGAACACCTAATGACGTAGCTTTACAGTAACATTTCCCTCTATTATTAAAACATATAGTAAGGAATATTGGCATGTATGATATAATGATACACCTCCGTACCTTATGCTTGTCTATCAGATTGCTGACCATGTCCTTGTCGCCTCCCACAGGCATGTCCTCGGCCAGCTGAGGCTCTGCTCTGTACAGCCAGTCATTCAAGGCCTGTAGGGCGTCTGTGAACCTGCCTGAGAACAACAGTGCCTCCTCCAGTTTGTGTTGCCTGGCAGAAGAAAGTCAGAATGATGCAGTTTACTGGAAAATGCATAGACATAGACAGAGCATGGGTGCTATCGTTAATCAACCTTTTTGAACATCCACATTGTCTCCCTAAGAAGTAAACAAAAACATGTCTATTTGCATCATTGTTGTATCTTGTAACCACAAATAACATTTGCACTTAGCTACACGATGTACAATGCAACTGTTCTCACTGCAGCCATCCCTTTTGTTTACAAATACATTTTACCGCCTCCATTGATTGTGTTGTGGATGGATAGGATTCATTTTGTAGACACCCATGATTTCTAATAAAGCAGTGCCAAAGAGGTGAAAAGGTAACACAGTGCAGGTTCCATTACCTCTCCATTGACTTCCCGTTGATGGTGTCCCAGGAGTCCTTGAGCTCAGCCAGGAGGTTCTCCAGATGCTGTCTGTCTTGGCTGCTCTTCGCTCTGTCATGGAGGCTGCGGCCGTTTTTCAGCGTGGCCTCATACATGGGCCTCTTGGACCTCATCAGCTTCTGGAAGTCCTAAATGTACAAGTAATGGGCTTCAGGTTAAAAAAATACATATTTTCACAGATCATGTACATTAGAACAAAGCTTTAGTGAACTGAATAATGAATTAATCTTTTTTTCTGCACCTTCTGTTCGGTCAGCTGCTGTTTAATTTCCTCATGGGTGACAGCAATCTCTTTATGGGTGTCCAGCGTTTGCTCAACTTCAGTTATCCAGTCGATTAGCATACGCCACGACTCATTGAACTGAAATATGCCAGACGATTACACCATTAGAGACCAAAGTTAAAAGAGAATTAATCAACCGTTTTCTGGAAGAAGAACCTACCTGTCTAGCGTTCTTCTTGACCTCTTCCAGAATCTTCCCTCGGTCGGCGGTGTGCTGGACCAGCTTTTTGTAGCGGTCCTGGACAGTCATGATGAGGTTGTGAATGACGTCGCAGTCTTCCTTCCTGCTCAGGTCCGTCAGTCTGGAACCCACGTTCTCCACCATGAGCTTCCTCTCACCGTAGCAGTTCACCTCGTTCACCAGAACCTTAAAGCACATATACTGCTGGAACCAAATGCAAATATCTTGTCTGGGCCAAACATACACAGGTAGGAATTTGAAGGCAGGAATGGCTAGTGGTTAGGGTGTTTGACTCCGAGCAAAGTCTAAGAGTATTTAATGTATGCATACAAGAGTCTCCTCTCTAGCAGAGTGAGTCACGATCATAGTGTCACAGAGTTTTTCAACAGTTTCATGCCCTTGCAAGAAAGATACCTCATTCCTTAAGAACAGCAGATGTGCTAGGTAGTGAGATAGTAACGGTAGCAATAAGACATTGAACAAGGGGTCCTTGTTCGGGATTAGGCATTTTCCATTACATTTACTGTAGTCATCTTTGAGCAAGATACCTAACCTATACCTTTAACTTTAATCTTTGGACAAAAGTGTCTGCTAAATTAATAAAGTAAGCTTGGTCGCCATGAAGGAACTTAGATGTTTGAAAAGACATACCCTGTGATCTTGATGCTGAGCACTAAGACTTTCCGGGACATAGCTTGGAGAGGGCAGCTCAGCAATGGACTCTTCACACTTGGCCATCTTGGTGAGAAGTTCCTGGATGGTGCTGTGGAACTCCTTAGCCAGGCCCAGTCCTTGTGTAAGCTTTGCCTAAAAGAGTATAGTATGTTATACACACAGATAAGTCTGTCAAAGCATAGGCTGGTGAGCTACAAGCAGGCAGGTACCACTCATGTAAGTGATGGTAGGCCGAGGTGACCAACCTTGCGCTCCTGGACTTTGCTGTACACAGAGGTCCACTTCTGCTCCAGGATGGACATGCTGTGCTCCGTGCCGGAGCCACGCGCCACGTTGTTACGCTCCAGCATCCTGTGGATGGCGTTCCTTACGTCTGTGTACGCATGGAGTTTCGACTCCATCTCCACACACAATTCCTGCCATGAATGGAGAAGATAAACAGGTGTTTATCATCTTATATCCCAGTACAGGTGATGACCACATTCATGTTATATTTCTTTAGAAATATTATCCGTTGTTGTTTATGTGGATTTTGTTATTCATTATAAAACGGGTGGCTTAAATCAAGCGTTCTGATTGGTTCCTAACTGTTGTATATTGAGTGTATACACACAGCTATGACGCCCGTTCAGTTTACAGAGTTCAGTATCACTCTGCGCCTAACTTGAACTGTTGTTTATTTATATATAAAAGCAATAGCATAGTTCACTGAAGCCTAAAAATATGTTGATTGCTGGAGAGGGTGGAAATGGTGAATGGTAAAGCAATAGGCACACAGTGAGTGAACTCGATAATAGGCTAAATTGCCGGCGAACCAAGCTACCGTCTCTAGCCTTCTCTCTGAAGGATGCTACAGTGTGTTGCATAGCAACCGCCGTACACTTTGCAGGCAGCCAGGAGGGACTACTTTTTTGTATTCGTTAAAGAAAAAGCTTTTCTTTAACGCTTTTTTTGGGTCGCCAACGCCCCTTAACTGTGGTATAATGAGCACATACCACAGCCTGTTGTGATCTATTGCTTAATTACCCCGTCCTGTATACAGGATGGTGGTATTTAAGACGTTTATTTATACAGATTGGTATTTTCAAATATTTTCAAATATTTATTTGGGTTATGAATTAGTTAGGCCTAAATATGCTGATATAGTAATGTACTGAATGATCAGGCAGATCAGTCTCACCAGGTGTGCATTGAGCCTCTCATTGGCTGAGTCGGGCATGCCCCACACTGTTCTGGTGGAAGACAACCTCAGGTCTGTGTTCTCCAGCCACTGGAGCAGATCCTGGATCTCCATCGTAACATCTTGCACCTGTGAGGAAAATAATATATCCATGGAATGGACAGGGATAACAAGTGAGAATACAAATTAGTATAATGTTGGCATTAAAACACAGTGACCACAAGAGGGCACTGTTGTTAAATGACAACAAATCTGATGATTAATGACAATCATTCTTAATCATAAATGTCCTTTATAAAAAATTTTAACTGTACAACTGAGTACAACACTAAATCCATAATCAGTTTATTTTCTGGTCAGATCTTGTGTTGTTTGTCAGCGTTCACCTGGCTGAGGTTATTCTCCAGCTCCAGCTGTCTGCGCTCCGTCTCACAGCGGACAAACTCCCAGCGTTCGTTCAGCAGCTCCAATAGAGAGGGCAGGCCGTGGGAGCCGTCCCCGGACCCCGCCTCCAGCAGCCCGCGACCCGCCAGGTTCAGGGCCTCCACCGTACGCACCCGGGACATGACGTCATTCCTCAGGACCTTGGGACAAAAAGGACCGAAAACAAATACATTGGCCATGAGTTCAGTTAAACCTTCACTATGTAACTTTTATATTGAAGCTATATATTACATAATAAATATCTGAACTAGAATGTTCCTAAAAAAGCCACAATTCTTTTCAATGTATGTATTTATTCTACACCCCCCCCCCCCCACCAACCATGCAACAAAATGAGCTGTAGCCACAAGTCAAGCTTAGGTGGTTGCTAATGGGAAAACCTACATTGTGCATATTTAAATTGAACTAGCATTCATCACTACTAATTAGTTTGTTGTTATCGCTTGTTGTAGCACTTACTTTGTGCTTGGCCAGCTCTATCTCACAGGTCTGTAGGTCGATGCTGATTGGCTGCAGGCCCTGCAGTTGCTCAGCGGTTCGGGAGAGCCAGGTGTGTAGCTCGTCCAGCGTGTTCTGGAACTGACCCAGGCCCAGCAGGGCGCACTCCAGTTGATGCTGCACACAAAACATAAAGACACAACGATTCAACTGTTCTGCCTTGATTCAAATGCACCAATACAATACTCAAGACTGATCTGAATGGGTGTGGTTATGGCGCTCTTCGGGACTGACCTGTCTGTTGACCGTCTCGGACTCGATACCGTCCCAGCGCTGCCTGAAGTCACACAGGGGCGAGACGGAGCCCGGACGCTCGGAGCCCGGGGACAGCCGGCACACGAAGCGATGGTTCAGACTCTCTATCTCTATCTTCTTCTGGTACAGCTCTCGCTTGAACTCCTGAGGACGACCGCCGCGAGGGAAACAATGGTCACTTTGTTTTAGATACACTATATACTGTAGTAGTGTAGTCAGTATGAGGCCAAGCTAGTAAGATACTATGGATTAGGCTCAAAAGTGATGTGGTTTAAGTCTATGAGCTCACCTTGAGATCACAGAGCTGCTCCTTGACAGATTCCAGGTCAGTGCCTACCATGAACTCCTCCGTAGACCTCAGCTCAGCCGATTTTAGCCACTCGAAGAGCCCCTTTTTGGACAAAGAGGAAATAAAGGTAATCCATTAAAGGAATCATTAATAACGTCCCTTTGTGTGAAATGGATATTTGCAATGCACACGTTGAGCAGTAAATGATCCCAATGTTACGTGAGACAGCAGTAACTTGATTTGTTTTAGAACACCCAGAGCCATGTAACACTACTGATATGGTGACACATGTTATTCTAATTCTCTGTTGTTATTCTTCTCCTAAGAAAGTGTTAAACACTGGTTACACCATCCCTCCCATTAGTTTCCCATGGGCAGGGAGCTGCATATTCTGTCAGACACTCATCAGCAAGAGCCACAGGGAGCGAGAGTCATATTTCATCCAGTCCAGCCAGAGAAAGGACGAGCTCTGTGTTGGCAGAGCGCCCACCCCACTGCTGGGGTCTGAACAGTGGAGGCCTAACGGTCCAAACTGATCCGGTTGAGACAATGAGAAATCCAAACACTGCATACTGGGAATGCACAGTGTGGCACCAAAGTTAGATCTTTCACTGTCGCACGTAACAAAGGCCCACACACACACACACACACACACACACACACACACACACATGCACACACACACACACACAAGCGTATGCACATTTGAAAGGATGCAAGCTGAAAAACCCACACAGACACTCCCACACACAAAGACGGACACAGACACACACACACACACACACACACATACAAATGAAACATGTGCACAAGCACATGCACACACGCACATGTACACACACACACACACACACACACACCTGCATAGTATCCTGGTAGTATAATGCCATCTGTAGGGATTCCTCCAGCTTCTTGTGACACTCGTGCCACAGCTTGCTCACATTGTTCCATGTGCAGTAGAGCTTCAGGAAAGGAAACACAGAGGGTTCAAGGTTCATCAGGTTTGTCAAGGCAACCAAACTCTGACACAAAT
Organism: Micromesistius poutassou; assembly: GCF_964030765.1. Lineage (NCBI taxonomy): Eukaryota > Metazoa > Chordata > Actinopteri > Gadiformes > Gadidae > Micromesistius > Micromesistius poutassou. Next base: position 10,727,326 of record NC_140278.1, read on the forward strand.
ATTTCGATTTTTCAGTTTTCCCACCTCGTCTAAGCTCTTTGTTACTTCCGGTTTGTCTGTGTCTCCACAGGCGGACATCAGGTCCATCCCCAGCATTCCCAGAGTGTCCAGATCTCCTTGCAGACCATCTATGTCCTCCCTCAGAGTCTGGGTGTCAGGAGACAAACATGAACATCACCAATGACGTGAGAATATTGAGCCACACAGATCTCTTTGGATAAAACAGACACAGACCGTTATACACACACCGCTGCATCCATTGACAAACTCAACTGTATTGTTCCAGTAGGGGACATTTGACGCAAAAGTAAGAACACAGTAACAACATCCACATGGCCAACAACAGCAGCTGAAGAGGTGGTGCAGACAGTGGGGGCGTGGTCTCACCAACCTGCATGCTCTCCAGACTCTGCCGGATGGTCTCCGAGTCTGTGCGGCTGCCGTTGAGGTCCAGGACGGCCTGCTGTGCGTCGCTGAGCGCCGCCGTCAGATCTCCGATGTCGCTCCAGAACTTGAGGGCTAGATCCAGTATTTTCAGGAGCCAATGGTCCCTTTCTTCGGCCTCCTTGTGGGTCTCTGCCCACAGCTGGGAGAGACTGGACACCCTCTCTTGGATGGCTGGAATCCATGAACATGTATGAATACAAAAAGTAAAAATAAATATTGCTTTTTAAAGGTAACATGTTATACCACCAGGTGTGAGGTGTGATTAGCCGTTAAGTCGTTTTAAGAATCTGCCGTGTCCACGTAGATGTGTGCTGGATAGATCAGTCCACCAGCCTACCCAGTGGACTGGAACAAGCGTTGCTCATCTATCCGTCATACTAGGTGGACACGCTCACTTGTGATCTCAGAAGAGGCTGATTTTCAAAACGGCTTGTAACGGCTAATCACACTCACACCTGTGGTATAATATGTCACCTTTAAGCAATATCTTACATTTTTGGTTGTTTTTTTTTACCTACACATAAGTAAAACCATCTGAAAAGACTATAAATGAGCTTGACCTTTTCCTATGGAGTCGTCCCCTGCGGCCTGCGTGTTGGCCAGCAGCTCGTCCGCCTGGGTCTTGACGCTGGCCAGGCCCAGCTCCAGCTTGGCCAGCTCGGCCAGAGTGTGCTTGTTGTCCTGTAGCTGCTCCTGAATCCTGGGGGACAGGCCCTGCAGCGAGGCGGGACACTGCACGTGGCTACGCAGCCGTTCCAGGCTCTCTCGCACCAGCGTCATCCTCTCGTTCAGCTGTAGGAGCGGCCACAGTAAGAGGTTTGTGTCTTTGTGTGTGTGTGTGTGTGTGTATGTGTGCGCATGTGTGTTTGTGTGAGTGTGTGTGTGGGGGTTTGTTTTTGTTTACAGTTACAATTGTCTTTGTTGCACATGGGGGATTGCTGAGGAATAAGATATAGATAATGGATGATAGGTTTCTGTTTTGTTTTTTGTATAAGATATATGGTTTGTGGCCCCAAGAAAACAATGCAATGCACATGGACGTTGACGTTGACAATATGGGAAGATGTCGACTGGGTTCAAGCAATGTTAAATAGTTAAGAAACAGGGGTTCCCAGGCCAAACACAGGGCTGAGTGTATGCCCATGGCTCTGGTGGAGGGGAGGGGTCATGCAGGGTATTCATCACCTGAGCGTAGCGGGGGAGGGACTCCTCCAACAGGCTGGCAGCCTCCCTGACCCGGTCCCTGATGGCTCTGTGTCGTTCCTCGGCCTTGCTGGCCTGCCGATGGAACTCCTCCCCCTGGCTGGGGTTGAGCTCCGACAGACGCTTGCCAACGGAGCACAGTCTGGCGACCAGGGGCCTGTGTTCTGCAATGGACTCCCTCAGACCCTGGGGGGCAGGGGGGGAGAGGCACAGATAAGGAACACAATGTGGAGACGGATGAATAGGTTGACATTTACATTTCATTTTGTATTATAGTATTTTCCTGTCAAAAATAGATACATAGATTTAAATACATTGATTTTAAATCTATTGTATCTTTCTGATTATGATTTAAAGATAAAAGGCATGCATTCAGACTTGGGTTTTAATTAAAAACAGAACAAAGCGTTCAGTCATTGCTCTTGAGGACAATGACCTAGTTGTTTAGCAGAGGGGGGGTGGAGAGGAAGTGCTTGGAGAAGCGTTTCTGCGGTACCTGTAACAGGTCTTGTTGCTCCCGGAAGGCTTCATAGCTAATGGTGCTCAGTGAGAGCTGGCCAATAAGGGCTTGGGTTTCGAGTAACCATGGCGATACCTCGGCAATGCCCTCTGAGAACTGCAGCAGGAGCGACTGAGCATGCTCAAGGTGCAGTACCATGTGGGAATTGGTGGCTGCGGTGGTGTTGCATTGTTCCTGTAAGGCCTCTATTGTGTTCTATGAATAAAAGAGAGATTGTGTAAACATGTAGAACAATTTAAACGTGATAATAAGTGTTTTTGCTTGTTGTTATTGTACCTGCAGTTCACCCGTCTCCCCTTCATCACTGTATGTGAGCAGGATTTCAGAAATCTTCACCATCTTTTCGAGGTTAAACCTATGTTGAAGAATCTCCACAGCCAAAATCTGTGTCATGGAAATAATACACTTACTAACATGTTAGATATCTGCTAACATAGTATCGAAAACAGAAGACAGAGACTTAATATCTAAGTACACCTAACACCTTTGACCTATTAAAATATATTTTGACATTCATTTAAGATATTTAGATACATTTTCTGACCTTCTGCTCATAGAGTTGCTCCGCTATGAGATTTGGATCCAGAGAAATGGCTTTCAGCTTTTCAAGATTCAGTGCCGTACTCTTGAACCAGGCCATCTCTTTGAGTACAGCCTGCTCCAACTGGCTCACACGAGAAGGGAAAATGTGGTAGCATGTATAAGTCTTTAAACTTCAGAACAGCTATACTAATAGTTTCAATTCAGTTTAGATGGGTTAGATGGATTATTTCCCCCTTTTCACAAACACCAATACCAACCCATAGAGCAGTATATTCTATACAAATAGCCTTGAGAACCGCGGCTCCGTTACCATCTGCCTCTCAGCAGCACAGAGCACTGCATCCCCAGCGTGGGCCTGAGCCCCGGTTGGCCCCAGGAGCTCCCTCTCGATGCGGCCCAGCCACAGGTGCAGGTCTTCCTGGCTGGAGCTGCAGCGACTGCAGGCCTCCAGGGCCTGCTCCAGCCGCTGCAGCACGTCCAGGCTGCTCAGGCTCAGTACCGAGCTGCGGATACGCAGAGAGTCCATCTTCTCCTGCACCAGCTGGGCTTCCTCCTCTGATACAGGACCAGGTAGTAAGGGGACAGTTTGACAGTGATCTCTTTGGACAATTCCATGGTACTATCCACGTGGAAGAGAATAAACAGTGAGAGGTTGTTTTGGGGTTATTTTATATTTACCGGAAATAGCCTCCATTAGGTTAAGCCCTGTCTGCTGTATGTTCCCCAACTCTGTGTTTTTGACTTTGATCTCTTCGACAAAAGCCTAAGAGGGAAGAGAGGGAAGTGAATCAGAACCTGTGTATGAATAGTTGAGACTGTGGCCTTATAGACAAACAGCACAGCCACAGCGATCATCATGGGAGATGTCTAGACCTGGGCACGCTCCGTAGCCTCTGGTAGATGCAGCATCAATCTCTCTGAGTTGCGTAACTCTGCCAGGCCTTGCTCCACGGACATCAGCCACTGCTGAAGGCCGTCCACTCCTTCTTGAAAGTGTCGTGTTCTGGGCAGAATTAACTCCAGGCTTGATCTCCTGCCAAGACCATAAAAACAGCGACACTCAAAGATTACTTTTTTTATCATAGGTCTTCATCATGCACTGTAATAGTGCATGTGAATGAAACCACTCTCTACTCCAGAGGGCTACTCCTTGTATCATCCAGCTGGGCTTTCTCAATTGTTGCCAGACAAAGTGCTGACCTTTGCTCTGCACACAGAATCAAGGCCTCCCACTTCTGCTTGAGGGTGGACAGCTTGACCTTGGCCTCTACCCACTCATCTCCTGGGTGGGCCTCCACCAGCCCAGGGCCCTCTGAGATGGTGAACTCCATGCTCTTCCTACGGTCAGCCAGGAGGCGCAGCAGCAGCTGAAGAGTGACAACAAAAGAGGGCTCTCAGGTAAAACCTCAAAAAACCAAGAGTTACGGTCTTAGGTGTACCGTTTCTCGTTTATTACAAATGCACACCCAAGACTCTAGTTGACTCTAGACAACTAGAGTCAAAATCTTTTAATGTCATTTAATCATCATGAGAGAAAACAACATGCTGATTGTGCCAACTATCTGGCACACATGTTAACCTAATAGTAATTAAATTGCATACTGCTCCCATTTCTTTGTGTCAGTGTTGAGTAAGACCTGGCTTGTATGTCAGGTTCACATTGTTAAGGATCAGGCAGGTTTCGCCTTGTTTAAAGACCTCACAATGACTGCAGTCTCTAACTGAAAGAAGGGAAAAGTCCTTTTCATACCCTCGGGAAATGTTCACAAACACTTATAGACATCCATTGTGAAGATGCACACCCTGTCAGAGATCACTCATGTGTCCTTTATCAGGTAAAGCTTTCCTCTGCATCCTTCTTGGTTTACACAGTTATTTGTAAAACGGTATTGAGGGTTACAATTCACAGCTGAAGTGATGATGATCACCTTTTGTTCTTGCAACTGCGCTTTCACCACTTTGACCTCCGACGATGGTGGCTTCTGATTGGCTGTGAGCTCCTCAATCTCACAGACCCAAGTGAGCAGTGAATCCAGGTTTGGGAGGAATGTTTCTGTGTCTGTCGACTCATCCCTCAGGGTTAAAGCTGATCTAGTTCCCTGGATACAGTACATAGAGCAAAGAAGTGAGAATGAGGAGCAGCAGAATGAAGGATAGACAGAGTGGGGAAGTTAAGACATACCCTCCATCTATCCAGGCTGGAATCCTGGTCTGAACTGGAGTGTCCATCACTTTGGAGCTGTAAATCAAAAGTTCAAGAGGAAATGAGACACAAAATAGTTCTCCACAACCAATATGTGCATTCATGTCCCCATACAACACAAATAAACACCATAGAGTTGTGAATAGCCACCAAACAGTTGAAACCAAAATGACAACTGATGAAAAATGTGCAAAAGGTATGCATGGGTGGCAAAGCAAAGAGTGGTGTTATGATAGTGTGTTAGTTTTGTTTTGTTGACCTCTGCCAGTTCTTCCGCCACGCCGTTGAGCACCCTGACCGTCCGGGTGACTATGGGAGCGCCTCCTTTCTCTCCCGACGGATACTCCGTCACCTCTACGATCTCTGTCACGACCGTCTCGGTCACCTCCGTCACCTCGGTGACCTCACGGGAAGCCAGGGTCTTCCAGGACCAGGGGCTCCCCTCTCTGGAGTCCCTCCTCTGGAAGCTGGCCCGCCTCTCCGCAGAGCCCTTATCGGGGTACGCCAGCGGGGATCTGCCGAGGTCCGGGGGCATGGTTCTCCTGGTGAGGGTCCCGTTTCGGGTTGGGGTGCTGTGCCAGCCGTTGTCCAGAGTGCTGGTGCTGGTGAGGGTGGAGGCTGGGGAGCGTCGGAGGGGTTTGTCTGAGACAGGGGTGCGAACCGCCTCCTCCCTTGCCTTGTCCACCTCTTTCTCGTTCTCCTTGTCGCTCTCCTTGTCCGTCTCTCTTTCGATCCTTTGCTCTTTGCCATTGGTGTCCACCCTGGCGATGTCCTGAATCACCTCTTCCTGCTTGGTCCCGGGCTGAGTCTCTGGCCTCTGCCATTCTCTTTTACGCTGGTAGCACTCCTTCAGGAAGTCCTCGTCTGATCTCACATGCTTGGACCTTTGGCCCAGACAGCTGGGCCGGCTGATGAGGTTACCCATAATCCTTCAGGCCAGAGGCTTGTGAGGTAAGAGGTGGGGGTGAGACCCCCTGGCCATGCATGCAGAAGATCCCTGTGGCTGCCTAGAATAAGACAAGGTGGCTTTGTGTCATAAAACAGATTAAATTGCATCATTGTACACACTGACAGAGCCAAACTGGTGCCCGTTATGGCTCTTTACATTCACGTTCAGTGTAAAGGCAACAAACAGAAAAGCTATATAGGTTATTGAGAGACAGAGATCATAAATATTTAGACAACACCTTGTTCTCCAAAAGATTGATTTTGCTCTTCCTTGCCAGAGAAAGGCCTACAGTGGAGATACTTGGCTAGAACTTGGCCCTTTGTCCACAATAACACCAACATCAACATAGAATGGCACTTCCCTATCGCAAATGGAGCATTTGGCTAGTGCCCTCCGTCTGCTTGGATTCAGAATCATTCAGGATCCCTCCATTGTGCCTGGCACCCCAAACACCCTGCCCTGCCAGCTCCCACCCTCTGAACACAAACAACACATCCTGGACGAGTCCAAGGGAATCCATAACAGATCTGATTAAAAATGACAGCCATAGAGACACCAGGACGCCTCATCTCCATGGTAGGGGGAGGGGTTTAAACAACAGGAGGAGTTCCATGCTGATACTTCCAAATACTTGACATACTTTGTATTCATCATTTCATGAAACAAAGTAAGAACAGCAGCATCAGCCCATCTGGGCTCACAGTTTCGACCGATGGGTTAAAGGTGACCGTAATTATCTTGGTCTAAGCTGGAAGGAAGCGGAGGTGAGCCAATCGAGATCACAGGGAGTGTCTCTGTAACCCACTCCCCTAGAGGGGGGGGTAGACCATAGCTCACACGGGTCAGCCAAGGTCTTGCCTGCTCCTTGCAAAATACACGGGGGGCTAATAAGGGACATCTGTGGAGGGCATTGTAAAGTTGTCTCTCCGTGCTAGGGACCTTGTTTTTGTAATTCTCGACCAAGCAGGTGGTGGAGTGTCGCTAATTGTTTTTTTAACACACAGTTCTGGTCACGGGGTCACACTCATTCTGCTGGCACACAGACTCATACCGCATGGCAAACCAAAGCCTTTCTCCTTTTCTAAGGGTCGGACACAAAGACGGTCTACAGCAGAGCACTGTGTCATTCAGTTCTTTAAATTCTATTCTCTCAACAAAACAACATGAGATGAACCATGGATAGCCCAAAAAACAGATGTGCATTATTAGATCACGGGGTTTAAATGGCAAGGTTATAATCATCTATGAGCACACATGCACATTAAGCTATAGTAACCTAGCTAGTTCCACATGGTGTATTATGATCGTGCAGAGTGTGTCATGTCTTCCTAAAGATGTGCAAGAGGCTGTACACAGTTACTGTGATGCCGGGACAAAGCCTGAGGCCTGGGATCAATGATTACCATGTTAGCTCAAATTGCTGCCCAGTGGATTCCCTCGGGAGCGCAGTGAGAGTGTGCGTGGTTCAGTCCACATGGGTGAACAATTCAGGACAGCGGGCGCAGAAGGTGGTCTGAATATGGCACCTGGTGGTCTGTAGGCTACACCGTGGTGTTCTCCCCTCTAGGGGTTGGCTTTAAATCTCATGACTTTCAGTTGTGTAGATATACAATTGGGTATATGCTTATCTGCAAATGTTTTGATTTTGTTAAACAGAGTATTGTTTTTAAAACCTGCTATACTATCATATTATGTTGGGCAATAACCTATACTCCGATTTGCATAAAAATTGTATATAGCATAGCTCATATCCATGCATTATTATGCCCTCAGTAAAAGCAAGGCTAGGAACTAGTCAAACATTTAACCCATCTAGTAAATGACCCAGACATCCCCCCACTTAACCTGCCTTGAAGTGGCCCTTAATTCAGGCCCAGCCTTTCTCCACACACTGATTTATGATACATGACTGCACTCACTCCATTCCCTGATGAATCTAATTACAGCCATGGTGCTTCTCAGGGATTCATTGAAAGACCGATTAAAATCTGCTGCACTAAAGGAAAATGCCAAAGAACATGTAGCAGCAACTATATATAAAATATTACCAAAATATATTTTTTTATGTTTTATCTGTTAAAAAACAAAACAACTCGAAACCAACATGTGTGTGTGTTCACTGCACCACACACGCCCACCAGTACAAAGGCACTGAGCATGGTGTGTAGTTTCAATTGATTCATTTTCAGGATGCAAACCCGCCCATGAAATGCTTCACATACTACATTGCGTCCACGTGGTACAATTAGCCACTGAACAATAACCATGAATCAAGATGGTAGGGTCCCATGATAGTGTGTCTCCATACTGGGAGCTACTCAAGTAGTAATCATGTGAGTGTTTCCTTATCAGGGCTGACAGCTGTGCATTCACCCATGTGGCTGCTAACATCTTAGGTGGATGCTGCACAAGGTCATCGCACAGACAGCCCCCCCCTGAGTGAGTGACATTTTGAATCAGTCTTCAAAATATATAGATTTTATAAATATCAAAAAATATATCAGCACTGGGCCATGCCTTTTCTTTACATATGTCATCAGAATTTGCAATCAATAAATCCACATGCCAACTGAACTATACCTGATCCTACTACAGCATGTTACTTATTTTCTGCCGGTTCAAAATGCCACGTGCTTGGCCAATCTACACCAACAAATAAATCCACCACTAAATAAATACAACGCAAAAAATATAAATTCTTCAATTGAAGACATCATACTTACAAAAGAATAATCCGTCCACACAGAGAGGCGCATTCAATGGGATCAGTTGCATTACAACACGTCACTATGTGCCCATGCCACTCGCACCCTTTAGCCTAGGAGCTATTCCCAGCAAATAAATGACATCATGCTCAATTTGAAATGAGTCACATGGCTTTGCGCTGCTTTACCCTGCCCAGCAAATTCCAAAAACCAACTTTCTCTTAGCCAATCACTGCCCACCAGCAGACTTGGCGGTTTGAGCCCATGTGAACAACTTACCCAGCAGCGCAGACGGGCGCAACGGCTAGAGTTGAGGAATTCCACGAGTCCTCCACCACCATTCAGATTAGGGGCACCACGAGTGAACACAAAAAGATCCAGCTTTGTCTGAGCATCCTTTGAATGCTCTCCAGTTTCCCCAGCATCCCAAATAGAAGGTTCCTCACACACATGTAAGCTTCCACCTTCCCCCCCTCTTCTGAACACACACACACACTAAATCAACCCCACTCATTCACACTTGCTCACATACGAACACACTTTCTAAACACAGTCACACATGCCCTGATAACTCACGCTTTTCCCCGGTTGCCCACGGCCACAGGCAAACAATGTCCTCCTCTCCCCTCACGGTGGTACCCCTCCCCTCACTTTCCCCTACGTTTCGCTTCCCCTCCCACCCAGCCAGCCCCGCTCCTCTCCCTCTCTCCTCTCCCTCTCTCCTTTGTTGTGGGGAGCCGTGATAGAGGAATTCCCTTGTTAGGACCGCCAGTAGGATAGGGCTCCCAGATGAAGAAGACAATGTAGTCCAACGGCAAAGCAGTACTTCCACAGCTCCCCGGCCAAGAGTGGATCTTTTCTGTCTCTCATGGAGGGTAGATTTGGCCCGTTCCTATGTTGTAGCCACAGCAGCAGCAGCAGTAGTAGCGGCACCAGCAGCACCAGTGACAGGCTTCCCAGTTCTGCCAAACCGTCACACCCCTGTATCAGGCTTGTTAGGCAGTGAGGGTGCACCCTTACCTTCCCCTAGCCTATACTCGCTCTGTGCCTGCTACCCCCCTCTCATCCAAAGCCCCTCCTCCTGGTTTTCTTTTGCCTCAGAAACTCCATGTGGTTTTCTGGGGATTGGGGGGATGCAACAAAAAAAATAGAAAAAAAATGTTTTCAAAAGACCCCAACACTGCCCCCTCGAAACATTCACATGTTAAGTGACAGCTGCCCCAAACTCGCTCTGTCTCTGCCTCTCTCTCTCTCTTTCTCGCCTCTCCCCCACTCTCTCTATCTCTCTCCCTCTCTAACACACACACACTCTGTGTGACTCTGTCTCTCTTCAGCTCACTCAGCGATTGCTGGGGAGTAGCAGAGCCGACCACAAAAGGAGGGACCCCCACCCACGAAACCAACCATCTCCTCCATCTCCCACCCCCCGCTCCCTGACCTTCTTCCTGTCTCAGTCCCCATTCAGAGTCAGTGCAGTCGTCCCCACAGCGGGGACAAAGACAACTAATTACAGTAAAACATCTCAGATTACTTTCTCAACTCACTTCCAGTCACTGCAACTCTGAGCCAGGAACAAAGGGCCCAGTAATAAACACACACACATTCACACACATTAACCCACACACAAAGGACATTGGGTAGATAATAGCTTGTGTTTTCCCCAGATGCCTGCCTGGGAACGTGAAGGAAGCACCCCTGAGGTGAGATGCTATCGTTCTTTCTGTTCGTCGTCACAGAACAACTGCTTTCCACTCACCAAACCACATGCAAATGAGCCGATGGCAGTTAGCTTGGGTGAAGTCATATACTTTGATTGGATCAATAAATTGTATCCTACAACCATCCTACAGCCATAATAAAATAAACCAACATAAAAATGGCCTAGTGTTGGTATTATGCGTGACACAGGTATCATCCTCCTGGGAAGTGTATTCATGTCTGCTCTACTGGGAATGTCCCTTCTAACTGGAGCACAGGTGGAAGGGCAGCGGCTGTAAGCCCCCCCGCTTTTGCAAGACAACCCAAGAGACTGAAGTGTTTATCTTTTCAGATCCTATCAGACCACCCTTACACCTCTGATTTAAACCAAGCGCTGGGTCTTTGTCTCTCTAAAGATGTCGCCTTTTTACTCGCTTTCTCTCTCTTTAATTCTTCGGGTTTTGGGGAACAAACGTACCGCTATACACACATGTCAATTAAACACTCCTTCTTATTCAGGATTTCCAGTTTGGTGGGCAATAGAAAGCCATCTTCTGACCAAAAGGCCCATTTCATCACTAAATCCATTACTTTGTTTAACTACGGAAATGGTTCAACCATGAAATCACCACATGCACTTCTTTATGTTTTTATTATCGCCACAATATCCATTAGTTATTTTATTCCTATTTGGAAGTGAGTCTGGGTTGTGGTGTCAGACAGTAGTTAATTATAATTATATAGTTATTTATTTCCTTGGTTAAGGAGGAGGTAATCCAGAGATAGCGGGCTGTATATCATGCATTAACACTAACCCTCAAGGAATCAATACTGCCCTCCATAAATTGCTTTTATTGAGGTCTCACAACCAGTCAATGTCAAGACACTCTGTAAATTAATATATGTAATATTTTAAGTATTGTCAGTATTATTATTTAATTTTTTTTTTAAATAACAGAAAACACATTTAGTCCATAGCTCAGGGTTAATTTAGAGTCTTTTTTAGAGTTTTAGAGTTTTTTTTGCAATAAAATTCCCAGTTCATGTATGATTGAGAGCAAACACACTCTGCAAAGACGTAGCACAGACTATTAAATGTGCTCTGAGCCCAGTCTGGCCATTCAGAATAAGCATTCTACCACCAGAACCACAGCACCTACATCAGCCCCCCTCCCATTCATGTCACCGCAATCCAGCACCACCCCTTAATGTATGCAAGGGGTGGTAAGGGAGACAAAAGCAGAGCCACAGAAAGGAAAACTGAAAATGCCAGTCAGCCTGGCTGCTAAGAGAGAGTGAGTGAATTGAATGTAACGACCCCACAAGGGTCAACTTATTTAACCCCGGAGGACTCAATGGGTTAAATAAGAAACATCCTCTTCCATCACACTCCAACATGACCACAACAGGGCTGAAAGATGGACATGAAGTATGTGCATCACTACGATGGACAGCCCGGGACAGTGGAACGCAGCACAGAGCTTAGGCAGTGAGACCAGAGCGAACCACAAAAAGGCTGTTTGTTTGGGTGGTTGTGAGAGCTAATGCTGTCAGCTGTTTAATGAGCATACAAGTACCCACCTAGCCTCTCTTTCTCTCTGACATTCTACCCCTCTCTCTCTTGAGTGCTGAGAGGAGTGTTGGCAGTGTTGACAACTCCACCATTTTGCCAGGGAGACAGAGCGGCTGTGACACCTGATCTCAGCTTTCAGCGTCCTCCAATCTTCTCTGTACTCCTTCCTTTCCTTTCCTCTCCATTTCACTGTAATCACACACTGTAGCCTTGACCCAAAATGCTTGGGCTGACTTCAAGAGTTACTACTGATATGCGGGATTAGCATGTGGGTCCAGTCTGTACTGTGGTGGCAAAACACAGATCCTTATCTGGGATCCGGCAGACCTACTATGTTGGAACTTCTGGGAGGGAGACTCACAGAGCCTTACCAATGCTGGCCAAGTATAACGCTGTTAATGGCCAATTACATGCTGACAGATCCCTGCATTGGTCGAAACAAATACGAAGCAAAAGGAAGTGAAACGCACTGTTCACCCAGATTTAAGCTTGTCCGCTATTATTCTAAAGTCTGATTTGTGAGACAATACAAATACGAACAGCAAGCCGGGAAGCCAGAGCTGTACGGTGATGTAGATGGTTTATTGTCACCAAGGTTTTACCCTCCGTCAGTCTTTTTTTTTTTTCAAATTTAATAACACTCTGAACCCTTGCTCAGGAGCACAGGGAAACTCTAAAATAGATTACATGCAGGCTTGTTCCACCCCCCCCCCCCACCCCCTCCTCTTCCCTGGTCTCTTCTGCCATCAAATTAAATAAGAGCTCAATGGCTCCTCCACTCCACACACCATGCTCATTAGAAACGAAGGGGGGCTTTCGAACCGAGACCACCATTCAGCATGCACACGGTCATTTATCACCAAAAGAGGGTGCACCCTACTGGGTTACCCGGGTCACTCTGGGCTCCCCGGGTACTGGGGTGATGGGGGGGGATTTAGAGTTGTATTTAGAGGATGCCAGAGTTCACCCACATCATCATCAGGCCGTTTGATTCAACACATCCTAAGAAGACGGGATTTACAGCCATGGGGTCCCATTGGACAAATACATCAATAGAGGTAATAAAGGAAGGGGCGTTTTGGTCTAAAACAATATATGTTAAATTAATATTCAGAGAAAAGTGGTACTAACTGAAGCTAGTACTGTGAGATAAAAACAACGGCTTCCAAGCCTAACAAAAAGGGAGAAATCAAATGTGTCCATGCCTCATAAAATATACTTAAACCGTCAGTCTTCTGGGTGAGTAGCAGAAAAGAAGTTGGCCTTAAGATGTGAGGACTCAGGTCAATGTTTGCTGGCTGTCAAGATGAGAGAAGAGGCGCTATAAAGGGCTGTGCTCTTTTCATTGCCCTGGTCAAGCCGAGTTGTAAGGGATGTGTACATTGAGTAGTTAGGATTCAGTCTATGCCGCAGAGCCTTGGAAACCAGCAGTCTAATACACGTAGGGCCTTCATGCCTTTACTACGGGGACGGCCCCAACCGATGCACAATGCATTCGTTTAAATAATACATCAATAAAACAACTTAATGTGAGACTGCCTAAACTGTAAGACTTTATGTTAATCTGCATCCAACTGCCGGTCTCTGCATGGTTGAGAATTTAGTAGAAAAAGAGTTGAGATTGGTATCAAGGGGGTGAAACTTGTTATTTTGAAGAAGGAATAGATTATTTGCTGATGCCAAAAAAAAATCCTGCTTGTTCGTGTTATTTAAGTGGGTCAGATAAGTGGGTCAAAAAATAAATAAATAAATACCACATACACCCACAAGCAGGAAACATGCAGTACTACCACAATGTTATAGTTATTAAGATCAGTGCGTATTGTAAGAAACGGCATTAAGGGAGTATCATGTGTGTTGTCCAGGGACCTGCTCTAGTGTTTTTTTTATCAATAAGACATCAACACCAGTTTCTCAGATTTCAAGAGTTAGGAAAGGCCCAATTCTCAGAAAAATCCACGGACGTGGATAAGCCCTTTCCTGTAACACGTCCATTCTTCAATCAGCGAAAGGGGGGGAATTTCATTGAGAGATTAGAATTTGTTTTTTAAATAAGGCCCAACAGTATAAGATGTGCTGGTGCATGCCCAGCCGGCATTAAAGAGCAGGTGTGTGTGTGTGTGTGTGTGTGTGTGTCTCTCTCTCCTGTGTATTGTTGAGTGGGGCTGCACTGGTAAAGGGGAGAGGAGAGGGGTTTGGAGGATGGGGCGGGGTTAGCCCCATTCATGCGACTAACTAACGAGTCCCCCTAGGCCTGGACTGCTAGCAGCAGCCGAGCAGACCCGGGCTATTACCATGACAAAGGTCTGCGGTAGGATGCAGTGTGATAAAAAGATAAAAGCCCCCCCCCCCCTAACACTTGTGTTTTTTACTTCACACTCGCTCTCTCGCTGGCAGGAGGATAGCGAATCCCACACATTACGCATAACACAAGCAGACGGGGCTCTTCAGAATTCAAAATGAAAGAGAAGAATGAGGCCTTAATTATGGATAGGTTGATGTTATGATCATTATAAAATATGGATGCAAAAACCTAACTAAAGTTTTTGATAGAAGGATAGGGTTAAACTGGTTCTATCAAGTATTTCATCATTATTATGTTGAATTTGCAGTAAATCAAGAGAATATAATAATGGAATAACAAAACCATTACCTAATCCGGCATAGCAGGTTTATATCAATAAAACACAGAAATTCAAAGAAAGAGCATTTGTCACGTTTAAGCACACACTGCCCACAGGTGACTCCGCACCGGCAGCCACTCTGACACGTCAGCATGATGATATCGTCATCATTGGGGCTTTGTGATCCAAAAAGTGACAATGAGACTCTCACAATATCCAATATCTCACCAAGGAATTGTGTGTTTCTTCCATTTCTGGAATCAAAATGATGACCATGCGCCTTGCATCAAGCTTCTCCATGGTCAGATCGCTGTGACTGTCTGAGGATCTTGATCAGGTCTGTTTAGTTTTTTTGTCCAGCCTCTTCTGTGTATCCTCCCATCTGAGTCTAATGTCTTTTCAGAGCGCTCGCTCATGTGTGCAAAGGGCCTCCACCGCAGAGCCACGGCTCTCTGGCCCCGCCGTCCTGGGGCCCAGGCACAATAGGCTCGCAGCCGCCCAGCCTAATCCGCTGGAGCAACCTCAGGGAGAGGAGGGAGACCTCCTTGATGGTGGAGCCGGAAGGGGGGGGTCTGCCTCCTTGGAGATAGTCTGTTTAATTATATACCTTTTCCTTTCCAAATTTCCTCAAACACTCCTCTTTGATTTGGCCCCTGATTCCTCCCCATTGATCCTAACACGGTGTAGATGGGCATTCTTCTCCAGGGGGGAATTGGCTGCGGCAGACATGACGGTAGACTCATAAATGGGCCATGACTCATTTCTGACACTGATTCGTGGCTCATGTTCCTCCTGCCAGCACAATTGGGTTTCAAACGATCCTTTAAAGAATACATGCATTTTCAAAATGTCCAAAGGTCAGTTACAATACAGATTGGTTGTGACATTTCCACAGGATGAGGGTGTTTCACATCTGTGTGTTCCAGGCTGTGTGTGGGATACATTACATTATGAGGGAGAGTATATGTGAGGGAGGATGGTGAAGAACGACAAATAAAGGGATGTTAAGCAACGGGAAAGAATGACATGAAAAATAAGAGCAACAAGATAGAAACAGTAGAAACTTACAGTGGGGTCCAGGGGTGGAAGCCTCATCTCCATGTTGTTCAGCCAGTGTCTCAGAGCTCGGATTTGACCTCTGAACTCAGACTGCCACTGGCTCAAGTCGTCTGAGTCCTTCCTGAAGTGACAGACACAAACAGGACACAGCGACGGATCTTACACAGTACCGTACAGTCCATCAGTCCCGTCTGCCAAACTAACAATGAAGGCTTGTTCTGATATGCTTTATGCCCAGCATCAATCAGTCTCATAAAGTCTGTTTATATATTTATTTGAGTTTTCATTCAAAGGTGATGGAATAGGACAGCGTTTTTGCTTTGAGGTCATTGGGTTTTACTTCATCAATTCTTCAGGCGTCCTTATTGGAGGGTCTTTCAGCTGTTAACTTCAAACATGTTTTCTTTATAAGCCATACCCATATCTCTGATCTGTCGACGTAGGCATCAGTGACTCGGACAAAGTTAAACCTTCCTCCTGAAAGACAAAATCAAGTGACAAATTGATCCATGTGTCTCTTCATGGACTGGTGAAACTTGCTGAAATCTCTTATTGATGGCCTGATCGTTACTTCACAACACCAAACACTTGATGTGTGGGTACAATCTTCAGTTTACACTGCATATATTTACCATAGGACAATTACTATCTCTTCCTTTCCCTATTTGGCTGCTAACCAAAGGGTCCTTACCTCTATTGCACCAGTGTTTGATGCCAGGCTTGGCTGGGAATCATGCAGATCCATGTATCCAAGGGAGCCATCTAAGGAATTCTGGGAGTTCTGCTGTGTTCCATTGTTTGCAGCAGGCTCTTCCAAACCCAAAGGCTAATATTGACACAAATGGCAAATTGACAAAAATGCGTAGTAATGGTCAGAGACCCTCTTGAAATTATTGATTAAATAAAATTATGCAGTATAGACAAAGACATGATTTATATATGATTTATGTAGTGTTTAGGCAGCAACCCTCATAAAATAACACTATTTTGTTTTAATTGACTCACTTCTGTGAGGGACCAAAGAATAATACAAACATAGCATTGTGATTCACTGATGAGGTACAGTATTTATTATGTAATGTAGGAATGTAGCAATGTGTGTATGGCATCATTAAAATGCATGTCATTTTTTTATGAACTTGCATGAACAACAACAATTTGCATGAACCCCTTATGTATTCAATATGGCTGCTGATGAGCGAGGCGACATGACATATACTAAATCTAACACTGCCCTCATGTGGTAGACTGTCGACATACCAATAATCAAATACAAACAAAATCATAGTTCACCTGCACATTATTAGGATAGCTATCCTAGCATGGTATATGACATGTTCAGCTACTTTAGCTACACTTTTAATATTTTAAGGATTTATGTGTTGATTTTAAAAGTATGGACACCGGGAGAAGCTCTTCAGATAATGTTTATTTACATGAAAGTATTATAGCATGTTAATAAATCTTAAAACCATACATTAGAATCAACTCACCATACCATTAAAATAAAAATGTTTGCCCGGTGTAATCTTAATAAGTTGCAGATAACAATTACCCTTAATAACTAACCCGTCATGAAAGAAGAATCTTGGACATTTTAAATTTTTATTTATTTTACATCTTACGTCTGCCAAAAATATTATTTGCAAATAATATTTTAAAAATTAGTCACTCATGCAAGTCAAAACCATACCAAATCAAAAACTGAAAAAACACAATGACAACCAAACAAAATGTATACTGGAAGAAAGAGCAACAAACTACATAATGGTAAAGCATTGACGTTTTCAGATTGCAAAGTGAAAAGTGACATGAAATGGAGTAATAATATCAAACACATACATTCATGCAATATACTATTGCAGCAAAGATGCCACAGTCGATAAACTATATCATTAGCACTTTGGTTTGGCTGAGTTTACAGTAAAAGGAAAAAAGAAATACAAATACTTAGTGGACTTAAGACTACATAAATGAAGATGTACTGTACTATGGATTCAGCTAAACTCCATAAGCAAAATAAAACATATTTGTATGTGTGTGATGCTAGTGTTTGACTCAACACAAGGACATATTTACACAAATATTTCAAGTAACAAATGACAATTGTGAATGTAGATTATTCCCCAGAAAAGTATCCCAAGAAGGTCAGGCTCTCAACTCTCAACTCTTCCAATGTGATGTGCAACGGAAGAAACAGCATTACTCAATGGAAGATCTAGAAATAAAAAGTATGGATTTAGCAATAAAAAAAGAACATGCAGATGAAAAATGAACATTGAACACAAAAGTTAAACAAATGAAAACACAATGCAAGTAAACCATCAATGCAAAAAAGCTTAATAATAATGGTAGCGTCTATATGCTCAAAGTGGAGTTTTACCTCAATAGCTGGATGGGATTGATGATTGCTTTGAAAGCCACCACAGCAGACTGCTTCCTCCGAGTAATTGCTGGTGCTCCTGTGACTGAGTTTGAATGAATGATACAACTGTAAATGAGGGATAAGCGGCAATAATTAGAAACAGTACATGGAGACATGCAGACCGACAGACACAACAGACTTATAGTTGGATGGGCCACAATTATAATGCTCCTTGTCGATTTATTTATAAGTTATTGTTTTGATCAATTGATTGATTGAATTTAGTCACCAAATGTGTATGGTAACGCTAAAGGCAGCTCTCGTGAAATGATTATTCAACTATCCAAATTGTAACAGATACATTTTAGCCTGATTATTTTGATTCAGTTCCGATATATATGGATATAAAGTTAAATGTGTATATATATGTTTATATATATACAGTATATACAGTATATATATATATATATATATATATATATATATATATATATATATATATATACATATAAATAAAAGTATACAGGTAGATTGATGGAGAAATAGTGGTTGCAGAGTGATTTATAAATAATAAGAAATAGCAATAAATTATAGCAAAAAATAAACAATCCAAAACAAATGTGATGAGCAAATTTCCACTTACAAGAGCCAAAATAACAGGAGGCAGGTCAATGATGGAGAAGAGGTTCATGTCTGACATCTCCTTGGAACACTTTACTGGGACCACAACTTTATCGAGGGGGAAGGATATGAATGTTGTGTAGTGTGTAAGATGTTGGATGTAATGAAAACAAAGGTGAGTGAAAGTCCACTGAGTACAAGGGGCCGGATGGCAACGTACGTGAAGGCAATTGTAAAGAATTTCTCGTTTTCCTTGTACTTGTTTTTCTGTAGTGTGTGATTCTTAAGTGAATCTTTTGTGTTGTTGCCATTCACATATATATACAACATCTCTGCAACTTAAATGATAATTTCTTAGTTTGCCACTGAAAATAAAATCTATAAAAAAGTCAATCTCAATACAAAACAGAAATCTCTTAAAATGCTATCTGTTTTGGCACTTGTCAAGTTAATGTCAAAAAAGATAAAAATAGAGGGAGTATGAGTACATTTTAAAGAAAAAAATACGCTTTAAAAATAGATTTGTTTGACTTACATATAATATATGTATATATATATATTAGTTTCACAAAACATTAGTGTACATGTTTACCTATTCTGTAATGCAAAAAAGCTTAAAAAATATAAATTGATATATTTAGCAATAAACAAAAGTGTCTAAGATAATTCTAGCAAATCTTAAGGCATATGCTTAGACTGTTGAGAAACACATGTCCCTAATGTAGATAATTTCTAATATGGCCATGCAGAGGGGAAAAATAAATAATTTCTATCTTATTCTATACTATCATTCTGAATGGATTTATCAACTATCTAGAGTGCATCACTGTCATCTGGGTCGATTTCAAGATGTTAAAGGTGTAGTCGGCTAACCCATGTTAGAATCTACGACCATAGCCGGATGAGGAGTTTGAGAATGAAGAGGAGGAGAAGTTCATGCTAAATCCAGAGCCTGCATCAATGCTGCCCCTCCGAGAGCCTGTTCTAGATCCTGTCCTGGAGCCAGTCCGTGAGCCAGCAGCAGACGTTGCCCCACTGACATTATACGGGCTGTAGAGCCCCTTGCTAGACTGGGAGGCGGCCTCAAGCAGCTTGATGCCAGTTCCTTCCTCCACCATGCATCTGTCCATGGCATCTTTGAATGAGATTTTCAGCTTTGTTTTGGGGCAAGTTATATATTTTGAGTAAGCGTTGACATCCCTCAGCTTCTGGGCAGTGCGGGCATCAATTGAGCCCTTCTTGATGGAATCATCTAGTGACACTCTGCCTTCAACGTCTGGCTCAATAAGACCACCGGTGAGATACTGGATCTCCAGGAAACGCTGCCCAGCCTCATAATACAACCAGCCCTTCTTAAGAGCTTGGGAAGCAGACATCCGTTCTTTAGTTCTGGGGTCTTCAAATCCATTGTATGCTTTTTGGGCTAGGCTAAGTCGATCAACCATGATTTTATCGACAAGGCCTTTCTCCGTTGCTTCGGGAACAGGGAGTCGTTCCCCAGTGGTCGGGTCGATTATACCCCCCGTGCAGGCCTGGGCCTCGAGCAACCTCTGGCCTGTAATGTTGTCTACTAGGTTTCTGTGCATAGCTTCAGTGACAGAGACCTTTTCCAGGGTATCTGTGTCCAAGATCCCGGCAATTGGCCCAGTCTCTTCTGATGGATCATTCCATATCACCGCTGGTGCTTTAATGGTGGGTATGGGGCTCATAGCGAAAGAGGAGGAGGTGGATCCTGTGGTGGAACTAAACGATGATGTACGGGAACGGAATCCTCCCATGGTTCCCGAGAGCATTTCAGCAAATTCAGTGATTGACAAATTTCCGGAGCGGTATGTATCAAGCGAAGTCTTGTCAATGAGACCACGTGCAAGAGCGTCGTCAACGTCGTACTGTCTTCCTGATCTCCTGTCAATAATGACAGATTTTACAGTGCCATCTGAGGACGTCATTGTGATCTCTTCCCATTCGCACTCCTGCTCTGCTAGCTCCAGATAGGTCTGGTGATCGATGAGTCCCTTCTTGTAGGCTTCATACACCGTCATCTCCCTGCCTGTTTCTGGGTCCACGATGACAACTCTGCGCTTGCGAACGGATGACTTGGATGATGACTTCCCCTCGCGCTTTTTCTCCTTCAGGAGCAGAAGCACCAGGCCAGTGTCTGGGTCTGTGATGCACCTCTCCATGAGCCCAAGATATGTGAGGTTTTCTTCAGTGTTGGGATCAAAGAAGCCTTTGGTGTCATCAGATGGATCCGTGAGAATCTCATTCATCTCCTCATCAAACAGGCCACGTTTGTAGGCCACCTCTACAGGCAGACGATGACTTTCCTCTGGATCAATGATACCTCCTGTGGCAATCTGAGCCTCCAGGAGACGGATACCGTGATCTTTTAAGATCAGCCCCTTCTTCATGGCTTGGAACAGGGAAATAGTTTTCCCTGAATAAGGATCTCTGTATCCAGTAACTGCTCTCTCAGCAGATAGGAGCTTGTCTTTGAATTCTGGCCCAACAATCCCCATTC
Organism: Micromesistius poutassou; assembly: GCF_964030765.1. Lineage (NCBI taxonomy): Eukaryota > Metazoa > Chordata > Actinopteri > Gadiformes > Gadidae > Micromesistius > Micromesistius poutassou. The sequence continues at coordinate 10,748,357 of NC_140278.1, forward strand.
TGACAGATTCATGGACGGTCAGTTTCAGGTTCTTAATTGGATCGATGACATAACCTGTGGCAGCTTGGGCCTCGAGCAGTTCAAAGGCAGTGCCTGGCCTGATCATGTTTTTCTTCATGGCCTGATAAATGGACAGACGGTCCATCGTGTTCTCCACATGCACTCCGGCAATACAGCTGGTTCCCTCAAGGTATCTTGATAGTCTAGCACTAACCTCTTCCACTGTTATAAGACCTTCTTTCAACTGAGTGGCCGTCTCCTCGTCAATGATCTGTGAACGTAGGAGTTCTTCCAGTGTAATCTGTTTTCTCAAACCCTTGAACGTCAACCTCTTATCTCCAAGTGACAGAAGACGCAGTCCACCTACCAGCTTGCATCTCTTAAGCAACTGAGAATATGACAGTTTTTCCTCTGTGACCGGGTCAACAAATCCTTTGACGTCATCACTCAGTCTTTCGTTGGTCTCCTTGTTGATGTAACCTCTTTTCAGAGCAATGTCTGCAGGTAGATGGAATTGGAACTCAGGATCTATGATGCCCCCGGTGGAATTTTGAGCCTCTAGCATTTTCAGAGCATAATCCTCCAGCACTAAGTCCTTCTTCATGGCTTGGAAGAGAGAGATAATTTTCCCACTGTATGGATCTTTGTATCCTGTCACTGCTCTTTCGGCTGAAAGAAGTTTGTCATGGATTTCAGGGCCAACTACACCCTTGCGAACGGCCTCGTCAACAGTCAGTGTTTCATTTTTGACTGGATCAATAATAAATCCTGTAGCGGCTTGTGCCTCCAAGAGGCTGAGAGCAACTTCTGGCTTCAAGAAACCTCTCTTCATTGCTTGGTAAATGCTCAATTTAGCACTAGTGTCTGTCGTTACACCAGCAACACAGCCTGTGCCATAGAGATACTGCTTCACATCAGTCATTTCCATTACATCACGGACCTCTCGCTTGCCTGACTTTAGGAGGTTGTACAACTCTACATTAATGATTCGAGCATTGTACAGCTCTTCGATGGTTATCCTTCTCCTTATTGTTGTGCAGGACATGGGACCATCATTCATGATGATCTCTCTCTGCTCCATGATCTCAATTATTATTATGATCATGCGCTCTTTGGTGATGTTACCAGAGCGATACTCATCCATGAGCCTCTGCCTTTCCTTCTCTGGAAGAAGATTGGAATTCATGACATCCCAGAGGTTCATGGACTCTCCAGTCAGGCCCTCAATTGGAATGTCCATTTTGGTGTCGGCAAGATCACTCTGCGTTTGTTCTTCAGTGTAGAGGTATGTTTTCTCCACAATAACGGGAGTAGGAGACTGGGGCTTTGAGAGGGGAAGAAGGTACATTCCTGTCTCTGGGTCTTTTGTGCACTTTTCTCTCAGCTGTTTGTAGGTTACATGACCATCAGTTTCTGGGTCTGAGAATACTTTGTTGTCATCTGATGGTTCAGAGAGCGCCTTCACAATGTCTTTACTGAATATGTTGATTTTACAAGCAATGTCAATTGGGACACGGTGACTTTTAACCGGCTCAATAATTCCTCCAGTGACCATCTGTGCTTCCAAAAATGGCATTGCATGCTCTTTCAGAACAAGGTCTTTTTCCATTGCCTCAAACAGGGAGATTTTGTTGCCAGTGAAAGGATCTTTGTAGCCAGTGACCGCTTTTTCTGCAGAGAGGAGTTTTTCATGTAATTCAGGGCCAACAAGGCCTGATTTAACTGCTTCGTCTACAGACAGGCACTGGTTGTTCACTGGATCTGTAATGAAGCCAGTTGCAGCTTGGGCCTCAAGAAGTGAAAGGCCTGTGTCATGTCTCAGGAGATTTCTCTTCATGGCTTGATAAATGCTGATTTTCTCTTGTGTTGTTTCAAGATACAGCCCAGCAATGCTGTCAGAGCCCTGGAGGAATTTATTCACATTAGGATTGGCACTGACCTCTTTAGGTGTTGTTTTGCCTTCCTGGATACGGCCAAAGGTTTCCTTGTCAATGATTTTGGAATTAAACAGGGATTCAGCTGGGACTGGTGCTCTGAGACCCTTGAAACTGATCTGTTGTTCTTTCTTGGCCTCTTTCTCATCTACAACTGTGATCACAATCCTTATGATCTTTTCAATTGTAATCTTCCCAGACCTGTACTGTTTGATTAGGTCCAGTCTTTGTTCCTCAGTTAGATATTCAGAGTTAATAATTTCCCAAATGTTTATCTTTCTCCCTTTGTATGGCCCTGAATTCATCTCCACAGTTGCCTGAGTCAATGCCTCTTTTGTCTGGGACTCTGTATATTTCTGAATTTCCTTTGAACTGATTGCTTGATCGGACAGGGGTAGAAGTGGGAGACCTGTTTTCTTGTCAGCAATGCATCTTGCAAACAGCTGTGAGTAAGTGACTTGTTCCTGTGTGTTGGGGTCAAAGAAGTGTTGATTTTCCTCTGTGGGTTTGTTTAGAAGCTGGCTAGTCTCATTATCAAAGAAGCCTCTTTTACAGGCAACTTCTTGTGGGATGTGGTGGCTTTTAACAGGGTCAATGATGCCACCTGTGGTCAGTTGGGCATCTAGAAGTCGCATCCCTTGTTCTGTAGGAATGAGATCTTTCTTCATTGCCTCAAACAGAGATACAGTCTGTCCACTGTAAGGGTCCTTATATCCAGTTACAGCTCTCTCTGCAGATAAAAGTTTTTCATGCAGCTCGGGTCCAACGATACCTGCTTTGACAGCCTCATCGACAGTATGCTTCTGATTATTTACAGGATCAATAACATACCCTGATCCTGCTTGGGCCTCAAGCATATGCAAGGCAGGTGCTGGCCACATGATGTCCTTCTTCATAGCTTGATAGAAGGACATTGTCTCGTGGGTTGACTCGATCAGTACTCCTGCAATACAGTTTGTGCCCTTCAGCGCTGTTTTGACTGCTTTTGTGTCTGACACTTCTTGGATGGTCTTCTTTCCAGTCTGAAGCTTGTTGTAGAGATCTTTGTCAATGATTTTGGATTCCAGAAGCTCAGTAGCAGGAACAGGTGCTCTCAGGCCATCAAAGGCAATCTCATTCTTCTTCTCTTTTTCCTCAGCAACAGTTATCACAATTTTTATGATCTTTTCTATTGTTATTTTTCCTGTCTTGTATTGACGGAGTAGGTCCTTTTTCTGGTCCTCTGTGAAGTATTCAGAATTTATAATTTCCCAGATTGTGACAGTCTTTCCTTGGAATTTCCCGAATGGCACAGACACATGTGTTTTGCTGAACACATCCTTTGTCTCCTCCTCTGTAAAGATGCTTGAGCATTGAGCTGCCTTATCTGTAATTGGCAGGAGTAAAAGACCAGTGTCAGGGTCAGTGGCACACCTTCCCATCAGCTGAGAATATGTCAGGGGTTCTTGTGTGCTTGGGTCAAAGTATCCCTTGGTGTCATCTGAAGCATTCTCCAAGCTCTTGCTCATTTCTGCATCAAAGTGACCTTGTTTGAAAGCTAATTCTTTGGGAACACGGTGGCTATTGATAGGGTCAATAATGCCTCCAGTGGCAAGCTGAGCCTCAAGGATTCGGACAGCATGATCGTGTTCAATTAGGCCCTTCTTCATAGCCTCAAAGGCAGAAATTTTGCCACCAGTGTATGGATCTTTATAGCCAATCACAGCCCTTTCGGCAAGCAGCATTTTATTATGCAGCTCTGGACCTATTAGGCTTTCCTTGACAGCCTCATTGACAGAAAGTTTCTTGTTTTGAATGGGGTCAATTATGTAACCTGTGGCTGCCTGTGCCTCAAGAAGAATCATAGCTGTACCTGGAGTTATCTTCTTCTCTTTTGAGGCTTGGTATATTGACATTTTCTGATGGGTTGGTGACAACAGGCCAGCAATAGAGTTCTTTCCTTTGAGGATGCCTTTGAGTTTTTCAGACTGTCCAAGTTCTTGCACATTGGTTTTGCCCTTCTTCAGCTTGTCAAACTCTTTTTTGGTCAGGAGGCCAACCTCATGGAGCCTGCTGGCTGGAACCTTTTCTCGAATGCCATCGAAAGCCAGAGGATCTGTCTTCCCACTATCCATAGCATCGACACCTTGGCCGTTTTGGACACTCTTGGTTGGTACCACCATCTGAGCTTCAGTTGCTTTTTGAGCCAGAATTTCAAGCTCTTTGCTCTTCTGATCTCTCTCAAGCTGCTCTAGTTTGTCACGCAGATTCTGGTTCTCCAATCCGAGTACCCGTTCCTGCTCGAGCCTCTGCCTCTCTAGTTCTTGCATCTCCTTTTGCTTGTTAAGCATCTCTATCTCAGCCTCTTTTTGCTTGTTGAGGGCAGCATTCATGTTGGCCTGGAGCTTTTGCTTCTCTGCCTCCATCTGCTTTTTTTGGCGCTCCTGCTCATCTTGGAGGGCTTTGGCCTTTTTGACCTCTTCTTCAAACTGGCTTTCCAGTTTCTTTTTCTCATCTTCAATGAGTTTCTCTTTCTTAAGGAGCATCTCCTTCTCTGAGAGGAAAGACTGCTGGAGCATTGTTTTCTCGTGCTCAATCTGTTTCTGCTGAGCATCAGATATCTGGATGAGAGAGACAAAAAATATAGTTAGGATATGATTTAATTGCCACAAAATTCTCCAAACATTAAATATATTTATTTTAACAATGGTTATTTTTTTGTAGAATGCACTCTGCTTATGCATATGGGCTCTTGTCAGTCTAGTCATCGCATTCCATGTATTTATTTTTGTATTAAACCTCAATTATTTCTTTGCCTTATCAAGATAAGAGGCCAACATATATTTAAATCAATGGGAAATGTATGCTCAATTATTCAGTCTCTCCTTGGTACTAGCATAATGACATAAATCCACGTTAATAATTTGGATTTATTGAAAAGGCAAATTTTATCACATGGTGACATTGTGCTAGAGGATATTCGGAACAGCTTTGCATTGAAACCGTTCTTTACATAGTCATTCATAATACCCATGTAATAACTATTAACCAAATCGTTTTTTGTCTTTTGATTTCCCTCAACGGCATGTAAGTAGTTGACCATCTGTGGGAGAAGTCTCATGGGTTGAACAAGGCTGTTAACATTGCACCCAGAGGCTAATCCAATGATGTGAAATTTTGTTAGGTGATTATCGTTCTAGCCTTGTGATTAAAGTTTGCATTCATTCAAAATAGTTAGACTTTATAACAAATATATAACAAAAACACTTATTGCTAGTTTCCGTTAAAAATGATGAATGAATAAATGTTAACATTCCGTCAATATTTGCAGAATAACATTATAGCTCCATAACCTTTCTCTCTGAGCTGCCAGTGTACTACATGGATATATGCTTTTAGCAAAGGATGTTTTTTATTGCTTGGAAATGTTGATATGGTCATTAGCATTTAGAATTCTTATGTCAAAATTGATTGCATTAGCCATCTCCTTGGTCACAGAGCCGGTCTGTGGTCAATGTTTTTGAATTAATATGATGCATTGTTATTGCATTTGTTATTATTATTCATTGGACTTAGTTGTCTATGGGTGTTTTTATTGAGAGGTGTCTTTTAGTATCCAATTTATTATTTATTTATTATTTATAATTATTTATTTAATTGTAAATGTTTCTTATAATTGCATATCTGAATATATCTTGACCTATGTGAATAGTTCAATAACATATTTCCTAGACTTCATTTAAGATTTTTTCTTTTTGGTGCAGTTGAAATGTAATTGTGAAATATGAATTAATGTCATAAAGTAAGATAAATATTTCAACATTCCAGACATTCCAACATTCCAGACATGATTTGCATGAGCACAGTGCACTGTACAAAAAAAACATGATTAAAAATCAAAAGGATGTGGATTGATGATTAGTAATTTGGATGAAAGAGAAAACGGCGGAGGTGTAGAGAAATGATTTGGATAGAAAGTTAGTTTGATAGAGAAGGTTAACAATGACATAGACTGCTCCGTCATGTCATCCTTTACACAATACCTCTTTAGATTTATTTTGGAGTTCTTCGGCTTCCTTTTTCAGTTTATCCTTCTCGTTCTCTAGGTCTGCAATAGCTTTGCGTAAATCACTGGCCTCTTTACTGCTGTTTAACTGCTGAACCTCTAGGTTTTTTATCTCTGTCTCATGAAGCCTGGCAGCGATCGCGTCAGCTTGCTTCTTGAACTTCTTCGCCTCCTCTTGGGCTTTGCTCTGACCGTCACTAAGTTGAGAAACCTCAAGTTTGAGTTTTTCTGCCTCAGCTATGATCTCCAGTTTTCTTTTCCTCTCTGCCTCAAGAGACTTTTGGTAGCCCTCGGTTTCTTCTTCGAGACGCTGCTGCATGAGCTGTTTGTCCTTGAGCAGTTTCTGAGCTTGTTCTTGAGCCAGGTCCTTTTGTCGCTGAAGCATTTCTGCCTCAGCTTTCAGTGTGGAGGCCTCTTGTATGGCTTGCATTTTTTCTTTGAGCATCTTCTCTGCCAGAGCTCTTTGCTGGCTGAGCTCATCTTCCGCTGCTTGTCTCAGGTGTGCGGCCTCTTGGGCTTCCACACTCAGTCTGGCGGCATCCTCAGAAAGCTTCTTCATGTTCTCAGCCTTGTCTGCCAGGAATTTCTGCGTGTTCTCATTGTCTTTTTTGATAAGGCGCTGGTTTTCCCCTTCTATTCTGAGTTTCTGTTTGAGCAGCTCCTCCATGTGGACCTTAACTTTGAAGAGCTCCTCCTCCACTTGGGCCTTTTGCTTGACCGCATCGCTAACTTCATCTTTCAAGCGTTGGAGCTCGTCATCCAAGACATTTTTCTGCTTATCTGTTTCATCAAGCTGAAGTTTAACCTTTGTAAGCTCTTGTTCAACTTGGAATTTTTGCTTCAAAGTTTGCTCTGCCAGTTTCTTGTGCTTTGCCATTTCGCCATCAGCCCGTTCCTTTTGTTTGAGTGCAGCAGCCTCGGCCTGTCCTCTTTTAGCAGCTTCAAATTCAGCCTCCTTCCTCAACCTCTCTGCATCCTCCTGGGCTTTTTGTTGAGTTAAAGCTTCTTGTTCAGCCAACAGTTTTTGGCGCTCTGCCTCTTCTGCTTGTTGACGTAGGAGAGCAGCCTCATTTTCTGCCTTCTTCCTAGCAGCTTCTGCCTCTTTGGCTAGTTTCTTGGCCTTCTCATACTCGGCTTTGAGTTTTTTCTGCCCAATGTTGTCTTCCTGTTGTTGCTCGAGGACACTTTGAACTTGATGCTCAGCCGCGCTGCACTTCTGGGCTGCCTGTTGAGCTATGATGATCTGTTTTTCTGCTTCTATGTCAGCCTCCTCCTTCTGCTTTCTGGCTTCTTCAGCTCTCTTTTTCAGACGCTCAACCTCGTCTTGGGCAATCTTGCGTTGCCTGCCAGCTTCTGCTTCTGCGGCAGCGATTTTCTTTACCTTTTCTTCTGCTTCCCTTCTTCTGTGCTCCTCTACAAGGGAAAGCTTCCGAAGTTTTTCTGCCTCTTCTTCTGCTCGAAGTCGACTTTGTTGAGTTTCTTCTGCAATGTTTTTCAGTTTGTTGAGCTCAAGCTCCAAATCAAGCTTTCCGGAAGAGGCCTTTTCGAAGTTTACCTTAAGAATTCGGATCTCTTCTTCCACAATTCTTCTCTGCTTCAGAGTGTCATCCACAATCGCCTTTTGTCTGTCCATTTCAACCTCAGAGGACTTCTTGAGCTGGACTATCTTCAATTCGATGTCTTGTTTGTGCTGGTTGGCTTGGTCTTCAAGTGCCTTCCTTTGGTAAGCCTCGTCTTCAGCATGACGCCTGAGTCTTTCATTTTCAGCCTCCTTCTCTTTCAGAGCGATCTCAGCCTCTGTTTTTGAGCGGGTAGCTTCATTAATGGCAGCAAGCTTCTCTTTGAGGATCCTTTCAGCTTCCCCTCTCTGGCGAGCAGCTTCATCCTCGGCGACTTGACGTTGGCGCTTGGCTTCTTCGACAATTGATCTCAGTTTGCCTGCCTCCTCAGCTAGGTCCTTCATTTTGGCTGCTTCGTTCTCCAGGAGTTGCTTGCTCTTCTCGGTTTTAGACATGCTCTCTTTTTCCGCCTTGTTTTTTGATTCAATAAGCAGATCCATTTCACTGCGCACTTTGGCCAGCTCATCCTCTAGTTGTTTTCTTTGTTGTTGGGCAGCGACCACTTCGTTCTTCAGGCGGTAAAGTTCATTGTCGAGAAGGGACCTCTGTTGTTCAGCATGGTCAAAGTCTGCCCTCAGGCGGATCAGCTCTTGTTCTGCATTGAGTTTCTGCTCAGCTGTTCCTTCAGCCAGCTTCCTCTGTCTCTCAAGTTCATTTTCGGCCATCTCCTTCTGTTTCAGGGCAGACTCCTCTGCTTTGGCTCTCCTTTTGGCCTCACGCTCTGCCTCCTCCTTTTGTTTTTCTGCCTCTTCTTGGGTGACACTCTTTTTGTGGGCTTCTTCCTCAGCCTGCAGTCTCAGACGGAGGGCCTCGTTGGCCTTTTGACGCCACTTTTCCAGCTCTTTTTCTGCCTCCTCCCTGGCAGACTCAGCGTCCTCCTGTTGCTTCTTGAGTCTTTCTGCGTCCTGCTGCAGCTGGAGAACAGTGCCATGCTCTTGTTTGAGGGATTCCTCCAACTTTGTAGTCTTCTCCACATAGGACATGCGTTTGCTTTGGAGCTCAGCGGCTGCGCTCTTCTGGGCTGCTTGGTGGGCCACCTTGATTTGCCTTTCCTTCTCTATTTCCGCCTGCTTCATTTGTTGTACGGCCTCCTCTGCTTGCATCTTGAGGTTTTCCAGGTCTTCAAGGGCCCGTTGTTTTTGCTTGGCAGCCTCCTTCTCAGCTTCTGATTTCAGTTTGAGTTCCTCCTCCGCTGCGCGTTTTTTATGCGTCTCTTCGTTGACTTGTATGCGGAGCTTCTCTGCCTCTTCTTGAGCTGATTTTCTGAGTCTCTCAGCCTCCTCTGCCTTGTCACGAAGCTGCTGCAGCTCAGACTCTGCAACAGACTTTTGTTTTACTGTTGTCTCAAGTTGAATTCTAATGATGCGGATTTCTTCCTCAATCTTAGTGCGGCTATTTAAGGCTTCATCCACTTGTTGGCTTTTGTCCTTTATTTGCTGCTCTGAGAGGTTTTTGAGCTCATGCAGCTCCTGCTGGATGTTTTGCTTTTGATTCTGTGCATCAACAGCGACAATATCTCGCCGGCTGACTTCTTCCTGCATTCTGAGCTTTAGCTCCAGGGCTTCTCGCTCTGCCTTTGCAATTGCCTTTGCGTGTGATTCAGCTAACTGTTTTTGTTTTGCTAACTCGGCCTGCATTTCTGCAAATTTTTTCTGCTCTTCCACTTTGTGTTTCTGGGCAGCTTTCTGTATTAGTGGAAGGAAATGGTAAAGAAAGGATCATAATCAAGCAAGACGTTACATTAATTGGCTCCTGTGGAAAGTGGATTGGAATTGTGATTGTTTTCTGTAATCACATTCCAATCACACTTGGAAAGAGAGCGGTTTAATGTATTGTCTTACTTATTCGATGTTAATGTAAAAGGTTAGATTAGAGTTCACAACAAACAATACGGTGCAATGAATATTAAATTGGATGATGTTAAAATCACGATGCAGTTAAAAAATGCAATCAAACACAAACAAACACAAGCATTGTTAAAAAAAAAGAATGGATGATGGTAGGGTTGTGGTGGAGGTGGTTGATGTGGTGGCTGGTGATTGATGATTGATTGGCAATTAAAAAACAGGAACAAATAAATCACTTCACAATACATGTGGCATGCAGCTGTAGCTTCTCTTGCAATAACTCCTTTAAACGCAGTTATATAGAAGTTATATATCAACATGAATTCACTAATATTATTTGAACAGGTTTTTTTATAGCATTGGCAGTAATCTAACTGTTGCCTGTTCTGCTAACAATATTAATAATATTCCTTTCATCCTTAAAAAAGTCATTAGATTTGAAATTGCATTCTAAAGAAATAATTCAATATTAGTAAAACTAACATTATTAACGCTGTACAACACTGTACATGATTTTCAAAGCTCCATTCATATTATTAAATAAAGTAACGCAATCCTTTGTTAAATCTTTTCACATCCATTCCCACTGCATCTCGATTCATGCAAAAGGGGCTCTTTATGTCGCTATTCTTCAAGAAGTAGGCAAGCAGAGGTCAGAAAGGTGAGGCAGTTGTTAAAGGAGGCAGGACAAAAAGCAATTTCAAGTTTTAAAACAAAACCTTTGAAAGGGTAAACAATGACATTGCTTATGATAAAAAGAGAAGGAAGAACTATAGCATTTAGGAATAAATTACATTTATATATGAAATATAGCAGATTGAAGGCATGAAAGTGGAAGTTACAGTTTCAGAAAAAGAACATGTGAGATTACATGAGAGAGCAAGATAATGTATTATTAAGGTACCTTAAGTATAGAGTATAGTTTACCTCTTTAGCCCAAACAAGTTAAGCTTTGACCATGCCAAAGCATTGGCAAGCAGTTAAGAGAATCAAAGAAAAGAATGAAACATTAGGGTTAGAAAAAGTTTGCACATTTGTAAGTAGTTAATTTTGGCCAAGGAGAGCTAAAGACCACAGCTGCAGGGTCTTTGGCTGAAGCATTTAGTAGGAACTGTGAAATGTACAGCCAAATGACAAAAACATAGGCAGTTAAACAGCAAGACAAGAAAAAATGCATAGTGAAACGAAGGACCCCATTATACTAACATTACAAAAACCAATGCATTATGAATGAGGGATGGATGGTTTGGCCAAAATTAAATTGTATTAATGCAAGATTGAACGATGCTCTACACTCTACACGCTGCTTACGTTTGGTCAAAAACAGTTTTTTCATTAAAACTCATGCGTCATACTTAATTTTAGAAATGCATTTTGTTATTACACACCATTGCATGGACCCTATATTGCTCCCTGCATTTTTTGTGTTAATATTATTTGAATAATAATCATACACTACAAAAAACCTTGCGGCTCAGCTACAGCATGCCAATGCTCCACACTTTTTGTCAATGAAGGTGTCAAAGTAAATTGTGACCAGTAAATTCACTGGATGTTTGCATATATGTGTGTGTGTGTGTGTGTGTGTGCGTGTGTGTGTGTGTGCATGTGTGTGGGTATGCATAGGTATTGTTCTGTGGGCACTTGTGTATGTTGATATGCGTGAATGCAGGTATGAGGGAGAGGGAGAGAGAGAGTTGGTTATGCGTGGGTGCATGCATGGGTTTTGGTGGGTGAGCGGATTGAGCGGACGGTCGGTCGGTCGGTCGGTGGTGTTTGGTTGTTTGGGTAAGGTTTAGGGGGTTCCGCGCGTCTGTAGGACCCCGCGGGTTGTCACGCACCTCCTCGTCCTCCAGGCGCCGCTGTGTGTCGGTGATGAACTTGATGTACTGGCTGGTGAGGGTCATCAGCTCGCTGTAGCGCGTCCTCAGCGTCACATACTGGAGGAAACATTTCATGCACCACATTCAGTGGGGGGGACTCTGAGCCAGAGCTTCCTGACCTTTCTGGGACCAAAGGCACACCACGAATGGTGCCTTGAACCTCTAGGCACATCAGCTTTAAAGTTGTAGGATGTGATCAAAAAAAAAAAAAAAAAAAAAAAAAAAACAATGAAAAAACAATATCTTCTGAGAAATTGTTCACACACAGCAGATGTGAAATGTCAAATTAACCAAATCATGAATAATTATTTTTATCTCGTAAACATGTTTCATTAGCTCACTATCCTTATCGATGTTTGGAATTAAAATAAATGTTGTATGGCACACCAAACTTTGCCTCAGGGAACACCTGTGTGTCTTGCCACACAGGTTGGGACAAAGTGCTCTAAGGTATACCAGGGATGTATCTCTGCATCGTCTGATCCCTGGTGAAAAGGAACACACACAGACCTCCTGGATGATGTTATCAGAGGCAGAGTCCATCTTGTTCTTCTTCATGGGTGACGTGAGGGGTTCCACCTGAGCTTTGTAGGCCACCAACTGGAGTTCATAGTCCTGGAACATAACATTCAGACCCAGAGTCTCAGTACATGAATCCCAGAAAAAAACTAAACAGATACAGTGTGAAAAACAAATGTTTTTTAATTTTGAATTACAAATTCAAATAACAAAATTATTCAAAAACTGGTGGGTGTCATTTTACCTTGATGGTGTCAATGTAGGCCTTAGCGTAGTTATGACACTCATCAACCTTGTCCTTGTTGTTCTCAATCTCCTCCAGTAGTTTCTGTAGTGGAATAAAAGTGGTTTTAATGCTACAACTATAATTATGGAAACAAATACATAATACAATAGAGAGAGAGAGAGAGAGAGAGAGAGAGAGAGAGAGAGAGAGAGAGAGAGAGAGAATAAATAACACTAAACACTTTTATCTGGAAAAGCCAGATAAACACTGCATCTTAATACAGTACCTTCTCCTGGGCCAGTTGCTCCTTCAGTGTTTTGCTGTCGCTGATGGACACGGCCTGGATCTTCTCCTGCCTCTGCTTGGCGTCTTCGATCCACTGGATGAGCCAGGCGTAGCTCTCGCGGTAGTAGCCCAGCTGGCGGCCCAGCTGCTCCAGCTCCCTGTGGCGCAGGTCCATCTGGGTGAACACGGCCCTCCAGCGGTCCTGCAGCCCGGACAGGTGGCGGTGGTAGTGGTCCAGCTCCACGTCGCGCTCGCTGTGCACGCGCGACATGCGGTCGCTGGCCCCCGACGCCTTCTTTAGCTCCGCCTCCAGGGATTCGAAGGCCGGCTGCTCCGACTCGGCCGCCGTGTGCAATTTCTGCAAGGGGGAAAGGGAGGGAGGAGGAAAGGAAGGAAGGAAGGAAGGAAGGAAGGAAGGAAGAAAGGAAGAAATAATTAATATCAATTAGAAAGGGAAGAAAACATTTAAAAGGAAGAAAGAAATTGAAGAACAGAGGAAAAAACAAAAGAATAAAGTCAGAAAATAAAGAAACACATCATTGATTTAAATGAATGATGACCAAACATTAAGTTTCCCAGACGGTGAACATATATATAGTATGCAGAAAGCCAAGCCATGTTTGTTACCTTCAGCTCGGTCCGGCAGGTCTCCACCTCCTTGACATCGTTGGGCACTTTCTGGACATCACGCAATTTATCTTCGTACTTCTTCAGCACGCCCTCCGCCCCCTGGCTGCTGCGGATCACCAGATCCACCGTCTTCAGCCTGGAGGTGATGAAGATGAGAGGAAACACATTGTGTCATTGGACGAATGGCAGATCTATTGGAAGTCTACACTGCATCAAACGGGTCATCTGGCTTTCTACGCAAAAGGCATGTTCCTGAACCCTACAGCAGTGTTTCTGTCACTCACTTCTCCAGGTAAACGGAGGAGAGCATGTGGGCGTGGTCCATCTTCTGCACGGTGACCTGGAGCTCCGAGCGCAGGGCCGGTGCTGACGCGGGCTGCTGGGGGGAGGACAGTACCTCCTGGGTCTTCAGGGACACGGTGTCCACCTCCTTCTTGATGCGGTCCAGTTCGTTGTGCTCTTTCTGCAGGGGAGCAACAGAGGATGGAACGTAAGGTCACGGCGGGGATCCTTGATCAGGGACACATATACATAGTAGTTCATACAGTACGGACAACCATGTTATGCTACAAGGTCTATGCATTCTATTGCATTAAGTGCATCGCACACACGTGCGCAGTACACATTCTTGACCAGTGGAACTGTAACAAAACAACCGATGTGACGGAGAGCAAAGCACACTGTAGAAGACTATGTACAGAACATGGTGCGTCAGAGGCCTCAGCACTGTACCTTCTGCTCCGTGGTTTTGAGAATGCATTCCCTCAGGGGCTCCTCTCCCAGGGGCCTACGGATGCGGTTGACCGTGTGTGTCTCACAGTCCTCGATACGCACACGCAGGTCCTTCAGCTGGGAGGTGTACGACTTGCACACAGACTCATTCTGCTCACCTGTGAGGTTGCATGGGGTTTGGGTGAAGGAACAGAAGAGACAGGAAACGGGGTTGAAGGCGTGATCATTGCAGGAATCGCAATCGTGAAGTGGCATGTGGATATGAGATTGTGGATCATAGTGTTGCATGTTTAGTTTGTGTGTGTGAATTAGGGTGAATGTCTGCTAAAGACCTTAAACATACGTATAGCAAGCAAGCACAAAACAGTGTTTGGTTGCAATATCTATTCACTATCTCTTCAAAGCTTATATTCAGTGATTTGTGTGCTATGGCAGCAACACACAGTTAAAAAGACATTCAAAGCAATTGGTAACAAATCATTTAAAGCAAGAAGTTATTCAGTGATTCACTCTTTTGCCTATGTGCATGGCAAAATAAAACGTAGCTTTGACAACTCTAAACCGTGAACCAAACAATCGAAGAACACATGCAGTCATCCAGAATCCTTGTGAGCCAGATGAAGCTTAAACGTGGGCGTGAATAACATCACTTACTGTGTGGAATAAGCAACACAAAGAAAAGACGCATTTTCAAAAAACATCCCATTTGTGGTTCAAAAGCTTAGGCCATACACATGCTCGCTGAGCCAGGCTTAAAGAAAATGGCCATTGTTCAGCTTGAACGTCACTCACCTTTGGGTTTAAAAACCACTGACCCTAAAAAAGGCGAACGGACAATTACACTCAAGGTTTCATACACCAGCTACAGTATATCTCTGTTTGAGTCCCTAACGCAGGTAAAGGTACAGATAAGCGGCTCCGTATTTGCAGGTGTGGTGCACTCACCTTTCTCCATGGAGTTGAGCAGGTTGTCAAAGTACTGAGTGGTCTTGTTGTACTCCCCCTCCACCTGCAGCCGGTCGTCGGCTCCAAACTGCTTGGAGTCCTGGCTGTCGCGGATGAAGTCCTGGTAGTGGAGCTGCAGGTTCCGGATCATCAGCCGGTACTCGTCTTGCTTCATGCTCTTGAACTGTGGGAGAAAGGGCGAGGTTAGGTTATAGGACGTTATAAACTGCCTGCCATGACGTTTTATTACAGCTTAAAGTAGTACTTCATTTTGAATCGAAGCACAACAAATATTTGATGATTTGAACTTTCAGGCCAAAGTCCAAAATTTACTTGGTTATGATGTTAACAATAGCTTATAGATTTATCCAATTTTTAACAATACCACAAGGTTAACGCTGATATCATAACTGTTAATAGTGGACTGACCATGGTGATGTTCCAGGAGCGGATCAGTGTGATGTCCTTCATCAGGTACTGCCATGACAGCAGACCCTTCATGTCGATGTGCAGCTGCTGCCATATGGTCACCATCTGCTGGTGGCCTGTGTCCAGACTGAGCAAGAGAAGAGGACGTTAGGAAAAGAGAGTTCCATGAGTGTATCATTCATAGATATAGCTCAGTGTTTAACATAACCACTTAATAATGATTACATGTACTTCCTTTACTTTTAATTTCTTATTTCTTTGGATATTCTTATGTATATATTTTTTCATATATATTCACTTTCTGTCCTGTATGTCAGGCTGCAGAGAAACACAGTTTTTCTCATCTCATCTTGCAACAAATATAGAAATCTGCAGCATCTGAACGACTACAAACACTGTATGGTTTAGTATAGTACAGTACAGTATGGAGTATAATTGTGTTTCCTTACCTAGCCACACTGTCCATAGCATCCTTGTTGACTGGCGGAACCATGAAGCACACGGAGGGCACTACGGCCTCGTTGCCCGAGTGGTTGAGGACCTTCCACTTGAAAGGTGCAGAGTTGTTGAGCAGAGCACACTCATCTCCCTTATGGACTGTGATCTGCAAACATCAGGTCACAGAGGGAACCTAGTCAGACCACCAGTGGTGTCTTGGCTAAACAAGCCTGCAGGAACCTTTTGGATGGTCCTTGGATGTTGGTTAGGTTTAGACTAGACTGGTGAATATCGATATTGGGAAAACTAACCTCAGCCTGCTTGAAGTCGCAGATGGCCAGGATGGGTAGCTTTCCTTTGATAGCGGTGGTGGGGTTGCGAGGTTTCAGCTGGATGACGGTGCGAGCCCTCTTGTTCAGGCTGCTCACGTTGGTCTTGACCTCATTCAGCTGCTCCTTCTCCTCCTTTTGAAGAAACAACAACAGTTTTAATGTTGAACCCTCTTACTGGTACTGGATTTACTTTGTAATGTTTTAATGTATGTATTTACTGATATTTGTTTGTTAATTACTTTATTTTATTGCCTTTGTAAAGTTAATTGTAAGGTGACTTCCTAGAGCTTTTTAATGAATATAATATTAAACTAGTATTATCATGAACAGCCTAGGAGCAGTGAGCCAGCCTACCGCAGCGTCCTGCAGAAGGTCTTCCAGGCGCGTGGCGGTGGTGGCGCGGTCGCAGCTGTACTTCTTCTTCATGTTCTCCTGCATCTTCCTCATCTGCTCCTGAGACTCCTTCACATCGGCAAAGAACTAAGGGAGGGACAGAAAAACATCTTTGTTAACATTCTGCGGACTTCTGAATATACAGTTGTTGCATCGCTGTCAGCGGCACATCAACCTGCGGTTCTTGCATGACCTGCAGGGAGCGCCACAAACCGCCTTATCGTCATCATTGCTGCGTGAACGCGGTGCGTTCACCATCGAGAACTGAAGCTCTGTGATTTTTCGTGTTTGGAAGGAGCCACCGGATGCAACCGTGTCTGGTATGTGTGGAGCACCTTCCGATTATTTTTACAGCTCCTTGTCTTAGCCAAATGATAAAGTGGACGGACGCACTTCAGACAAAACGCACAATGGCTCCATTGGAAACCGAGGGGCTGGATGACGCAAGTTTACAATAGGGATGCGCATACCTGGTAGTAGGCAGTGTTCTCTTTGAGATGAGCCTCGATGCAGCAGCACAGCTGTAGGATCCAGCTCCACTGAGTCTGCAGGGCAGCTGTGAAGGCCTGGAGGATGCAGAGACAGGGACGGGGGGGAAATCACAGGAGATGGGTTGAACAACTGGTCCCAGTAAGTGGTGTTAATATATCCGTTTTATAATGAGGTAGGGACTACACCTAATGGACATTAGTTCGGAATCAAATGATGATCATATGATAATTCATGATAACCTTTTTTTCTTGCAGTTACAAAGTTATTTAAGCACTCAATTACTTTGAATAGAAGGATGTGTGTGTGTTGCATAAGATGATATACACTATGTGTTTGGCGGTATTGTTGATGGTGTTGTGTTTACCTCCACCGTCTTCTTGCCCGGGTGTCCCTCCCTGATCAGTTTGTCCCCGGTGGTCTGGATGTCGTTGATCTTCTTCTCCCTCAGCTCCAGCTCCCGCATCAGACCCTGAAGACGACAGAAGAGACCCGCGTTCACAATGCGTTACATTCACTTATTCCTTCTCATTCCAATTCTCTCGATTCACTGGTCCGTGAGGTGGTTCAGTCAAGAGTTTAAGGTTTCTCTTAATGCAGTGTTTTCCAGCCTTGAGGATCACGCGTGAGGTTACCTGAAATGCATTTGAGGCTGCAAATAAGATGTTTGATTTTACAATGATCAAACAATTTCAAAGCTAAAAATTGTTAGGGACCACTACCATAAAGTATAGGATCCGTTTTGAACTCTGTGAAGCAAACTGCCGAACAGGGACTGTGCCAGGTCCACCCACCGAGTAATTGTCCTTCTTGGCGGTCATGTTGGAGTTTCTGTCGCTCCAGTCAAAGTTGACTTCCTCCTCCTCTTTGTCATTGAGCCACATCAGCTCTTTAGTGGCGGCGCTGACAAAGCCGTTGAGAGACTCCAGGTTCCTCAGGCGGGACTTGGAGGAGTTCTGAAATAGGCAGCAAATCATGAGTGAAACACGGCAAATATAAACTGTAGTATAGAAATAGTATACAATGTAGCATACATTATATATGATTATATATGATGAGTATATTTACCAGTAGTTTGGCATACTGAAGCTCCAGTTTACCCAGGTAATCTCTGTACGCTCCCTTGCTAACAGGAGACAGCTGTCCCTAAAGAGAGTACATTTTTACTAGACTTACAGAGAAAATAACAAAGTGACAGTAACAAAGCAAGTGATCGAGAAATTATTTTGTTGAATATCGGTCTATCATGTAACATCGAAAAAATTATTTCCCAAATTGTTACAAATTAACCCCATGAAATCTTCCAAAATGTCGCCAAAGCACATTAGATGAGGCAAAACCAGTGAGTCTTCACCCTGGTACGTACCTCATCAGTCTTGGCCCTTTCGATCTTGGCCCGGAAGTCCTCAACGCTCTGGTGCAGACCCCGGTGGCTGCCCAGGTTGGACTCCACGGTGGGCAGGTCTGACCCCCACTCAGACTCGTTGATGCGGCGCTGGTTCTCCTCCACCCAGGCCAGGAGGTCCTGGGCGTAGCGCAGCGTGACACCGTCCAGCTCCGGTCGCCCCTTGGGGGACTGGCTAACCTGGGCTGTTTGTTGGATGGTGGTCACGGTGGTCTTCTGACGCAGGTTGTGATCAGTGCGCAGGTTCACCAGGCGCTCATGGAGGCGGTAGACCCTGCAGGAATGGGAACATCAATAATGGGTTATTGTTTTGCTCTGCACGCATGTGGAACTCCTCCATTAATTGAAAGCAGCTGGTTAAAGCTGCTAGCCAACAAAAAAGGTAGACAAACAAGGAGTCCATTGAATAATTTTACTCAAGCCAAATTAAATGATAGATTAGCTTATTACTGTCCAGCAACAGCAACAGATTCACATTTCATAACATTTTGCATTGCATTTGATTTATTGACTGCTGTCGGGACGTAAAGAGAATTAAAAAAAATAGGACTATAAATGCTTCTAAAATAAATGACCTACCCTAGTATTAACATCTCATTGTACAAATGTAAAAAATAATGAAGAAAAACCTTTGCTTTTCACTGACCTGCGATATATCTGCTCAGACTGCAGGTGGCGCCCATCCTTCAGGAACTGCACGTCGTTGAAGAGCAGGCGAATCATGCCGTCAGCCTTATCCAGGTCCCGCTCCACCTCTGCTGTGTAGCGGGCTGGTTTCCCTGAATTCAGCAGACGGAGGTCCTGCGGGTCACAACACAGATAGATATTGAGTTTCTCCATTCATTAGACACAGGAGAGTCACTAAGCAACAACAGTGAACCGCAGCTAATGAAATACAGACTCTTCACCTCAGAGACCGTACAAAATGCCCAATAGAGAGCCATTTCATGTTACTATAGGAACATTTACCAGACATAAAAAAAAGGAAGGAGTAAAATTATCCAGACTCAACCCGTTCTTTAATAGGATGAAATATCGTACGCCGTAGCTCATGGTGGAAAATTAAAAAAAGCCATG
Organism: Micromesistius poutassou; assembly: GCF_964030765.1. Classification (NCBI taxonomy): domain Eukaryota; kingdom Metazoa; phylum Chordata; class Actinopteri; order Gadiformes; family Gadidae; genus Micromesistius; species Micromesistius poutassou. The sequence continues at coordinate 10,767,585 of NC_140278.1, forward strand.
TGAGTTGACAAAGGGATTGCTGACTAGTAACCCTGGATGAATAGAAACAGAGGGAGAGAGAGAACAGAGTCCTTGTGTTCTCCCAGGATGGTGACCTGTCTGGGATAGGGGTCTGTCTGGGCCTGGGGTCTGTGTGCGACTCACTGTCTGCATCTGGCTATCCAGCTGGTTGAGCTGCTCCTCACAGGAGCCCGACTCCATCTGGACCTTAGTGACGATCCTCTGGAGCCTCTCCAGTCTGGGGGTGGGGAACAAAACGATTGACAAGGAGAACGATGACCACACTTGTTTGGTGAAGACACTTCAACATCCCTAAGGTATGACGCTAGCAACATCTGTAAATGCAGAGAGTCAGTCACTATGCGGTTGATTGTTTTGTGTTTTGTTTAAACTAAGTCAACCAACCTGAACTTGAAACACACAGACATTTCTATGAAAAAACAGGATACGAGAAACACGCAGCACTAAACAAAAGCCTCTCTCGGATGAGGTCTGTGACGGAGCAGGTAGTGTAACCTATGACCGTCAAAAAGGCCATGGGACCAGTGACCATCGGTTCAAAATAACAAACTCAGATCCAAACAAAAATCCATATTTCACAGCGGGGATATTTTATCCAAATGGAGACAAATGTCCACGTCAAGTGTTAAGAGTTCAGCCACATTTCAGAGACATGAGGGAGTCCACTCAGAGTGTTGAGCAGACGGTCTTGTGACAGAAGGACCAGCCCCCTCCCAGGCATGACAAACTATCACTGAAATAGAGCTGGACATTTACCATGGCCCGCAAATAAAAACTAGATGTATTACTTTATTGTGCTTTCAGATCCTATTAGGGTTTAACCTAAAATACAATTTATTTTCTGACCACTCAGAATGACATTTAAAAAACATCTATTGTCTTCATATAGGCAGCTGTGTGTGTGTGTGTGTGTGTGTGTGTGTGTGTGTGTGTGTGTGTGTGTGTGTTTGCGTGTGTGTGTGTGTGTGTGTGTGTGTGTGTGTGTGTGTGTGTGTGTGTGTGTGTGTGTGTGTGTGTGTGTGAGTGTGGGTGTGTTCTGGCGTGCATGTGTGTGTGTTGCATTTGTGTCCTCCAAACCCTTTAAATCAACAGTGTTTAGATAGTGTTGTTTCCCGATCAATTTTCTTTTCCTTTTGAGAATTAATTCTCCACTAATCAATGGAGATGATAAATACAGTTTAATCTAAATTAATGATGGCCTTGTTACTTCTTAACGGCAGAGGGAGGGAGGGAGGGAGCAGAGTGTTGTTTATTTTCTTAATCTTGCTCTCTTCTACTCTCTCTTTACAGCGCCCATGTCATACTGACAGCAGCTTTGAGCTCACCTCTCAAACTCTATTCTGAGGAGCTTTTCTCTATCCAGGCAGGCAGAGTGCAGGCGTCCCCATTCCTTCTCCACGTCGATGGGGTGGTAGCCTGGGGGCACCTTCACCTGGCCCGCACGCACCGCGCTCTGTAGGCAGATGGGACACCATTACACATCATAGTACAGAATAGAGTGGAGAATAGAGCAGAGGAATGACTAGAGAATAGAGTAGAGAATAGAGCAGAGGAATGACTAGAGAATAGAGTAGAGAATAGAGTGGAGAATAGAGCAGAGGAATGACTAAAGAATAGAGTAGAGAAAAGAGCAGAGGAATGATTAGAGAATAGAGTAGAGAATAGAGCAGATAGTAGAGCAGAGTTGGGTAATATAGAAGAGGGTATAGAATAAAGCATATCATTCCTAGAGTAGAGAAATAAAGTAGAGAATAGAGTTGATAATGGAATAGGGACTAGAGTATAGTAGAATATGATTTTAAAAATCAGTCGCAGTCTACTCTACAATAAACTATGATAAAATATAGTAGAGTAGACCACAATATATTATAATAGATAATATAGAGTTGAGTACAATACACTATAATATAATAGAGAAACGTAGAGGCTAATACCATGCACTAATGGAATAGAGAAGAGTAGAGATAGGGATGACTTGCCTCAAAGGTTTGATAGATCTGGTTTGAGCGGTTCTTGTCTAATTCTTTTGCAGGCAGTTCTGTCTCTTTGAACTTCAAGAACTGGCGCCACAGGATCTTAATGGGAAACATAACATTGTAACTTATAATAGTACATCAACAACATGCAAATAATTAGTTATGTCTTTCCAAGAAAAATGTTATGCATTTTTTGTAATTTTATAGCTAGGTACCTAAAGCATTACTGTTGTTTTCTTTTTTAACATACATACAGAATTGAATAACTATTAAAGTTAAATATTAATTGAAATACAACAGCATTATTCAGGAAAAAATTAAATACAACTTTCATGAAAACCGAAGAAAAACAAACACACGTACGTACGCACACACACACACACACACACACACACACACACACACACACACACACACACACACACACACACACACACACACACACACACACACACACACACACACACACACCAGAGCAGTTAACTGTGTGACTAACAAGAGCAGACAGGGTGTGTGTGTGTGTGTGTGTGTGACGCAGCTGTATCTACAGCTCTGGCCGGGAGTGTGAGCCGAGTGTGTGTTAAGAGTTTACAGTTGATAGATCAGGCCTTCAGGCTGTTAGTTTCACACACTGCACTGTGTGCCAGCTGCCCCACCCAGCTCTCCTCATACATGATACTTTATTAATTTATGACAATGAAGAGCATAACAGATTAATTTCTCCGGAAAAGTTATGTTGTATGCTTTTATTTACACATGGTTCTATTGTGTGCCTCATGTTTTTTGTATTTGAATTATTTTAGTGGGCATGAATTCCCACACCCACACTCAGCCCACACACACCCACTCTCAACAGTATTGCACTTCACGGAGAGACCGCAGACACGACTGTAAACAACTCTTTCAAGCCTGATACGAACAATAGTGTCTGGAGCATCCCAAAACGGTGGTCGCTGCTCACCTCGATCTCCTCATAGCTGCCGGGGAACTTCCTCTCCCCGAAGATGTTGATGTGGTGTTGGATCCACTGCAGCAGCACGGTCACCAGCTCATAGTACTCCTGCCAGCGTAGCTCCAGCTGCTCCACCAAGCACAGCGACACGGGAGCAACAAAATAACGAGCAGCAAGGAAGTCAGTTTGGTGGACAGGGAGGACAGGAGGGCTATTTTCACCCTGTTTCCCATGTTTCCCAGGGCCCCATCCGACACCGTGCTAACTTAATTTGGTATTGACAGGCATGGCGTTGTGCTGCACCAAGCGCTTATTGAAAAGAGAGAGAGAGAGAGAGAGAGAGAGAGAGAGAGAGAGAGAGAGAGAGAGAGAGAGAGAGAGAGAGAGAGAGAGAGAGAGAGAGAGAATGAATAGACGGGATCATTGTCAAGGTTTGATGATCATGTGGGAAGGTAAGGAAGGAAGGTAACGAAAAACACACACTATGGCTGATTGATTAATTTGCCGTAATTTGACCAAGCTACTAATTGCACTTTAAGTGCAATGGAAGTCCTGTGATCAGAGATCCTCGGGACCTCTGTCAGAGTTCCAGTCCTTGCTTGTCTTGGAAGACATTGTGTCCACAAGCCTGAATTTCATCAATTTAACTGTAATTATCTGAATGGCATCGACCCAAATTGATCCATCTATCTATCTATATCTATCTATCCATCTATCCCCTCGGAGGAACGGTGAACATTGGCTACTTACGTGGCTTTCCGGTGCCTCAGGGATGCGGGGCATGGCGTCGTACAGGGAGGATACGTAGGTGATGATGGACTTCTCGTCAGGGTGAGCAACATCCACATCTAGGGAAGGAAATGATGGAACCATCAAGTCAAGGTTGGAGTCTCTAGCACACATCATCACTACATTGTTAATAATATCAAAACACTACACTTCTGTTGTATTATCTTCCAATGGACTATGATAATCATTAGCTGCATAAGATAATACAATATTGTCGAATATACTATACTACAAGATACTATGTGATAAACAAACTGGTAAGTATATATGGCATTTCATTCCTCAAGTCAACTTCTGCATAGCATCATGGCCAATATTTGATATTCGTGGCTAACCCTAATATCCATTACAACTCTTGCATAAGTCAGGCATTGGCAGATGTGACTTGGGTCTCTTACCCTCTGGGTCCAGCAGGCGCGTAACCCCCAGGTCTTTCTCAGCCACGTTGAAGGCCTGTTCCAGGTTCTCCAGGTTGGTCTGCCGATACACTCTACCCATGTCCACGAGCCTGGGCCTTTGGGAAACACAAGCACGGATCATGAGTGTTGCACAGATCCTGAAAGAGCCCACTTATTCATGAGTGGTCATTTCCTCCCCATCTCTAAGTTTCATTCAACAGTATGTAGGCTTGAACCGTCTGCGTCGACGTTAGCAGATGAACATGTAGTAGTGGGACCCTGTGGTCAAGTTTTTACCGGTGGCAATAGGTTTCCGTAATAGTAATACTGTAATCCTAGTAATCCTAAATCAAAGTAAATAAACCGTAACCTAGGCTAATGGAAATTTTGTTAACAAAACGTTACGTTCGATAAAACAATCAATAACATAAAAAAAGTTATCGAAACAGATAACATGTTATATAAGGCAGCATTATTCCAAAATAAAATATTTGGCAAGACTGCAAAACCAATTACTTAAGATGGATTGAGTTATCCTGATGTAAACGCTGGGTTCCTTCAAAGTTCACCATCACCGAGTGGAAGAAGAATGTTCAGTGCAAGAGCACACCTGCCTTATTAATCCATAAAAAACCTAGCTGGCTCCTCTGGGCATTTCCCTTGCACTGGCATCACGCAAAGCAACCAGTGAGCATTTCTGACACATAGAGCCGCTACACAAACCAAACTCTGACATATTTGCTCAATTGACTGCGGCGCTCACCCATTTGGGAGGAGGAAGTGTACAAAGGGAGAATTACAGAGAAAGACAAAACGCTGAAAGACTAATTATATTGACACGCTTTGTACAGAGAAAAAGAGTTGAGTCGGCTGCATAATGAAAACATATTCCCAGAGTACACAAATATGCTAGTTAGTTGAATAAAACTTAGTTGAATAAAACATCCGAGCAGACCCATGATGCTTTTTAACACGACGACCGGTAGTGGTGAACGCCCGGTCTCCATCGACACGCGGGGCCTCCGTGTAGAGCACGTTGTGGCAGCAGACCTGCCCGTCTGCACAGGGAGGGCTGCTGCAACTGCCGCCGCCGTTGCTGACAACGCGCCACTCCCTCCCATCGCAGCTTGCGGAGCCCCAGCTTCGACCCCTTGAGATGCGGTGCCTCCCGGAAGAGGTCGAGGCCCCGGTCTCCTGAGAGCTCCAGCCAGAGACCCCTGTCCCCCCTGATGGAATGTCCTCACACACCATCACTACCCTGTATCCCAGGTCACTGTGCCTTCTCCACCTGCCACCTCTGCCAGCAGGCAGGCTGAAGCGGGTCGCCTTCTTATGCTTCTCCTTATTCTTTGGATTAAACATGATGATTAGATGTAGGATGTATATCAATGAGTGTCCGTCCCTACGTCCGTGGAACTTGAGTCTAGCAACAGCACTGCACTTCCTTGGCTAAGCGGAAGTGGACACACCGCACGGTGGAACTGTTGAGGCTAGGTGTTGTGGTTCGAATTGATTAGGTCTTTCTCAGGTCTGCGTCATCATCATGAGCCAGTCATCTGGAGGAATTCCTTGTTTTCTTCGTTTAACTCAGCAACCCATGTCGAGAAGTATAATTTAAAAAATCACGTAGAAAACGACTGATGCTTCCCTGTCCAAGTCGTGGGCAACAAGTGCGCTGATCCCATCTCTCACTACTGTCTCTCTCTCACTGTACTTTATTAGAAAATAAGGCAGCTACCAGGCCAGCCCTACTGGCATGCATTAAGCACATTTTTTCTTTTTTCAGTCTACCTCTCAAAGCGGGGCAGTAACATGCTCAAGCTTTTAAAAGAAACTCATCCCTGCGGCTAACCGTTCTTTTACCTTCTTTGAAAGGCTACAAAAACCACGCCTAGTTGAACAATTAACTCTCCCTGGGCGAATGCCTGAGCTATGCCCGTTTTCTGGTAAAAGATAGCATCGAAATTCCCACAAAAAGGGCATCCGAACACTAACTGCTTAGTAAACGGATCTGAGCTGAACTGCTAAGCTAACACAGTAGGATTAGGGCACTTTTTTGTATTTAATAAAGCCTAAAACACAACACAAACATAAATGGTTTATCAAAAGAATATGACAGTCAACTGTTATATATAAAAAAAAAAAAATATATATATATATATATATATATATATATTCCATCCTTGCATTTAGCCGTAGGGACTGAAGAGGTATTCATGGGTTATAGGTTTTTACTTGCAAAAGATCATTGAAGAATTGGTAGCGGGCCAAGGGCCTACTTCTGCCCTCCTTCTCTCCAGTCAAATCAAACGTGACGTTTGCGTGGTTAAATGTTATGAAAAGCACCCACACAGCTGGGAGGTCAGGAGAATAATCAGCTGCTCATGCATGATGCTTAATGAGTGCTGTAAAAATGTACAATAAAGACCATAATCAGTTCAACAATTCAGTGTAACCTCCTGTGAGCAGCTAAAATATCTGTGCAGCCCCTCATCTGGATATGCTGTAAAGCCCTGCAGTAGAACCGGTCCACTTACTGGTGCCTGTGGATGACGGCGTTGAAGAGCTTGCCGTCCCGCCAGCTGGTGGTGAAGTTGTCGCAGCGGATGCCCTGGTAGTTCTCTGTCATCGTCTTGGACCAGAGCAGCAGCTTCTCCTTAGCCGTCATGTCCTCAGACTGGCCGTTCACCTGGATGTCTGAGATCTGACCCCACAGCAACACAAAGCAACGGTTAACACCAGAGTAAGGGGCACACACAGTGCATGGCGATTTATTGGTAATGAAAAGGTTGAATGTGTTAATCATGAGTAGAAACCAAAACCAAACCCCAAAATTATTGGTGATTATTGGAATTCCCCCTCCTTTTAATTTATTATTGAGTAAAATAAAGAATTAAATGAGTGTGTGAATGTATTGGGATATCCTATTCCTCTCATTGCAACTAACTATTTGACGATAATTCTGCAAATAAGTGTGTGAAATGTTAGTATGTTGGTCCTTAGATCTCTCCCTGGTGTTTCCTGGGTGTATCCAATATCTATTGTGAGGGTGGTGCATCTGTGTCCACATGTGCATGTGTCTGCGCATGTGCATGTGTGTTTGTGTGCATGTGTGTTACAGCATAAAGTGTATCGGATTCCTTCTTCACCACGGGTATCACACCTTCTCTCTCCTCTGTGATGGGCTGAAAGCAGCCATGACTCACCAACAGCTGCACATCTGATGTTCTTCCAAACCGTTTTAGAAGAGGGACACCTGATCTCTTTCTATGGGCTCACTTGTTGATTATCTGTATCTGTTTTGAATGGCTTTGCCAAGCTTTAATCCAAGCTCATATTTATCTAGCTATTCAAAATGTTCTGTTCAGACTTAGTGCCTGGTCTACCTATAGAAAGACCCACTTGACATATTATTATTGTTGATGTTATGATTTTGGTTTACTAGCATTGATATATAGTTGTAGCATCCACTATTTTGTTTCAGGAAGGCTACGATTGTGTCGGGCCTGGTAGTAAAAACACTGTGCTCCCAGAGCCAGATTTCAACTTTAACATAATGAATCATTGGCTTGCTGAGGGTGTTGCCTGCCCTGTAGAGGGCACTCCCACTAGGCCAGGCTAAATATCTACATGTGAAGCCCTACCCAGGGCATTCAGCCCGGACATGACTCACCGTGTTGAATAGGGAGTGAGCGCCATTTTCTGATACTCAACCCTTCAAGATTAAACAAATATTTGATTGGGGGTGAGTAGTAAAAAAAATCATGATAGCACCAACCACCACCGACAGGATAGGTTTTCATTGACATTTGATTGAGAATTCAAGTAATGCTTTTGAGAGGAGTGGAAAATGAGTCCCCTTTGATTGGTCTGGAATGGTAAGATCAGAGGTGACAGCTGCCCGATTGGAGATCCCAGAGAGAGAGAGAGGATGGCGGCTACCACGGTGATGGAACGTAACACTGACAGAGCAGGAGACCTGGAAGTGGAGGATGATGGTCCAGATCAGGCCCAGTGTCAGCTTGGGGTTCCCATCTGCAATGTCATCGTTCCTGATGTTCACCAGCTTGACCTACGGAGACGGAGAAACACCACAAACACACAGCGACGTCAGATTGTTCTCGCTGAAGACATATTTTGACAGAGCCTTTCAGCTTTTTGTTGTTGTTTTTGTTACGAAGCAGGAAGAATCTCATACCTGGCGGTGTCTCAGGAAATCCAGCGCTATCTGTACATTCTGCAGTTTGTGGAAACGCATGCGCCCTTTCTCCCTGGGCTGTAGAGTGGAAATAAAGAGATTAGATATGCATACACATCATGTGGTGCCTTCCGAGAACTTCGTTGCTGGATTGGAGTAATAGGGAGAACAAAATAAAAAATAATGAAGATAAAATGTAGTAAAACTAGAAAAGGCAACAGAAGGGCAGTAAATATGGGAAGTGCTGGTGAACTCAAAAATAAATATAATCATACAATAATTATAATTATATTACGCAAACAAATGAAATGAAATGTAATAGATCAATCAAAGGAAAGATAATAGATAATTGAAGGGGAACATACTGTATATATATTTATTCTAACATTGTCTACGCCCTGTCCACATACTGTATATGTATAGACGGTGTGTACACTCTTTCCATGAGGTGAAAGAGTGATTCATTAAAGCCACTCCCAGAGAACATCATGCACAGCCACAAGTAGAACAATGCAGATGGAGCAGAAGGAGACCATGGAGAAGAAGGGGAAGGAGGAGAAGGGGACTAAGAGAACAACATGCTCACTCACCAACCGCAAGCTCCTGCCCACATCTCTCTCCCTTGGCTAGCCCCAACGAGAGTGTGATTAGGAACGGAAGCAGAGGACAAAAAGGCCAGACGGAAAGTTTCAGCACACAAAGAAGATGACGGCCAAACAGTAGCACACAGGAAGTGAGGAAGAGTGGAGAGGGTCAGGAAAAGAGGAAGATGAGGGAGAAGAGAAAGAGAGAGAGAGAACCAGGCGGTGGGTCAAACTCTTCAAAAGCAAACAGTGGCAAACAGGAAGAGAGGAAGAATGGAGAGAGTGACAGGTGAAACGCTTCAGACGGTCAGAGCAGAAACGAGCAAGAACGAGAGAGAGGGGAAGAGAGAGAGGGATGGGGGTTCATCTGTTAGGACCTCAAAGTGAGCAGAGCATGAGTAGGTGGAGCAGCATGGAGACATGCAGCCTTCCATAAACATCTAAATCAATAGCATGTCAGCCAGCTATTCCACTTTGAATAAAGACATATTACTTATGATTATGTGTCCTCAAAGTGGACAAAGTTGGACAGAAGGTAGCAATGATTGGTGCATCTGGGTTTATTTGCCTATTGGCCCCTCCACACCCCTATTTGTAGGTAAACCAACCACAGTTATTATGGACTCCACTTTCAAATTAGCAGTTTTGCCTTCAATAGATTACCATTAAAAGTGATTCTGTATGTTGAACCATACATTCAAGCAGGTTGTAGGTACATTTGTACCTACAACCTGCAGGTTTGTTACATACAGGTTTGTTATTCCTCCAAAATCGCTCCAAGGCAAAAAGGGGAGGTATTGGCAGTATGATCAGAAGTAAAAGCCTGTGTTTGACTGAGGTTGGGTATTTAATTGGCTCCTTTGTGGATACTCATTAATAATTGGCTTGTGACAGATGACTCAGAATGACAACAAGGGTTGTGCTCGGAGGCAAGGTGCTGGTAGCACAAATCGTGCTTGACGCCGTTAGCCATACTGAGTCTTGAGCGACAGGGAGTTTGGGGCGACTCACCAGGTGTTCCCCAGAGAGGACCTCCAGGAGGGAGATCAGGTTATGTCCATCTCGGAGATCCTCATAGAGGTCAGACACATGACGCTGCGACTGGAAGAACAGCACAGAGACATGGAGAAGAAGACCATTATTATCACAGGACAAGTCACATACAAACAGGCGTCACATGAAAGGATCAATATGATCTATTTATAGTTCATGATTTTATCTAGCGATGCACCATCATGGGAATAGTTAAGACGCTGAATCTGAATTGGAGGAGAAGACACATGGTCAAATACTGAAGAATTAAAAAGAGATGCAATTTACTTTTGATCATTTTAAATACATTACAAATTTAATCAATTTAATTTGGGCTGTTATTATAACAGCATTTTATGTGCAGTTTAAATTGATAATCAATAACAAAAATAGCAGAGGCAAATAGATTTCACAAAATACATATTTGGTAAAAAAATAAGTTTTTAGATATGCTGTCACATACCACACAGGATAATGCCACACAGGCTATTTCTGTTAGCCAGCCATTTGGTGCATCGCTAGAAATAAAATGACTTTCTGTATCGGCTGCTATGCTCTTCGGAGTCCATGGAGCAAAACACTCCCAGTACCCATCTACACACAGGTCAGGAATGCATCGCCGCAAGCAGCTAGGCATGCAGGCTTTTGGACCGTAGCTGAGGCTGCCAAACACAAGTCCGCAGCTGCCTTCTCTGACAGGTGGAAGTATAGCCCTCGAATAAAAATTGAGAATACAAATAAATAAAAATAAAAAGTGATATGTGGAGGTTTTGAGTGCAAAAACAAGCAAACTGAGGAACCTGAACAAGTCTTGGTGGGGGAAGGGGTGTGATCACTGCATCATCCTGAGAAAACTGGATATGTTGGGTTTTTTTGTGCATGCAAGGTGAAACAGTGGACAGGCTCCTCTGCTGGTTCAGACGCATGACATTGTGCGTGTTCAAGCAATCATCGAGTTTTGATACCGTGCAACAGTACAAGGTCTGTCATAGAGCTGGCCAAGTGCAAGAAGAACCTACCTCCACACTCCAATGCTGGTGAGCGATGGAGAACACAGAAGAACAGATGGGGGTGAGGTTAGAGACATGAGAGGATGGGAATGTATCCACTGTGATTAGTATTTAAGTTGTCTAAATGATTGAAAATACCAAGTTATATATTTTATATTATATAAATATATTGTTCTATGTTGTTATATGATATTGTTTTGTTCATGAAATGAAGACCTGGAGTCACTGACACTTTTCCAGGTGTGTCTTGTGGAAAAGAAACTGAAGAAACTATGAAGGGAAATTCTCTGCTGCAAGTCACAACAGTTACACGATTGATGTTGGTATGGACAGAAATCCACTTATCTACTGTTAAGCATGAGGACTCCACCCTCCTGTCTGCAGAGCATTCATACATGAAGCAGACCTGGAAAGGGGAGGGTAAATAGCTGTATAGGGCCACTAGGGACCACTGTTTACATATTTAACGAGGTGCGTTCAATTTGGAATATAAATAGTTTACATAGACTATGTGATGTAAATCACTTGCATTTGTCAGTGTGAAAATTAATGTATTTGATAATATACATGTTTGCGTGCACTGTGTGAGCTATGTTTTCATATATTGAAGCCAATGATGCTCTATCCATCATCATAGGATAAATTAGAACATGCTGAAGGGACTGCAGCAGAATCTCTCTATGTGATCAGAGTAATAGCCCACAGACGACTGACATGGTCAATCAAACCGCTCACTCGGAACCAAACCAACTATTTAATCGCTTCCTCTCTGAGGTTCAAAAACAAATGCACTCATCATTTGTCACAAACAATGTTATTATCTGTTAAAACCACCAACCTCATGTTATTAAACAAACGTTTTTTGCCATTAAAATTGTTTGCCATATTTCTTATGACACTGGAATGTGGACACTTTTATTGATCCATCCATCATTTTCATCTAATAATAATGAATTGGTGTGATTTACGTGAAGCCGAACGACTCCTCTGGGAAACAGCCCCCATTTTGCAGCCCAGCAAACTTTTAACCCCCCTGGTGATTTACGAAGCGGAGCAAAGCGCTCAGTGGACCGTTAACCTCGAGTAGCTAGAATCTGAGCTACCTCAGTAATTCAGCCTCATTTAAAACCATCAGGTTTTAAGTAAAAAGGCTTATACAAAGCACTTCTGGTCATACTTTTTTACTAACAAACATTTCCCTAAACAGGATTCAAATGTTAATTCAAATGACCATAAGCAGGAGTTATCGTTGGATGAATACGTGACATAGTAAAGGTTTATAAAGGAAATGTTTCCATTTCATCAGGAGGTTTCTCAGATTTACATGGATACTGTTGAACCTAACTTATATGACTCATAAAGCGTATAAAACTCATCCAGCGAAGTGAAGAGTTTCCGTCAACTCCGGGCCGGGGCGCACTGAGGCGAGCAGTGCACACCCCACTGCACACCCCCTCAGGGGGTCTCCGGAGCACATGTGCTACCGTTGGCCCTGGAGGGGGCTCCCAGGCCGGACCAACGTAAAGTTCCTTTTTAAAGATGGTGCTAAGCGAGTCCAGATGAGTCTATGACTCACCCTCGCACATTCACTGGAAAAAAACACACACAAAAAAAAAACGACAACAGGGGAAAATAAAGACTGTATATTCAGGAGTGTGTTACCACTTGACATTCATGGAAAGAAAAACAGGCCACTTGTGTCTCCAGTTTTCTATCTTGTTCCATTCATTTCTAAAAAGGGAAACTAATGGTACTTTGGTTTCCAGTTATTATGGAGAATAGTGTAGCGTGCAAGCCTTTCATGTCTTAGAATCTGAATTTTTGAACAAAAAAAGCTTTCCAGACAGGAGGCCCTGTGTAGCTGGTAGCAAATTCATCATTTCTAATGAGTAACTCCAGAGTGAGTCGTTTGGCTTTTGTTAGGAAAAGGTCCCACCCTGTGTACCTCCCTGCCTTAAGTGTGATGAATTGGGGAGGCTTTCAGGCTTAAGTTATGGGGAACGAAGCGGTGAGGTAGGTGAGAGGTGATCTGTAGTGTTGAAGGTTTACACAGTCAGGCAGCCGACAACAGATTGGACTTCTGGTCGGGCCCCCGTTCCCAGTTAATACAATGGGATAGAGAGTGAGAGGGACACAATTAGGGACCTACTGGATAATGTGTTTTTGGTGTGTGTGTGTGTGTGTGTGTGTGTGTGTGTGTGTGTGTGTGTGTGTGTGTGTGTGTGTGTGTGTGTGTGTGTTTTTGGTGTGTGTGTGTGTGTGTGTGTGTGCACTTGTGTTTACTTGCGTATGTGTGATGACATGTGTGTGTGTGTTTGTTTGTGTGGGGGGAGGGGAGTTGGATGAATGAAAAACTACCAACAGAACACAATACACCCAATAATACAGACACAATAGAACTCTGTTCTCTACTGACTCACACTACTTATTACCCGTATCTACTGTTCCTTTAAAATGTAATATAACCTAATCCAAACTTGTTGCAATAAACAAACACGTAGAGAATGAATCTTCTAATGTTGAATAATAACACCCGCAAAGCATTCAAATGTTTGCACCCTGTTGTTGAACATCTTGTTGGGAATAAGTCAGGAAACATCTGGTAATTTTTGTCACCCATTTGGCAGGCCTGGAAATCGGTGTAGATCCGGAAGGAATTGCAATTAAATGTATTCATGTGTATGTATTTAATTGCATTCAGAATGCCCCTTGATTCAGAATCTTGGGTGGATACTAAACGGAAGTAATCCACATATCCATGAATTAAAGAAAAAACATGTCATGTGTAACTGTTTGTGTGTGTGTGTGTGTGTGTGTGTGTGTGTGTGTGAAAGAGACATAGAGAATTAGACAAGGAGATAGACAGAGACAAAGTTAATACCGTACCTTTATCAGATGCTTGTTGACCCATTTTGTGAAGGTCTTTTTCTGTACTCGATCCCGTTCATCTGCATGAGACAAAGATAAAAGAGACAGACCAGTGTCAGACCAGGAAGTAGAAAAATACAAAGTGGTGTTTGCTCTGACATTTCCAGGTTATAGGTCTAAGAAATAGAACCACTGGGAGATGGAAATATGGACGGCACAGTTATGACTCAACTGTCCGATAATCATAAAACCGTTTAAATATCTTAGATACCAAGGGTTGGGTCGATTTTGTATCACAACACAGGATGTATCAACAGCGTAGTCACCGACGTTGTCGAGACAGTGCATGCCGGTGAGTCACAGTTCATCACCAGCATCACCATGCTTCCTCTGCCTGGAAATGTTTCATGTGCAAGGGCATGTCTCTCGCTCGATCTCTAATGCTCACACTGCCTTCATGGATCACTCTGGAGGATTTAGCAGAGCCTAGTATTGAAGCTTACTAGGAAAGGAGTGTAGATGGTGTTATCTAAAATATGTTCACTTCTGGTTGTAAGGCATTTTGCTCTATAACACACACAGTGTTATCCTTATAATGGATGTACAAAATAAATACTGCATAGCGAAAAGGGAGATCTCCACCTTGCTGTAAGGGGGGGAACACACCCACAGGCAAATGATTCACCTGGACTTGCCCACTATGCTACCCACAAAGGCACACACACATGCACACGCACACGCACACACACACACACACAAAGTGTGAGTTGCTCTGATTACAGGAAGGCCAATGAAATGTGTGTTTTATCATAAATTGTTGGGACTTGGTTACCAGATGGCTATAATAAGCTCTGACATGTGTCACAAATCTCAGAAATTATAAGAGTAACTGCAGTCATAATGTTTCATAACCACACACCCGAGAGCCTCGGGAACATAAAAATAATAAGGCAACGTGGGTCCAAACTAGTATTGCTCTCACAGGTGAAATTCACTAACGACTTTACCAACTGTGTTATGGAGTCACGTTTCCATGGCAACCCCTCAATGACACACCTCTGACCTCTGTGTCCATTCGTGGGTGGAAACCTACGGGGACCCTGATTAGGTAGGTGACGTTGACCGCAATCCGTCTTACAACGCCCAAAGGCCGTTTCCACGATGGAATATCACCTTGACCTGGAGGTATCTGTGTGCCTTTTACAATGTGTTACCCAACACCAAGGTTCCCTCTACTACTGCACCGTCAGGACACGTCACTGTGTGGACTACCAGCCCCTGAGTACTGAAACCACTGTCTGGGAGGGGAGGGGCGGGGGGTATCCAATGTCAGAAAAAGCACAAACAGGTTTTGGGAAAGGTGTGAAGGGTTTGTGCCCACAACAAAGCGCGTCACCCGCTTCGAGATTAAGACCAGCAAAGATCAACAAGACACGGGATAAGGAGCTGGCACATTACACTGGGCCACTCGTGGCGCCCAGAGGCACCATGATGTGAGGACAAACATATGAAAATTAAAGCAACATAAAGGCCTATATCTTTAACTAGCAATATTCTGTAATATCCATACAGTTATTGTTTCGGCTCCTGTGGCTATTCATATAGTGACTAAAATACAAAGTATTTCCAGATTTTTGGGCACTTTTAAAGACACCAAATAACTATTTATATATATGGCATATTTATACTTTTAAAAAGCACTTAATCTGAGTGAGTCAAGAGTCAGCCCACATGTGTATAATAAGTGCCTTGGGGTTTCTGGTCAAAACATGGGCCAAAAAAAACCTTTCTGTGTGTTAGAAAAGAGGTGGATCCTCGTTAAAATGCATCTGGCAAAACCACCGGGGAGAGCAACCCTACTACTTAAAACAAATCTTATTTTCATGCCAAAAAGCAAAACTTTTTTTACTATAAAAAATGTGAGAGGTTGTACAAAATGTATAAAAGAGCTCATCGGCACAAGACATGACATGAACTTGCACTGTGCTTGTTTCAGCTTCAGCAGCACGTTTATATCCTGATGTGTCAAATTTGTATACACATATTCAGCAAAACGTTAAAGAATATTAAATACCCAACCCTAACCTTAGCCAATCAAACAAACCTGGGTTCTGTAAACCACTACGTTTATATGCAGAAGTAATTTGAAATTGAGGACTCAGAGAGCTTCCCAGTCACCTTTCCTGCCGTCCGTCGCTTTCAGCATCCCCAGGTAGAACCCATCATCCGAGAGCACCCTGTCTCTGCCCCCGCTGTCAGAGGAAGCCATCCTTTGCCTCTGCTGCTGAGTGTTCATAGTGTCTCAGGGATGCGTCTTCAGAGCCAACACAATGACAAACAATCCTCACTCTCTTCTGTAATCCCTTGTGTTTTTGTCCCGATTTACAAGCTCCCAGTGGTGTCGTTTCTACGCAGGCTTCTGTCCGTCAGCACCTCACAAACCCTATGTTTCTCTTCCTCCTCTCTCTCTCTCTCTCCCTTCCTCTCCTTGGGATCGGCTCAGCCTCTCTTTCTCTCCTTCCTTCTTTTTTCCCTCCTCCTCTTTGTGTTTCATTCAAAGTAAATGGTGCCTGCGGGCGACGGAGTCTGGGCCTGTCGCGTGCGTTGTGGGAGTGTGGTGTTGCGTGGCCGCACACAGGGAGGACATTTTGGGTAGGGCAGGGGACACACCCCCTTCCTGTGCCCTTCCCCTGGCCCTTGTGCACACTGCATCACAGACCGGACTGCCCCGCACTCTCACTGTATGGCTCGCACTGGTTGCGCAAAGACATACATTGCACTTGCATAAGGGCCCTCCAACGCCCTTATGTGTGACTCAGCATGCATGCACAACATCATATCCTCACACACAACACAACAGGGTGAAGGCACACTCAGGCACACACAAAGTGCTGTGTGTGCCTGAGCTGTGTGGGACTTAACCCTGTACACCACTAATGTTGACATGCCCACAGATATGGGGAGATACTACAGAGTAATGTAAAGGTGTGGATTCTATTAAATGTGTATTCACAAAGCTGAAGAGATTGAAAACCTGAATTCACCAGGAATCCAAACAACCCTGCATGGAGGAACCAATAAACACACACCTTTGGTTAATTATTCCCAGCAGATGTTAAGAAATGGAAGTAACTTAAGGTGGCAATAAAATGAGGGTGGGGGGGCAGATAATGAAGGGAAAGAATTTACAGATTTCATACTTGGTCCCAGGTAGTGTAGCTTGTTTTTGTGTACTTTGCACTTTTGCAGATCATCTCAGGAACAGTAACAACAAAAACAACACCATAACCCTACATTGGGAGTCTTTTAATGGTTCTTATGTATAGGAGCTTATGTCTGTGAGAACTAGATACTGTAAATTGAAATCCATCAATCAACAAAAAAAAGTCGCTACTGTGCTTTCAAGACCGCTTACATATATGAATGCATATAATATACTTCACAAAACTTTTACATGTCATTGGCTTTGCAATTGCAATGTGGACGCAATTCTCTTATAACGGCTCCAGTGGAAACTCCATCAGTGCCATGTCTCTCCTACATAATTGGATATGTGAGGCCACATTGATGAAAGTGTGAGTCCTTGCCAGTCCTCTCTGCCAGGGCCTGTATCTCTAGCCAGGGGCCTAGGAGTTCTGTTTCGCCCACGCTGCCTGACTTCACGTTCCGGGGCATCGAGAAGAGACAACCTTCAGGTATTCCCAGCAACCTGTGCGGACACGAGGTGCTTACTGGGGGATTGTGCCCACGCTTGTGTGTCAATGAGGAACTCGTTGTGCTAATCTTTCAAAGCCACGTTTTCAGATTGTGAGACACACCTTTGTAGTCCCACACAATGTCTGGGCAGGCTGAGGAACTAGGGCGTGGGGATCTAATTAGACCTTTACATGGAAAATAACAACAGGCTTACACCAGAACACTGAATAAATCATCTTGATCTTGTCTGCTATGTGAGCATTAAATTACGTTGCTATAGCTTACTGAGGACTGTACAATGGAACAAATCAGCTTTCAGTATTATATTGAGACTATGAATGACTTGATATGGTCAATCTGAGGGATAAGATGATGTCAAGAATGCATCATCTTAGCATGCATCCATGACCAGATTAACTAAACTTTGTTCCCACCATCTATAAAATATGAAATATGTTTTCATTGAATTTCCACATTTCCACAGCTTTGGGTTTTTGCCTATGTTGCTTAGAGGCTGCCATTTGTCGGTTGGGACAGAATCAAGCCTCCAACGCATAGACTGGTTTGAGTTAGGGTTGATTCTGGCAGATGTTTGCATTTCTTTGGCAGTGACACAAGCACAGACACCTCTTTAAGTTGATGAACTATTCTCAAAGTCGGGGGTGGGGGGGGGGGGTATAATTGGGGGTCACAAGAAACCCAAATATGGGCGTGGTCGGCAGAGGAGAGAGGCTGTGTAACTTTTTGGTCATGGGATCCTATTCCCCAAAAAGAAACATATTATTACAGCCATAACATAGCTATTACTGTGCTCTGCCGCGTCCAGCTTCATCAAAACTATGTGGAGCAGCTAGGCACACACTGTGTGAAGAGGAGAAGATGGATCTCTTTGAGAAAATTGTTGCAAGTCCTCACCGAGTGATCAATCTGAGACTTATTTTCATGATTTTCTTTCAGGAAGCGAGCATAGGAAGCACAGGAAGCGACATATCATACTTTGCAGTGGATTGATCTCTGTAGTGCTATTGGGCTTTGTTTCAGATGATTGGTGACGGCGTTACCGGTAGATTCTTACAGGATTCCTTGACAAATGGACACAGACTATGTATAACAAAGGGCCTTTTTGGGACAAGCACAGTCAAAGGGCCATAGTGACAGAACTATGAGAAAATTAAAAGCCTTTGAACAAAATCTTCTGCATACCGACTTGTGGGGTTGAGACAGATAGGGAGCTTAACAGAGATGGCATAGCTCAAGAGAAAACCTGACTAAGCATGTCTTTCTTCTCAAAAAAAAAAAGCATTAGGTGTAGAAAGACCTCAGAGGTGATGTCATGATGGCCCCGCCCACATTTCCACACAATACGCTTGTCACACCCTTTTTACATAAATTTTATTGTAAGCATATACATTTAAAGGCAAAGACAGTTTTGCCTTTGTGTATTGGCTGTTGAGATAAAATCCGCTTAACCTAAAAGTTAAATTGCAGAGCAGAGGATTTGTATTTTTATGAATGAAATAAACTTGAAACACCCAACAGATATTCAGGGTCTAACAGGCTGTCAGGCGTGAGGCGCGACTGTCCCAAAAGAAAACAAGACAATAGAGGAATGTCAAGCATGTACCAATTGTGGTTTCAAAGCTCTTGGCCGCTGAAGTCCTCGGGGGACAGTTTGACAACACCTATCATTGTGGACAAAGAGAAAGACTGGGATTTCTTTAACAGTTGAAGTTACCCAACACCACTCTCTCTTTTTTTTTAAACCAAAGAAGGGCCCCTAATGTTTTTTCTCTCCCTCTGTTCTTGTTTAACTAACCACCCCCTCCAGTCAAGCTTTTACAGGTGAGAACAAGTGAAGGCAAATAATGTGCGGTCTGGTCCGCCACACCCCAAAATAATGGAATGTGTAATAAAAAAAATAAAGAAATGAGAGTCATGGCCCCACCCTCGGATCACGCCTCACCTTGTCTTATTCCTCGGCTCCACTGGGAGCAAACAAGGACAGTGTGCAGAGACTCCCAGCACCATGAAAGGCCTGGAGTTAATAAAGGTCCCTGGAGCGGTGCTGGGAATATCGGCTCTCAGAGTGGCAATTCCATCAGCTTCAATTCACTCATGGAATAAACTAGGATTAAAACAGCTTTGTGTGTTAGTGAGACAATGGCCTTTTGCTTGATATTTAATTTCACCAGCTCCTCTTAGCCGGCCCTCTATACATGGGTGTG
Organism: Micromesistius poutassou; assembly: GCF_964030765.1. Taxonomy (NCBI): domain Eukaryota; kingdom Metazoa; phylum Chordata; class Actinopteri; order Gadiformes; family Gadidae; genus Micromesistius; species Micromesistius poutassou. The sequence continues at coordinate 10,787,334 of NC_140278.1, forward strand.
TATTTGTATCACAGAGATGTCTGATGGCACCATGGGGTACAGTGTTATCCTTATAGATCTCCCGACCGGCTGCTCATTTTAGCCCGCCTGGTCCCATTTAGCACAGACAGCGAAGCCCTGCGACTGATTTAAGACTGTGTGAGCCTCTGGATTAAAGAGGACAGCTGAGTCTTACATTCAGCTGGTCCAGACGATTATCTGAGCAAGGTCCCTCCTTTTTAAATTAACTATTGTGTCTGTCAGACACTTGAGTTGCTTGCTGGGTGCGTTTGATGTGCAGTACGCCTCCCTCTGTCGGTGACATTATTGAACTACACTATTAAACTATTACCAACTATATACCATTCGTTTAGGGAAAACACTCTTAGGAGTTTTTGGTATTAACTGTTGTGTTTGCTCAACAAAAATATGATATCAGCTACTATTTTTAGTCTATAACATCCCCTAGTGGTATTTAATATCTGCTTCAGAGACTTGGATTATGCTGACCTTGTGGAAATGTGGAAAAAGGGGAACATAACAATGTGTTGCTGGGGTAACACGCCACAACACACAGTAGTGCATTTGGTAGCAGTAGTTAATACTGGTTTTACTCATGGTGTATTTTTAGTTGGTTAGCTGTTGGGAGTCTCCCACCTCTGACGTATTTAACTGGCAGGAAAACCCCTATTCCTCGTCCCACCATGTGCAATCCTAGACTTGTAGCGTTATTGTAGGACCACTAGATGGCACTCAAGTACAACCACATGGCTTCAAAGTTAGCGTTAAGATTTCTTCAATAGATTTGTTTTTTAAGGTAGAAAGAGAAAGAACAAAAGAAGGAAAGGAAAAGAGACTGACAGATCGAAAAACAGAAAAAATAAAGTAAAATAGTAAGAAAGACAGGCCAAAATAGAAAAAATAAATAAAGTCTGAAATAAATTGTTATGCAATTGTAGGCCTGAATTCTATGTTTCAAAGATAAAATATGTTTACATATGTTTAATAAAAATATAAAAATAGCCCGGGGCCATTTTGGTTTTACATAAGGAGTCCTGCTATCGTCCATTAACCGATATATAATTATCTAACAACAAATGATTCAACATCAACAGGGGGTCACCTCGGGGTAAACCACTTAAGATAATAAAATACGGCCCTAATAGGGTAGTCAGGGTACGACAGTAGGATACTCATTCACTTTACTTACATATTGTCAACGGGTAAACATTTATTTCACATTCCAGTAACGCTATCGCAACAGCCTTTACGTTAGGGTTAGCCCTTGTTAGTGTTAACTGTAAGTTTATATCCAGATGACACATTGATGGGACAGATTTACACATGACTGCGCAAGCAGGCAAACTGTAAAGGAATTTATTATAAATTGATAACCTATTAATTGAATAATTTATTAATCCTTGGCTTTATGTTTTTACATAACTTAAATACTGAATTGTAGGCCAATATATTGTGTATTTTAATCGTAGGCTTATATAAAATGACCTGTGCCTATCGGTTAGATTGTTTTAGGGCAGTTATTAGACCCCATTTAATTACAATTTTACAAATTTGATTCATGCATAAATAAAAGAAAAATAATAATGTTAGTTTCGATACCGATCGTTAGTGTGAAACCGCCATCGCCTGTTCCTACTCACCTAGACAACACATTCTAGTGTACAAATATCTGCTCCTTTCGCCATAGCTCAGTGCATTCAGAAAACCCCCTTGTGTCCCCATATATCTAATACACAGGGTCTCAAAAAATAGTGAATCTGGGGCATCCCCAGCTCCTCTGGCTGCTGCCATTCCTCCCAAGATACCAACACGCGTCTCTGCTGTCATTTAAGATGTGCCAAGTCCATTCCTTTAGGGGTGTAACATGTGTGCGACATACAGTCACAGCTGACACCTGAGGTCCACAACCATTCAGTAAAAAATCTAAAGTTATTTACCAGCCATGCCCAATGTAAAATGAGATATTCTATCTTTTTGTTGGAGATCAACGGTTCTCTGAAATTGCAAACATTATTCCTTATTAAGAGGTGTCATGGGTCTTGTCGTTAAAGAAAGTTAAAGATCTATTAGAGGTCACAGCTGAGAGGGTCCCAGGTCGCATTTTAAAGAGACATGGACCTAAATGTGCAGCCTTCTCGTCTTACACAGAATGACCTCTGCTCCAGAGCCCCCTGGATTGGCTTCTGATGCCGTCGCACCTGATAGGGACCATAATGGCTCTGGTCCCACGAGGAACACAGAGCAGCTGAGATGGCATGGTATGAGAGCTGGGAGTGGGAGCTCAACCTCTTACTAAGGTGTCACTTTTTACAATCACTAGATGTTGCCTATCGTTTTTAAAAATGAAGAAAGAATGTTATGTTGGAAAGGCTGAATGAAGAGATGAATAGAAGAGAGAAAGAGAAAAGTTTGTTTACTATCGCCCACAGCTTCTATACATAAGTCACAAAGTAGAACAGCTGCTTTTCAAAGGTAAAATGTCAGATGTGTTAAACATATTGTGGCACATCAATGGCGTCATTAAAATGTCATGATCTTTAAGAGATATATTTCACAACCACTCTGAGTAAACACAGTGGATGCTTTCAAATACCACGAGCCGAGTGGTACCAAGAGGTCCTGGGGGCAGGGGGTGTCAAACAAAGTATAAATAAACTTGAAGAGCCAAAGACTGGATGTTTCCCTGGCACACATAGATACACATATGTCTATATATATATGACACCAAACCTGGAATATAAATAAGTTACAGTATTTTAACTGATTGTTTCCTGCCGCCACCTGCCCAATGAATTGATGTGTGTGTCTGTGCATGTTTGTGTGTGCTTGCGAGTGTGGTGCTTTCCGATCGTCCTTTATCATATCAACAGGAAGTAAGGCTCAGGAAGGTGAGGGTTGGTTGACGAGGCTTCGTAAGCTATCCAATATTCAAAACAGACACACGCACAAACCAACACAGGCACACACACACATCCCAACAACATCTGAGTTGTGGTTGCATGACCTGGGCTGACACATGACGACACGAGTGCATGGAAATCCGCTGTTTGCATAACTATCTTTGCATAGAATGCATTGCTGGAAGTCATAGTCTATCGAGTATTGGGAATGCAGCGCTGGCGTTATGCATGTTGTATGTGTGCGTGTGCGGGAAGAATGTTGACTTCCAACCCCCCCTTTCCACCCTTTCTCCTGTGTGACCTTTTCCACCGACCCCTGGGGGTCCCGGGGGTCAGGGGACAGCCACGTGTGTCACTGTTCCCACTTTCACACCGACAAGCCCCCCACCTCCCCTCTCGAGACCGGACACTCCTGCCTCCTGGCCTCAGGAACCATCCTGCTCTCCCAAGGTCACACCCTGTCTCTCTCAGTCTGGCCTGCAGCCCACCGAAAGCCTCCCACACAAAAAGAGTTCCTGCTCATGACGAATTTAATAAAACCAATGGTGACGCCAAAGGAAAGTGTAGCAATCAACGGACCTGTTAAAACCGTGTTACATGAAATGGACCGAATAATGATGAGAAAGGATGAAAGAACGGAAGGTTTTTCTCAGAGACGAGAGATCAAGATTATCAAGATCAAGCATAAGTCTTGTTATCTAGAGTATTTTTGAAAAATGTAAGGTCACACCCATGTTTGGATCAATCAATTGCTACCAAGCAAAGGAAAGACTCATTGCGAAACACAAACTTGAATTTCTGGATGGTTTCAAAAGGTTACCCTCTTCACACCAACACTAGGCAACATCCCAACCAGAGAGAGAGAGAGAGAGAGAGAGAGAGAGAGAGAGAGAGAGAGAGAGAGAGAGAGAGAGAGAGAGAATGAATACATGATAGAGAGAGGGTATATATGTGAGAGAGAGAGAGAGAGAGAGAGAGAGAGAGAGAGAGAGAGAGAGAGAGAGAGAGAGAGAGAGACAGTTGGGGGTGACAGTAACATGGCTGTTATGCTGTACGAAAGCCAGGGGAAGGGGACAGCTAAGACCAAACAGTCCCACTGGGCCTTTTTTAATGCCCTCACTGAAGAGCAATGACGAAGTGGTGGTGGGGGGGACAGGGGGGACGGACAGGACATGAACCAATCAACATACTGGCAGGATTGGCAGGGTAACATATTAATATTCATATAAAGCAAGTTGTGTGATACTTTCACACAACTAGTATAATAATGCTTTAAAGGTCTGTGTTATAAAGGTTCAATAATCATAATAAATAAATGACCTTCATTTTTGGTTGCCACCTTGGCTCGAGTACTAGATTTGAATGAAGGGCCACACCCGGTCATTTACATGTGAGAGGAGGTTGAAGGTGTCGTTTTGCGGCAATCCCCTCCCCGACAGGTGCACTGCTACTGTTCCTTAACAAAGAGATTGTTTGACAACAGAATATGTTTTTTTTGTGTGTGTGTGGTTCTACTATTGGGAAGTGGGCCAGATTGGCAACTGTCATTTAGCCGTTTTGATGTCAGGACAAGGGCGTAGCTGGGAGGTTAAATGAGTGAGAGGGTGGAAGATGAGGCTTAATCTCCACCAGGTTTTCACTCTCCGGCTCTCACATATCCCTGCAGTATGAGACAAAGCCGTGGGCTCCAGTTCCGTGCGTGTCTCTGTGTACCGAGGGTTTAAACCCGCTGCAGCTGCAGAGACAACACACACTTCAGTCACACACACACAGATTCAGTGACATTAGCACACAGGACCCCTGGCATGGTCCGGGGGTCACGCCTTGATCCAGTGGGATGAATATCAAAGCAGGATGGGGGCTGGAGGGGCACGTATGAACTTATAGCCATGTGAGAGTGGCGGCATGTCACTCAATCGGCACGCATGTCGAGCCTAAAGGTGGCACATATTTGTTCCCAAACACGCAAATGTGAAGATCAACGTCACTTTGAAGTGGATGTATAAAGCACAATTACCACACTGCCAGTGGGTTATTGCCACGCTAGGTTCAGTGGGAAGACACTGCTAGACAGAATGGCAATCAATTTAAAAAGGTGGGCGATAAAAGGCCCTAATATGCTAATCACTTCCTCCTACTCCTACTCATATTACTAGACACTTGGACTCCACCACCACTGGTGTTCCTTCTCCCCTGTAAAGCTGCTCTCTCTTACCTGGTCTCTTGTGTTTTCGTGAATACCACACTGTGATTAGGGTGGCTATGTGCCCAAACAGCACCAGGGCGGGCACCAGCGTCCAGTGTCCAGAGGGGATAGCTGACGTCATTGCGAACTAGACATAAGTTAAGAGCGGGGCTTTGGTGGCCCGGGACAGCTGGTCCACCGTGGAGTAAAAGGGGAGTGGGGCCGGAGTGGGTGTGGCAGGGGGCCTGCTGTTCTCAATACCATTCCATGTATTTTTCATTTTGATGTTGGTGATTTTTTTACTCATTCCATCTTTTCCTTTATTGTATGGTCACTCTAATTCTTTGGGACAGATATCATTATCAACCAAGAAAGCCGTTGCCATTAAAATCTCAATGAGCTATCGACTGATTATTTGAGTTCCTTCTGACCCGTCTGCCAGATCATTCCTGGAAATCCAACTATGTAATTTCCCAAGAAAATAATGAGATAGTCAGTAACTCAGTAACTTTTTTTCTCTTCTCACTACAATTAATCTATTTGTCTAAATATCCATATTGAATCTCTCACACATAAGGATACAGATACTTATATACCTTCACGGTTGTATCACAGAATAAAACAACAATAATATCATACATATTGTATGTACGTGTAAACACATCATGACATTCATGAGGTCTATACATAGTACACACATCCACAATGACAGCAAACAACCATGGCTTCACACATGTGTGCAAGACAATAACAGGTGGTCAACAACACACCCACACCCACATACACAAATACAGACGCAACAGAATCACTCTTCTGTCTTAGGTCCAACTTGAGTCGGACCTAATGACAGGACCTAATGGACCTAATGTTGTTCCTGTCGAGTGACAGGAACAACACTTCCCGAACCTAAGGGGTCAGCCTTTCCCCTGAAGCAGCACATATCCACACTGTAACATGAATAGGAAGTTGGGGAAAGAAACCCCAGCAAGAGTTAACCCTGAATGCAAGTACCCGACATGGTGACCACCGTGTTTAAAAATGGAATAGAGACAGTGCTACGGACCCTTGTTGCTCCACAGCTCGGCGTTAAAGTCGTGTGCGTATTTTGCCAACAGTGTGAGCTGCCTTGTTTGTTAGTCTGCGTACGTGTAGTACCCCTTCGGAAGGAGAACAATATTTCACACGCTGGCTTTGCCAAAAACACACGACAGATGGACAGACTGAGTGACCGAAGGACAGACAGACAGGCAGACAGACAGGGAAGGTGGGCAGACAGACGGGGAAGGTGGGCAGATGGACGGACAGCTGGATAGATACAGTACATTGACACACCACTCCTTACGCTATCAACCTACCAGGTATGATCTTCATCTACGAGACGGGACGGGAATGGTGGAAGTAGCCGGTGGATAAAGAGAAAGACAGAGCCAGACGTGGAAAGTGGGGGGAATGGAGGGGAAGGTAGAGACTTCTGTTTGTTCTCGCTCTTACTGGCTTGTTTCCCCCTCTGTTGAATCTTGACAGCCCTTGCCTGCTGCTAGGATTCGTCAGCCCTGCTCTCTGGTGGTCTCATAGTTAGTCAGAGGAGGGGAGTGTATGGGGAGGGGGGGGGGGGGCTGTTGGGGCATGCCACGCCAAGCCTGGGAGGGGGGGATGGGGGGGGGTGAGGTGGGCTCGGGGGTGGTGGTGTGGATGCCCAGGAGGAGAGGTCTGGAACTGACTGGTTATAAATACACAGCAGATCCAGAGGATCACGCAGTGTCACTGTTTGGAACTGATGGAAGCACTCTGGTGGCATGTTTGGCTTCACTGGCCCCCTAGGGACATACTCTCTTCATCTCCCGCGCTCATATGCTCTTGCTATCGCTCGGTGATGACGAGGGATACTTTATTTAGTGTGATTAAGTCAGGGGCCAGGAAAAAAAAAAGTGATCCACCTAATTCCCAATTTGAAGAATCGGGATATGACACGCTATAAAAGAGATCATAGAGCGCTAATATTATCAAAGCACACTTGTATTATATTACTGTTCAGAGAACATTGATATAGTCTATTACATACTCTCGTTTGTGGGAAGTGAGGCATTGGGCAGTTTATGAAGTTTATGAAATAAACAGCATCTATGTTACCCAAACTGAAACCGTGACTAACATATAACATGATGGTGCTACAGAACAATACACACTACAACTGGCATAAGGCAATGTGAGTGCACTCAGGGCCCAATAAGAGCTGGATATCTGGAAAGTTCTGCATGTGGGTTTATAGCCACCCACAATGTTGAGTTCCTCATGCCTTTTGGGAGGACAGAAAGGCATAGCATACTCTAAATATACTCAAGCTTGAACTTAAACGAAAGGCATTGTTAATTGCAGTGTTGACAAATGAAAAAGAATGCCCAGGACCAAGTGCCCTGGGAGAAGCAGTGTTTTGACTTCCCTGTTAACATATGGACACTGATGAACCGCCAAATGTCCCTGGTGAAAACCCGGTTTCCATGCTATAACACCCATGTGATACATTGAGCCATACTCCCAGAGAGATCCCAGAATGACAAAGTCATGTTGTCATCATGAACTCTGTGCGCACTGTATGTTGTCAGAACACTACATTATAGTTTCTTCACGTGCGTTTGTTCTCAGGTTTGCCAGAAATCATTTCACTTTTTTGCCGCTATACGCAAATCTAAAATGTTAATCTTAATTCATTAATGGGACTTTTACAGTCTGCCATTAAATGTGCTTCCAGAATTGGCAACAATAAACACACAAAGTTTTCATGAGAAAGAGGAGACGCCTTCCCAGTAAACTCCACCGCTGGACTGCTGCCTTCTGCGTCATGTGCTTCTTTCTCAATCATAAACTGCCGACTGACGGCTCATGCTCATGATGAGCCAACTGAAATATAAGATGGGACTTGACAGGTGGAGTGACATTGGCTGTGAGGGGCAGAGGCAGGACCAGGTGGCTTGATTCCATTATTTTGATGAAACAAGAGACAGTGACCAGATAGGCTGTAACAACGTTATGCAACTTCCCCATAGTGGCAAAGCCTCGACACGGTTTATAGATTGATGACTAACACTGTGTAGCCCCCCATTATATTGATTCTCTGTCTTATTTCTTGAAGAAAAGGCCAGGTTACAAATTAGACCTTTCCATCTGGCGGCAGGTACAGGCGCTGAGTCATAGACGACAAGCAAAATCATGTGGCCCTACTAATGAAAGGGAACAAGCAGCTAGACCAGCTCTTCATTTCATGAATCATACAACTATGCAGTGGGCATGCTTTCAGGGATGGAAACGCAAGGGAAACTAAATGTCATGCCTGGATAAAAAATGTGGTCTAATTGGCCCTGGTGCCATGTGCAGCAGACACGTTTCAAATGGCACCGTAGGCACGACTACTTGCAACAAGAAGCCCCTTGCTGTTCAGTTTAGGTCTATAGACAATGAAATGTATGATGTGGAAGGGCAACAAGGCAAGTCCAACATGTGTCCAACACATCAGAGAGAGTAGTCTGTCCCAGATTTTACATGCTGTCTGACGACTGAAGTTTGAGAGAGAGAGAGAGAGAGAGAGAGAGAGAGAGAGAGAGAGAGAGAGAGAGAGAGAGAGAGAGAGAGAGAGAGAGAGAGAGAGAGAGAGACAGACAGACAGACAGACAGACAGACAGACAGACAGACAGACAGACAGACAGACAGACAGACAGACAGACAGACAGACAGACAGACAGACAGACAGAAATAGTGAGACAGGCAGAGAGAAATAGTGAGACAGGCAGAGAGAAATAGTGAGACGATAATGACAAAGAGAGAGTGAGACAGTGAGAGATATATACAGAGAAAGAGGCTGAACATAGTTGAAAGGTACCATTGACAACCACTGTTTAAGGGTATAACCCAAATTATGCAATAATCTCTGCATAAAACAGGATCTCAACAAGACTTTCTTGCAATGCTAGTCACAGTGGATAATACATGCATGTTTGTATGTATTTGCTGTAGAAATATAGGCTGTGTTAGACCTCTACTAACTCTTGTCGGTCAGTAGATGTCAGCAGTGAGTTAGCCAATACAGTGGACACTGGCTCGGACAACACTGTGGCAGGCCACTGTCAGATCAGTCAACTTCACATATCACAGAGAGAACAGCCAACACCACAAAACCAGCTTAGCAATAGACAAATAGCAGTTAGCAGTCATTGCATTATGAATAATACATAATTTTTATAGAGGGAATTAACATGTGTCTTTTACTATGTTCTGTAAAAGACATGTTATGTTATGTACTGAATGGAACGCTTCTCACAAGGAATGTATTATTGGTTTGGGTGTGATACATCATTTTTCAAATGTGCATTTCATCTCAACGCAAAAAGAATGGCTTATATTATGACTAACAGTTGAATATGAGAACAGGGCCACTAATTTGATCCAGACCGAGCCATCATGTGTGTAACTAAATAAACACACCCATGCAACTGTGAGCAACTTCCTGACTTTCTTTTGCTCCCATGCACACTCACTCACTCACTAGCTCACACCCACATCGGGCAACGCCCTTGTGCATTTCATCTTCTCTGTAGTTCCAAGCAAAATGTCAGTCACAATGCTTTATTCAGTTTGTTAAATGTTGTGGAATGCCAGACCCAACCCCCGGTCAGTCAGACGAAGACATTACAGTTAAATATGATGAAAACATTTGTGTGTGTCTACCTTTGCAAGGCCACCACTGACTTGTTTTGATAATGTGTTCTGAACATTCTGGAAATTTCAGTTGTTGCCATTGCCAACATCAGGCAACTGACGTTGACAACTGTCAGGCAGGCAGGTAAGGATAATGTCTTGTTTGCATAACTACTGTATTCTAACTGAAAAATATTTAGAACAAGTGTATAGGAGCTTCCACTCTTCACATTTATATCTTCCCATAAGTATATGAGTGAAGAGAAACCAAGAAAAAGACAGAATTGAAATGGGGTGCAAGGAACACTGTGTTACTCTGGAAGAGAAGCAGAGAGTTTCACACCCTCTTCTCTCAAATTCTACGCCTAAAACTTTATCACGCACATCCATCTCCATAGAGGCCGGGCAGGGCTGCAGCTTAGCTAACAGCCCCACCTTGTTGAAGTCATCACAAGTCTGGATCATCTCAGCTGGCAAGCCTAGCAAGATGGCCCCTGAGATTGCTGTTGTGACCTACCCCTCTCTGCATAGCTCAGTGTACTGCCCTGAAGACTGAACCTATCGACATTAAGAAATGTCTATAAAAAATGTCTTGATGCATAGCTCAAAGTATGATGAATAGCAACATATTCTACCAATGAAGATCAATGCCAGAGGGCTGTACGCCCATGTGCAATACATGGCTTCTCAGCTTCTTAGATACACAAGAGAGAGTAAGCAAACTATATAATCACTGTTACAGTTCCTACTTTAACATAACATATAGGTAATTTAATCACAACCAAATCACAACGGTTAAAGGCTGCTGGTCTGTCTTCTAAATAAAAACAATGTAGCATTTGAGCGTTTTAAAGAGAGGTCATATATACTTCCAACACACTAATACAAACACTTCACATATCTTAGGCTCTGTAAGACTTAAGACTCTGTAAGACTTAAGATAAATAAATAGCCCACCTTTAAACCTTCCACCCTCCATAGAAGGAAGGAAAACCCAGCACCAACTATGACATCACAAGGACACGCAAAAGGACAGTGGCAGAAAGAAGTGTAACTGGCAAGATATTAAAAAATCAAACCTTCTATGAAGTTAGGCCAGGTTTTCTCCTCAGGATCCTCCAGAGTATGGTCCCAGTCTTCCTCAGGTGAGGCACCATATGCACAAACAGGAGGAGCGGCGTTCACCAACGCTCGTTCAATGGCAAGTTCTTCCAGGACGTCCAGGTCCAGTTCCTCCTCCACTTCCCCCTCAGGTTTGACAGGTGCAGAAGGTGGTTGGGCCCCATCTTGATGGCCAGCTATATGCTTCACCTCAATTATCTCTTCCACAACTACAATCTTCCTCCTCATGTTGGCCTCGTCTGCTTCTGGACCAAGAGAATGACAGCTGTCCACGAGGTGTGCCTGAGAGGCTTCAGGTGTGGCAGTGACAGAGGGTGTGTCCTCCTTCAAGTCCTTTCGTTTGTCTTGTGGCACAGAGGCCTGGGGGACTGAGAGCCCTTTCTTTTCTGCCTTCTGCTTTCCTGCCCGAGCAGCAGAATGTGGTTCTGCAGCTCTGGTAGTCTCTCCTTCTTCGAGACACGGGTTGGCCTGTGCCTTAACTCCAGTCGCCTCTGCAGCTACTGCTGGTTCTGCTGACGCTAAATCTCCGGCTGCGGGTGCTTCCCTCACAGAGGAGGATGTTTTTGGTTTCGGGACCTCCCGCTTGATTTTTTTCACAGAGAGCGGAGCTGGCTCCTCCTCCCCTTTGTCTGGCGGGGCCTCAGTGAACACAGCTGTTGCCTGTCTGATTTCTTCACTGCACATTCTTTCAGGAGTAATCGTTGGATGGCCATCGGTTTGCCCTGCAACCACGGCAGTGGGAGCAATGGCCTGGGGCGAAGAAAGTATATCAGTGGAGGAAAGTGGCTCTTCTGCAGGAGGGGAGACAGGCTCTGTGTTTATGGTTGCTGGAATGCGGGCCTGAGCTTGCTTTTTCGCTTTCCCTCTCTTTTTGCCTTTTGAAGATTCATCAACCACCATGCTTAATGCAGCAGGGGCTTTCACCTCACACTCTTCAATCATTTCCTTTGTTCCTTTAAGTACTACAGTGGCTTTCTCGACAGGTTTAGTGCTTTCTAGGGTCTCTTCAACAGTTACCGTCTTGTGCATTGTTACAGTTTCCATTCTAGTGACAGTCACTATCTCTGATTCGGATGTTGAACTTTCCTGGTGGGTTATTACGGTCAGTTTGGTGTTGGTGACCCCATCTTTTGAGCAAAGTGGTCCCTGTGGAACTTTGTTAAAACTTGTTCCCTTAACCTTGTCTTTCACTTCTGCAATGCCTGGAATCTCCACTGGGGGAACTGCAGGGAGAGCAACAAATGATTTAGGGTCCACAACTGGTTCAGGAACTTCCTGAGTTAAATTCACCTCAATAGACATTTTGGCTTCTAACTTATTTTCATCATTTGACGGTCCCTCAAGGTGAACTCTGGGTGGCAGTGTTGGTGTTTCAGATGTATTCTGTGTCACATCCAATGAAGCTTGGTTTACAGGAGCCTTATCTGCAGTAATCTTGATGTTAGGTAATTCTGCAGCTTTGGGTGTTGTAGCTTTCTCCCGTGAGGATTTCTTTTTTTTCTTTTTTGATTTGGAGCTTGTTTCATTCTCTATGTCATCTCCAGAAGTAATCTCTGCCACAACAATGCTAGCATTATTCTGATCAGAAGAGCATTCTTTTTTCAACAATCCAGCTTGCTGTCCTAAGGGAGCAGGAACTTCAGCTTCTTTCACACTTCTCTCTATAATTCCCCCTTTACTCTTTGTCTCCATATCAGTGCTTGTTTGTGATGAGATAACCACTGTTTTCCAGACAGTTTCAACTACTGATGTGGTAATCTCTTCATCAACCTTCTGCGCCAACACTTTTACAGGGAGACTCTCTGCTGGAGATTCATCAAGCTTCTGAGCTACTACAATTGTAGATCTCTTTTCCTCCTTGATGGGGGTCTTTTCAGCTACAGGATTGAGCTTGTCCTGAGTTGTAGTTACTTTGGCGGTTCTAGTGATAGAACATTCAGCTGTAGTTGTCCTTTGTACAGGTCCAATTGGTTCCTGAACCACCTTTACTTCTTGTTGTTCTTGTTTAATCTCTCTGGGGGGTTGAGTGGAGATAGCAGGCTTGCTGGTGGTGTTAAGGCCTTCAGAAAGTTTAGGGATCTCCTGAGGTTCAGGCTTATTAGTTACCTTCTGAGGCTTCTCTTTAACAACTTCAGTTTCAACAGGGGCCTTCACCTCTGCTACCTTAATTGGTTGTGGAGAGGGATTTTCCACCCTAGTCTTCTCTTCTTTCACTTTTTTTGTGAGAGAAGTGGTGTCTTTCTTTGTTTCGTTGGTAGAATACTGAAGAGAAGCCTTTGAGGTTACACTCTCACACACAGTTACCAGTGGTGAGGTGTGTGTTTGATCTTTTTTCTTAGCCTGCACCACATGGGCCTTTCCAACAAAGATCGCAGACACTGGACTCTGTTGTGAGATGATGAGGGGCTTGTTGCTGCTGACATCAGCAGTCTGAGAAGACATGGAGGTTATTTTAGCCTGGCCTTCACTAGTATTGGCAGTACTATTGCTGAAGCCCCTGCCTTTCATATAGAGCTGTTGAGGCTGGTCCTTTGTTTCCCATGATGCTCTTGGTCTGGCTGGCTCAGCAGCAGCTGGGCGACCTCTGAACCTAGGGGTTCTGTCGTTGTACCTTTCCTCTTCTCCCTCGGCCATCTTATGGCGGTAGCCCTGGCGCTCAGCTAGCCCCTCACGGCTCTCTGACCCAGGCCTACCCCCAGGCTTGGGCACATACGACGTAGGGCCTTCAACGGTCTGTACCTGTGCACCGCGACGGGAGATGGGAAGCATTGCTGCTGGTCTCTTTACTCTCTGTAGGGAGGCAGGGACAATCTCTGCAGGTAGGCGGAGGTAGTCACGTAGGTAAACAATGCCCTCATTTGAGAGGTACCAGTAGAAGTGCCTCCAGGAATACGTTTCCTTCACATAGCCTCTGGACTTGAGGGAGAGCATGGCCCGCATCACCTGTAAGTTGCTGATGCCTGGTATCTCAGGATGTTTTGTCTGTGGCCTTTTGTCCTTCTTGGCCACCATCACACCATCTCGAAACAGGAGCTCATAGATGGCCCTCAGATCCCTGAGGGGCATTACCATTCCCGCTACCATTGTGCTGTATGTTCAACTTTCTCTTTCAGGATGATTAGCAGCAAGGAGCTGAAAAGTTCTTCGAGAGTGAAAGTCTACTGAATGACCTCACTTGTTGGTACGTGAAACGATCCAGTGACAAAACCAGCTGCCACAGGCTTTTCAATTAGACAACAAGTAATCCTTTAGTTGTAGTGTTTTTCTTTAGCTTCTTCTGCTTGCTCTTCCCTTTTTAAAAATACAAAAACAATATGTCGTAAAAGGAATTCCAAGGTTTTCCAGACGTTTTGGTTTTCCTCTCACAGAGTTAAGAAAGTACTCTTTCCACAACCGGGCTGGCTGGGACGTGAACAGTCTGTTCTGCCGAGAAGGCAATGACAGAATGGAAGAGGGGGAGAGAGAGAGAGCGAGGGAGAGGAGTGTGTGTATGTGAGTAAGTGAAAGAGGGAGAGAAAGAGAGCGCAGCACTCCGTTCAGCTCCTCCTACCTTGTCTGTCTAATTCTGAGGAAAAGATGGCATGGAAAAAAGTACCAAAAGACCTAGAAAACAGTCCAAAAAAATCACAACGCGAAAATGAAAAGGGAAAACATTTTGAAGTCCTCTTGCAAATGCTACAAAGTATACGAGCGAGTGAACCAAATGAATGGAACAGTACACCTATGCAGTGTGCCTGAGCACATGTCCTGTTGCTCTGTGGACTGTAGAGAAACGCCCATCCACACTCATGTGCACGCCTCCTCCAATAAACACACATACATAGTCACAAACAGGCCAGGGCTTATTGACACACCCACACACTCCCCTTGGCATGTCACAGCATTCACTTTAAGAAGTGGGCTGTGACTTAGAGATTAGTGGCAGGATGGATGGACAGGCCTTCGGCATAGACAAGGATACAAATGAAAGACTCGTCAGGTATTTATACTGGGCGTATAAATACCTCACATTGTTTCAAACAAGTTCTTCTGTTTTTAAATCACATAGTACGACCGTAATTATTGTGTCAAATATACGTTGACATTTAAAGAAGAGATATGCTGAGTGAACACTATGATCACGATAATATTAATCTACGGTTGTATCAAGAAATAGATATGATGTTGGATTCAGCTTATAATCAAGCTGGTATACTGCACAAAGCTATTCATATTTGTGTTTGTTTGGCAGGGCACTTAGCGACCGCCAGGTGGAGGAAATGAAAGAGACTGACCAGAGGGGGGTGACTCATTAGAAATGACGCAACCGACTGCAAGAAGCCCCGTTCCCTTTGCTTCTCTGCTGAGGGATACTTACAGTAGGTCCCAATGCCCCAAAATAGCAGTGAACCTACAATCTCTCCCACCCAACTATATAAAGAGAAGTGCATTATGGCTAACCTTTTGCACACTACCATGAACATGGGATCATATTACTACCCCCCTGGATCCATTTTCTCTTTCCTCTGTGCATCTGTCTTTCTTTCTCATCTCTCTTGGTCTGTCAGTGAGTGTCTCCCCTGCTCTGGCCAATCTCCAAACTCCAAATGAAGAAACTAGAAGGGTAGACCACATGGTGCTGAAAGGGAATCTATATTTTGCTGCATGTAACCGTGAGGTGCAGTGTTGCAGGGATTATAGTAAAATGAAACTCGAAAGAGTGATTCATTTGTATGAATGGGAATGGGAGGTAATGTGAGGCCTACGCCGCCAGTGTCTGAAACCACACACCATTCCACATGCAACCGCCAGTGGGAAACTGTTTTGATTTTATTTACCATGGTGACCAGAACATACTCTGACTCACTCTTATCTTCTTTCGGAAAGGCAGCAGAGAAACAACCTTCGAATGTGTAGCTCTGGACAGCTGAACTACGCTGTCAACTTCCAGACAGCTGTCTGGAGAAAGCAGGCCAACTGTATAAAAACGGCACCCTTCATTTGCATTTTGCCTACCTAGCATCACCCATCAGCTCATTCAAGCCAAACTGCTTAATTATAGTCCTTACCTGTGAGCTTTAGACTGTTGGTGTCATTGGGTGTCATTTCATAAAACTTCTAAGTGGTTGATTTCAAACTTGCATAATAACAGTAACATTATCCGGCCTAAAAAATATATATTATGTAAACAAACACAATGAAACACCAACCTTTTCTGAGACATCTATTCTAAGATTTAATAGGCAGTGCCTCTGGCTAGTGCAAGTAGTAGCTTTACCTGTAGGATTAGGGCAATGCAAAATCGTTGGGTACAGCACTCGCTTGCACGAGAGTTGCCGAGCAGGGACTTGGCTGGAAGGTATGCAAAGTCTTTCCCAACAGCCTTCCCACAGTGTGAATCAGACATTTTTACGTTGAATTCATTTGGAGTTCTACAACATGACAGGGTTATTAGGTGCATGTTTGGCTTTGTTTGACTACAGTGAAGAGGTGGTGAAATATGCTAGAATTGTATGAGCCTGTGTGTTCAATGTAAACACGAGGTTTGCATTGCATCGGGTGCTTTGCATTTTTGCCGTGTCAGTGGATGACAGGAGTAGTGCTTGCCTCTCTCAGAACTTCTGATTGCCTTGGGTTAGGAACAGCACAGAAAGCCGACGGCACAACAGAGGAAAAGGCATGCACATAAACTGCAAACAAAACAATCCATGATGATTACATGGCAGACAGCCATTCAGTGAAGACATTTGTGTGGGGTTTCCTCTCATTAGTGCTAATTTGCCCCGTGATGGCTTTGCTCTCTAGGCTACCAATCAGTATAATTTAATGCACTGCTAATGCACAGTGTGTTCAGTGAACTTCAACTTCAACAAAATGTGCTAACCTGGCTTCAAACCCAGTCCCGAGTCATCCTAGTCATCCCAATGTTCAATATATCCCCTCTTATGATAACATCACAGTTGCTGATATATTTGGAGTGTCACTTCTGTTGAATCATACTGGCATAGCCTTTACAGCCACCCTGTCAAGATTTGACATTGGGTTATTCTATTATCAACAGAATGGATCAACAGAAATAGATCACAACTATAAGTGAGCTTATAGTCTCCACTTATATCACCAGGTTATATTTTGTTACTATTCAAAAGTCTCTTCAGAAATAGTTTTTTGCAAGAAAAGCCAGAATTGAATTGAGAAATAAGACTCTGATTGTGTTTATTCAATTAAAAGTAACTTCACTTGGAAGGACTGACTGAATGAACAGAGTTCACGTGCACCATTCTGCCCTTCTGCTTCAGTGTCTCAGACTTCCACACTGCCAAAAATAGACCTGACAGGAGTACTAGTCCACGTCCTGGCGCACCAGAGCCTAATGGTCCAGCACACGTGAACCCCCCTCTGATATCAGAGCCCAGACACTTGAGCCGGTTCCAAGGAAAGGAAAGGAAAGTTCAGGGCGTCATTTGGTACAGAGGGTTAATTGTGACAGAGTGAGGGTTAGCCTCAGAAATGATACTGAACACCAACCTTTCCAAAACGGGCCTTCATACTTCAGTGACCTTGGGCACACACATCAAAATAATCATGCTCTGAGGTCAAAATTATAACTATAATCATCTGTATTTATACTTGAGTTATAGATATTTGCTCATTTTGGATCTGTATTCATTCATTGTTTTTTTTTTAATGGAGCCGAAGTAAGTGGAAAGAACAATGCATGTTACTATAGTCTAATATGCAAGAGGATCCCTATATGGCAGAGCCTCTTCAACATTAGGAGAGCAGATGTTCTCGAGAGGAAGTAGCAATCAAGAATTTTGTTATTGCAATCCCTGTCCTGCAGTGCGGCTGAATTTCAAAGTACAAGCAGGCTGCGGTATATAATCTTCAACTCATTGTCTCTTTTAGGTGTATTTAAACAAGCCTACTGAACTCAAACTCGGTCCAGTGGTCGTAACAGACCAATCCAATCCAGTACACATGTCAACCCCTGTGTTTGTGTGCATGAGTGTGTATGAGTGTATGCATGAGTGTGTGCATGAGTGTTTGTATGCACTTAAAAGGGCGTGTGTATAGTTATAGTTATATAGGCATATTTCAACCATGAGTCTTGAGGAAACAAACTAGTTGTTTGAAACATTAGCTATGAGTAAGAGCTCCTGTTTTGGTCCAGGGCAGGGTAACCACCCATGCCAACTATGAGCTGTCTTATGAGGAACTACACATACAAGCATACTAGGGATGCACCGATTTATCGGACGAACATCGGTAACGGCCGATATTCGCGTTGTTGACTGCCATCGCTGGGGAAATAAGATGACATTCACTGATGGCAGTGGCCGATGTTTTGTCATATAAATTTTGCGCTGGCTAAATGTTGTGTTGGTTATTTGTGGTCTGACTTGCAGTTTCGGAGAAGATGCAACAGGTGGTAGGCTACTAATGCCGCTTTTCCACCGACAGTACCAGCTCAACTCGCCACGACTTAGTGCAGCACGACTCGGTTTGGTTCCAGGCACGTTGCATTTCCATCTAAAAAAGTACCTCTCCAACATGGGCGGGTCATCATTAGGTTTTAATCCCGGGAGACGGGATTCCCGGGAAATCTGAATCTGATCAAGACTATTTCCTGATCCCCGGGAAAGGTTATGATGGGAAATAAAATAAAATAAAAAGCGCAATGACTGCGCGTCTATTGTTGTCATACGGTAACGTTGATCGAGGCGAAACTCGAGCCCTGGGAAAGGAACGACACAAAAACGAAACAGCAAAACGCTGATCCATGTCCCCCTCGGGAGCGGGTCCGTGGACTCCAGCCACGCCGGACACACACAACCACACCGGACAAACACGCGCAGCCTAACTCTAGCCCCAGGAAAGGAGCGACACACACGGCGAAACGCCGATCCGTGTCCCCCTCGGGAGCGGGTCCGTGGACTCCAGCCACGCCGGACACAACTTAACTTTGAGTGATTATTCCCTTTTGCAGCCGATAATAATATGATAATAATACCACCCATAACAGCCGCTGGCTGGACACGCCTCTGGCATGATGACGTAAGCAGGCGGGTGCCGCATGCACGTGTGGTTTGTTTACAAATAAAAGTGAAAGAAAATGACGGTCGTGTGGGAGTATTTCACTGTCTCGGAGAAAGATCAGCGATATGTAGTTTGTAAGACATGTTCCAGTGACATTTCAAGAGGAGGTACTACAACCAAGAATTTTAACACATCAAATCTCATCAGCCATTTGAAAAGCAGACATGGAGAAGTGTACAATGATTACCTGAAAGCTGATAAAAAACTGAGAAATGAACTGGACACCAAGAAAGTACAAACCACCACCAGCAAGACTCAGTCGATAACCACAGCATTATATTATTATTATTATTATAGCAGACTAAAAAGGCTTTTGATTGTTATTTTTCACAAAAAGAATATTTGTCATGTGAAAGAAGGTTATATTAAAAGTTGTTTCCTAAATGTATTTGTATGATTGAATTTGTGCTCATTCAAAGATAGTGTGATGAAGGGCTGAAAGACTTTAAAACAGTTGTTATTTTTTTATAATGAAGATTTCTTTGTTTCCCTGGCACAAAAGGGGGAATAAATAACAACAACAACAACAACAAAAACATCGGTATTAGCATCGGCTATCGGCCAAATTGTTATTTTAAACATCGGTATCGGCCCAGAATTTCACAATCGGTGCATCCCTAAAGCATACAGACATAGACAAATTATCTGGATTAAAGGACTTGAAAGACATGTTTGCATTGTAAATCGCACAACGGCTTGTTAGACTTGTTTCACAAACATCCACCCGAAAGCCACTGGTACAATATTCCATTTTATTTAAGTATAAGAAGATATAGCTTCTTTAGGAGATGGAACATAATTCAGAGGGACATGTTTACGAGCTACAGGTCAAGCGTCGAGGCCGACCCCTTCAGCCTAGTGGCAGCTGTCTTTGCTCAAAGGCTGACGTGTGCAAGAGGACTAACACCTCACACTGAAGAATCTGTCAAAGCAGCTGAAAAGGCTCTGTAGGCTCCATATCAACCTGTATCAGCACACAGCACAACCTGGATCAGCACACAGCAGAAGGCCAAGGACCCGCCGCCCTCCTCAAAATGATAACGATTTCAGAGCCATTTTGTAAACAAATGCATCTACCGGAAATAGCAAAAGTGGCTCTAGTCTTTATTGAAGGTAGGTTTGAAATAGCTGCAGGTTTAAGATTGACATGGCTTCACAACAAGGTTGAAATCATTGAAATAGTATTTCTTCAGCCATGGCCAACTCACTCACAACATGATGACACACCTACTGTATTCTGATTCTTGCTGTTTCAAATAAGATATGAAAGATTGGGTAGATATCCAAAGGTAAATACAGACTTCAAACAACACCACTGAGTCTATTTTCAGGGAGTGGAGGTGCCCTTGCAAGAAGCTTGCATAGAGCAGGCACGCCAACTAGAGCAGAGAAAGTAGTCTCTGGCTCGCAGGAAAGAAGAACCAATACGTGTTTAACCTTGGGGTATGTCCACAGAGCTAAATGTTGAGAATCTAGTGATATTAAGGTTACATTGAAAATAGGACTCATTGAGTATGAGATGTGTGCTATAGGAGGGGGATAGGGTACAGTGATATAAAGCAGAAGCGCCATGATTGGCTAAAAGAGAGGTGGATAGATTGGCAGTAAGCCTTTGTTTTTAATGTACACTATACTAAACACTGGGCACATAAAGTGTTTCCAGACAAAGAGCCTTGTGTTTTAGGAACTGGGTAACTGGGGAATGAAGAAAAAAAGACAGAGTGAGTGAGAGACAAGAAAAGAGAAAAAAGGTGTCTTTGGCATTTCTCAAGCTGCAGCTAAAATAAACAAGCCCCTGTTCTAGGGTAATTAGGATTAAAAAAAAAAGGGGTAGTGGAAAGTACATGTTGACTGATGGGCATTGGGGGTACTGCAGCTGAGGAAATATAAACAAAAATGATTGCCCTGAAATAAGTCCCGGAAACTATTGTAACTTATTTTTATGCAACACCAATAAAAAAATAAAGTATGTGTTTGCACCAACTTTCCTTAGTGTGTGTCCCTAATCATAGCTTTTAAACAATTCAAGCCGACAAGTCAAACCAGCAAAGCTGTTACTACAGTCCTGGGCCCAGCGATATTTAACGTCATGAGTAAGAATAACCCACTGTGGTGCTGGGAAGAAAGGTTGGCACTTGGCTTCTGCCAGCCTCGCATACGCACAAACCAAAATGGAAAAGCTATAAAGAGGTGCTGGCTTGAGGTAAAAACGACAAGGCTTATTTGTGTCCTAAACTCCACAAGTCACGGCTCAGACTGGCTTCTCCTTTTCCAGAATGGAAAGAAAAATGAAGTCAGCGATTAGCTCCCCTTCCTTGCCCACAGAAAGAAACAAAAAAGTATCAGCCGTAAAAATTGCCAAATCCCACTCACCCTCCTCCCATCAATGTTTGCTTCTGTCTCTCTCTATTTCTATCTCTCTATTTCTCCATCTCCCTCTCCCACTCACTCCCTCTAAAATTGGGGAACTGGCAATACGGATTCTGACAATCTAAACAATCTAATATTCCTGGTCCCTACAGGCCGATTAGCTGGATACTATATCATCAGAATGTCCTCCTCCACTGCTCATTGGTGGAGGAGTTATGCTGGAATAAAGTGACACGTCTTGTGTCAAGTTGTAAGTCAAGAGGAGCCCAGGTTTCTACGCTCCCCACACACCTTCATTCACGAGCAGTCAGGCTGCCGATGCCTCCGCCTGTTCCCAAGGAGTACATTCTGTGTACCAAGCAGGCCTAGTACTTCTCATCATTATCTTGTCAAAGCAGTACATTTTTCACCCTATGGAGCATGGGAAGTTACTTAAGGTTCCAGTAGAAACATGTTCCAGAAGGGACATTGTTTTATGGGTTAAGCTGGGGGCTTTACCCTGTCCGATTTGTGCGCTTTAGAGCTGTATTTAAGATCAGCAAGACATTTACACTCTTTTTGGTTTTACTACTGTGGAATGCTGCACCAGTTCACCATCATAAAACTCTTCATCCAAAGTCCATGTGATTCACGTTGTTTTGAGAGCCACAAACATAAACAAACACCACACCTTTTTATGACACGAGGTAATAGCTCTTAGCTCTTTGTCTTTTACCGTCAACTGCAAGTGTAGGGCGTCGGAATGGCTCTGGAATCATCGGAAGGCTAGCTTACCTTTTTTAGAGGTACGCCAAAAGCGATCTCCAAGGGGGTCCCCACTGTCCACACTGCTTTGATTTAGATTTAGCATGGTTCAGTCACAACCTCACTAGTCACCCTCACTAGCCTGGCGAAAACTACCGCTGGCTGCTTCTCGTAAGCCCCTGGAAGCCCATTTTGTGGCAGGCAAAGCAGAGAATAATGCCCAAGGATGGGGACAAGGGAGAAAAGAGAGGGAGTGGAAGGGTGCTGGCAATGGGTGGACAGAATATAGTAAAAAAAAAAAATGGAGACACAAAGGAGTCTCTTTATCCCCTTCTCAAAAAAGGCACACATGAACATCTGACTATAAATCTGAGGGCCTCCTCAGACCCGACATGTCCTTCTTTTGCTGCCCGGGCTACCATGCCCGACGTCCCTCACATCTAGGAGAGCCTGTTGCATTGTCCCAGCAACACTAACTGCGGTACACACACTGGAGGCCTTGTTCCTAACAGGGCCTCAGATATTTCAGCCCACAGTGATTGAGGCCAAGGGTGGACATTGTAAAGCATTGAGAAGAGGAACAAGCAAGAGAATAAGACTTAAAAAAGGTGGGGGGAGCAGGGTTGACTCATGCCAGCACAGCTAAGAGCAACTGAACAAAAAGGCACCGGTAAGGCATCCAGAGCCTTCGCCCACAGGATAATGTGCGGTTGGATCCTGCATACTGCATAAGTCAATTAACTTTTACAAAACTTTTACAAAACTTTTACCAGGGCGAAACACGCAGGCAGGTCTTCTTCCAGGCCCTTGCTGTATTATGGAGCAATGGTTTTGCAAGCAATTTCCATAATGGAAGATTACATCTATATGGGTGGAGGAAACCATGGAAATAGTAAATAGTTGTTAAAACCATTGCTCCATAATATAGGGAATATGTAGTGTTCTGGTCCCAATGTGGGAAGAAATATGGAATTTGATTGTGCGCTCGTCAATGATGTGTTATGACAGCCCTTAAGGATTTTGCCTTTGATTTACAACCCGCATGGCAAGTAAACAAGCCCCCACACTCTGGGCCCCACTGTGGAGTAAACCAAGCACTCCACACCTGATGGTCCCTGTTGAGGTTGCGGCTGCACGCCCTAAATTATGGAGCAATGTTTTTTTTACAAGCCATTTCCATGAAGGAAGATAGCATCTATGTGGGAGGAGGATACCATGGAAAGGTGTAATAGATATGCGGAGATAAGAACAGAGTCGACGGCGCTCCATTGCCCAACTGAGCACTGAATAATGCAGGAGACATTTAACCTGCCGCACCGACACGAATAAAGAAATTGAAAATGGTTATGTCGAAAGTCTACTTAGAATGGTTCTGGTGGTTTCTCACTGTCCAGACATGCACAAAGCAAGATGAATGATGTTGACAATAGAAAAGAGACAGAATAAAGAACAGCTTGTGTTCCCAAAAGGGTTCCTGATTTCAAAATAGTCTAACCAATTCTAACTGGAAACAGACCATCACAAAATGGTGCTTGAGTGTGCTGGTAAAGGGAAATTAAAATGGCTGTTTAAAACACCAGGTTTGAAAGTGCCAGCCAACGGGGGCTAGTCCATTTGCGCCACCCAGAGACCTACTTCTGACTTTGAGGGAGAGTGTGAGAGAGAGTGAGAGAGAGGGAGTGAGAGATTGTGAGAGAGAGCATGTAATGCAATATGTTTATATTCGACACTGGAAGCCAGGCAACAAGTTAGTTTATCTCTGCTCACAAGATTTGCTTAAGATACATTGGGTGATAATTAAGTAAGTCACCAAGTGAATATAATTTAAAAATTATGGACAAAAGGAAGCGTTTGCATTGAAACGAGGTCAGAAAACACCATGTGTGGAATGTTTTTTCAGTGACTCAGTGACTCAGACCACACGTGGGTGTGTCCATACTCAGGCTTCTGGTTGCCATAGCAATCCAACTACCAGGATAGGAAATTTTCATGTGCTCTCCACTTCTGAGGTCACAAGGAACGAGGGCTATCTGTTACCATTGGCAACCATTCCCCAAACAAAAAAAACAGACACCGGATCCGGCCAGAGGCCGTTCTGACCGGAACCAGTCGGTCACAGTGGCAGATTTGCATTGCAACCTCAAGTGACTGAGATGTATCTTTAGACAGACCAATTTAAATGTGTCCATCACACAATAAATACTTATACCCACAAAACTACAAATGCAAGCACGTGAGTGCACACACACATGCACACACAAGCACATGTTCGTGCACACACAACACATGCACCCTCCAGAAGGTGATTTATTATCCACATTCCAATAAAAACCATTCCATCTGGAGAGAATGAATCAGTTGCATTCTTTTCCCTCAGCCAATCACAGAGAGCAAGGGAAGGGAAGAAAGGTTTGCCTTTCACAAAGAAAGGTTTGCCTTTCACGAAACAAAGGCTGGCAGTAACTTCTGCCATTTGTTTGTGGCGTGGAGCATAAGCGCCCTATTCTCCCGAAGCTTCGAACATGGACTCCAGCGGTGACTCACATCCTTGTCATCCAAGTTTATGAACTGCATTCAGGGACGCCAAGCTCCATAAGAGAGCTCTGTTTTCTCTGCATCACAAAGTAATATGATGTATTGTTGTGTGTTGATAAAAGTGAACAGCCAAAGCAGCTTGTTTCTGCTAAGGTATATATAAGATGACGGTATCATAAGGATGTTTAATCCTGTCCTTAGTGTGTGTGAACTACCTTCATGGGGATCATTTGAACGTTTCCAGGCACTAGCGTTCTGGTCCCTGTGTGGATAGAAATATGGAATTTGATTGGGTGCTCCTCGATGATCTGTTATTACAGTCCTCAAGGACCTCAACCGCCTGGCATCCATGCTGCATCCACTAAACAAGCCCCCGCACTCTGGGCCACACTGTGGAGTAAACCAAGCACTCTGATCCCTTTTGAGGTTGGCGCTTGATGCCTCATGGACCCAGTAGCCATTGCATATGGATAAATGTCTGTGATTTGGTCTTTGCCTTTGCCAGGACCACACAGATAGATAGTTGCTGGGGCCGTTGCAAGAGCATGTATTGGGCTTCCCCTTGTCTGTTTCGACAAGCGAAGCTGGGCTGGGTCCAGGCTCAACTGTATCCTGTTTTTAGACACTAAACCCATGGAAAACTCGCCTCCGGTTTTGTGCGTGAGGTATTAGTTAAGTGTCTGAACAATGGGCACAGCAGCACAGTATCCTGAAGACCTTCCTCCCAAATGTATGATCATATAAATACAGCAGGACAGCGCTAGCTACATCGTCTAATCTGTTAGTTCACAACTGGTCCCCCCTTGGGCCCCACATGTGTCATAAGTCATTCAATCCCAACCCAAAAATATAAAATGTATTTACAAATACTGTTTGTACTTTTAAAAACATTGAGGGAACAAAAAACAAGAAAACTTGGGAGTCTAAACTCAATGATATAGTATGCAACTGAAACATGAATTAAAAATAACTCGTTCATAAACTGGCTACTTTCTAACGATTCAGGTTGGCATATGGTCAGTCAAAATTAGTCGCAAAATGAGAATTGCAGTTCTGGTCAACGAATAATGCAAGCGACATGTAGCTAGTGTGGTAGTATTTCTGTGTCAACTGTGTAGCAACATACGGCCCACACAGTGTGTATTCTACCCTACCCAACTTATCAGGTTACTCCCTTGACACTAATGACATTTGCTCTATGTCTTCACAGAGCCTTTGAGAGCCTGCAGGCCTACTAGGGCATCTAATGGAGAACATATTATAGACTAACTAACTAACTAACTTAAATTTATTAGGAGAAGATATTGTGCAATAAACTGTCTTGCCTCAAATATATATGCAAATAATTTATACTGGACTCTTCATGCCAATGTAATTTGTCAGACATGCACACATGGCACATCAAATAGTACAATTAAATAGAAAAGGATTATGCTTTGTGGCAGTAATCTAAAACCAGTCAGATTAGCTTTCAAAAGCACCTCTCTGGCTTTGCTGTACTGACAATGAATACTATGTAGGGTGTGGCCATTGTGCACTGGTGAACAGCTTATTGGAAGAAAAAATGTACACAGAGACTTATTGCATGCTATCCACTGCAAAGTATAGATAATATATATATATATATATATGTAAAAAATACTTTTAATGACCAAAAATAATGACACTTCTTCATGTATTGCCTAAACATGGTATATCACACAAAAAACACTTACATAACATTAGAGTATGTGTTTTGTACTTTGACACTAAACATGTACATTCTTGGCATAGTTAGGGCAACGTTTTGAGTTAAAAAATAATAGAAAAGGGAGGTTAACGCCTAGCGCCCCTCAGACACAGCCACACAAACAGTCCATCACCGCTTCATGGCCTGGTGCACTTCAATAAAACAATTCTCTATGAGAGGACCATCCCACAAGAGGCTTCTAATTTAAGTGTTTATCGCGACTAAACCATTGCAAATGGTCTCAAAGGGCCATGAACAGGGATCTTCGAGAGCAATAATACTAGTTAGTACTGGGCGGGTAGGGGGTTGGCCTGTGTTTTACATGGGCCTGGCCTCACTCAGGTGTTACAGCCTGGTGTAGGACATTCCAGAGACCACAATTGTCGACAGAGGTTTGACGATGTGTGTGCATGGGCACGTTGTGACCCAACCGTTACAGAAAAACATGATTGCTATACAACAACTGACCTTTCAGGTGTGTGTCTGAGATTCTCTTCAATGTTGAATATGGTATGCATTGAGGGGGTTTATGTGTGTCTGTGCATGTTTGAGTTCCTGTGAACTATGTGTAAGCCCTGACAAATATCTGAAGGGTCCCACAGTGTCCCAACATTTTTCCTCTTCTTACATTGCAGACTAATCTTAAAAAGACAATGGAAACATTTGCATACTGATATCCGCGTGCGAGAAGTAGCAAAAGTCATGCCAAGTCAGATAAGGCACAGAATGTAGAGCAAATGTCTTACCCTTAAACAATTAAAATAATCAAGTTATCAAGATTGTTTTATGAATGCTTTTTTATAATCAGACTCTTAAGAATTTAAATTACAGTACTTGTATGACACAGCAGATCTTGGGGATTCTTCTGACAACAAAGGAATGGAAGAGGCACTCACCTGAAAAAAAAAGAAAGATACAGATATGAATACATTAGATGGGTCAATGCTTTGTTATTTCTTCCTCATGCACTCATCCGGCAATATGTTTTAGATTACTGGGGCAAAAGGGAATACGACGAGGGACTCGTGTGACAAC
Source organism: Micromesistius poutassou (assembly GCF_964030765.1). NCBI lineage: Eukaryota > Metazoa > Chordata > Actinopteri > Gadiformes > Gadidae > Micromesistius > Micromesistius poutassou. Next base: position 10,814,722 of record NC_140278.1, read on the forward strand.
GTCATGTGAACACATGTTCGCACATCTGTCAGATCACTTGGATTCATTTTGGTAGAAATATCTGTTATATTGGCACGCTTTGATGGTGACACAAATGCTGTTTTTAAAGACTTTTGCATACAACAGAACATTGTATTTCAATTGACAGCTTGTGATGAGCTGAAAATACATAAACAGGCATGGCTAGCATAACTGCATGCACAGTTTGAAAGTGAAGCTGCATGGAGGATAGGGGAGTGACTGACACACCCTTAGTGTTCACTAGCCAGCCAAACGTTGACTCTTGTTAACATGCAAAGAGCACCATCTACTGGGCGAGTAGAGACAGGGCTTTTATTTTGAAAGTTTAGGAAAACCAAAGTTAGTCTTCAGTGGTTTCCTTCAGTCGTGTCTTCATCCAGAGATTAAACTGAGGCACTATATAATATAATAACGGCATGATATAATCTCGGATCCAAGTCTGATTTGTGAGACTACTGTTCCTACAAACAAGTGCATATCGATGTAGTCAGCATATATGTTGAGGTTGCTATGCACTCTTGGATTAAATGTAACATAGCATTAAACAAATCCAGTTGAAATACATCTCACACAAAGAACACATTTAACATTTCTACTTAAAATGTAGCTTTATTTTACATAAAATATGCAATTGGGGTGACATTGCATTTACAACATTAGCAACAATACACTTACACTATTCTAGAAAAACAAATATATAAATTCAAAGACTCAAAGTCATGCCTGCTTCCCTATAGGGTATATAGGGGCAAAGGGTCCCCCTGACTTTTACCACCCACAACGTTCTCCTGACACCAATCCCAGGCACCAACTGTCTGCTGCCTACATGAGTTATATTCAAGGGTTAATCATCCTCCCTGCCACCTCCCTCATGGTTCTGGACAGCGTAACCAACACTCTTGGTAAATCATCACCTTATGGCATCAGTCAATAAGGAAATATGAAGTTCTCAGAACTTAGCCTTTAACATTTAATGAGTTAAAATGTAAGATTAAAAAATGGCCGTAAACAATGGTCACGTAGTACATCATTTCCAAATGAAAATGTTCCAAAAGATGACGTGATACTTTAACTTTTGCCTTATGTATTCAAAGCATGCAGTGCAAACACTTGTACTCTAGGGGGCGGCATTCACATCTTCACTCTCCTATCCAACACAACCATAAACCCCAGGCCACTTCCCTGGTCTTTTTCAAGCTTTTGTGGTGCGATCGGGGACCACCTCCAAACATAAAACCCACACACAGACCGACAGACACAAGGTTCTTTTGTGCTCGGTGGGTGTGTTGGGGATGACTTTGACAAACGCCCTGGTTTTGACAGAGCTATGCCACAGTAATATATTTTCCTCTGGGGTCATTACAGTACAGTGAAAGGAGCTTTTTATAGCGTGGCTAGCATCTCTGTCTGTAGACATGGAAACAGTAGGTTTTGACGGCCCGAGCAGAGCACAGAGAGATTTTTATGTACTGCCATAGCTGCTGTCAAAGTATACTGATGAAAAAGGGAGCTCTTCAGCGAAGAATACTTTTAAACCTCTCTGACACTCACTCACACTCTCACTCACACTGTATTTCTATGACTAATGCAAATCACCCTACAATGACAGCAACCACCTTGAGGGTGTGATTTGCCTCTGACAAGATTAAGTAGTCTCTTGTTGTTACACAATATGCTTGCTCAAAGTTTGATGACTCACTCACTATATATATATATATATATATATATATATATATATATCTATGTTCTCTGGATGTAAATTGGGTGGGCTTTTCTAAATATGGACTGACCTCATTTCTTAGTAAAATACTTGCCGCTGAGCTGGTATCAGGTGCAGACCAAGCTCGCTCGCCAGTTACATTATCACGGCCACCACGAGTCCAGTGCCAAACCAGCCAATTGAGTTGGCATATTTTGGGATGCAAACTTTGTCAGATGTTATAATGAATAATATACTGAACCTTAAATGTATTAAGGTAAAATTTGTAGTTTTTTTGTGTGATTTGTTTGAATTAGCATAGCCAACCATCACCATGAGTGAGTGAAATGCTCTCTGAGAATATCTGACTATTTTTGATTGTATAATGCTACCAGCTCATTTTCGACCAATTAGGGCATCTGATGAACTCCATCTTGCCTTTCAATCCCAGGTGTGTGAAATGATTCTCAATGGTGGAAGGGAGAAAGAGAGCAGCGAGGGAGGGGACAGTTGTGGTTAGTTACAATAGCTTTGCCTCATCTGCCTTTTCCTCTCTTCAGTCTCTTTTCGTCTCTTTTTACAGCTCATGAATCTTAGCTACAGCAGCAGTCCACTGTATGAACACATTGGACTATTTAACCTGTATGTATCAGATAATGATGCATATATAATCTGCAACATGGCTGCAATTGTCTTGCTGAAGGACAGAAAACAGACAGACATTAAACTAATAATATGTTGGAATGCAGGAATGAAGGCAGTAGAGTAGTGTCCCAAACAATCGTGATCTACACAATTATTACCATCTAACAAAAGTGCCTTCCTGTGGACCCAGCAAGCAGAGACAGGAACACTGTACATATCATAAACCACACTCATAAAGCTGGGCAAACATCAAGACAAAACCAGCAGTAAAATGTTCCTGTTCCAGTTGAGTTCCTGGTATCAAGTACAGCGTAAAAACATGGAGAAAATGAGAGGACCTGGCAGGACAAACTCAACATACACACACTAAACGGCGAAGGTTAAGTGCATAGAAACTTGAATACTTGTGTTACATCACTCGTAAAGCTTACGGTAAGACACAATAACAAAACAACAGCATGTGATGCAATGCCTGTGTCTTAGGGAGACAGACAGGCAGAAAGACAAACACAGAAAAACAGAAAACCGCATGTTAAACTCTGTGAACTACAGTAACTCCCTCTCCTCTATATCCCTCTTTCTTGCTCTCCCTCTTGATGATGCACGCAGGACACCTGTGCTCCTCTCCCTGCTTTGATTAGCCTAGCGGTAGCTTTACCTGTCCCCTCGCAATCCCCTCGCTTGGCTCAGCGATGTGTTTTACCTTTAGTCGAGTCGTAATAGGAGCTCATGCTGAGCGCAGCAGTGAATCTGTAGACCTTTGGAACCGTTCTCCAGTGATTTTCTTATTAAGATGTTGTATTTCCTCCCTTCAGCTTACACACTCAGATTTGATCTTTCTCTTCTAGGCGAATCACTGCATTATTAAACTTTAATCTCAACACAATCTCTCTCTCTCACTCTCTCTCACGTGTCACCTCACGTAGAGCAACTGAATGGGAGTCTCCCGTTCCTTCACAGGTCAGTGACGCCCTCCATAATACCTGTGCATATGTGTGTGTGTGTGTGTATATGCGTGAGCGGTACGCACGTTTTCGTCTAGCTCTGAAGTGTTTGACCAAGAGCTTGAATTTCAGAGCAACAACAAAAAGCGAGTCTGTTTGTGAGGGATCTTGAATGAAAGCTTGTAACAGATCAGGGAACAGCACAAATAAATGGGCGACGCACAGCATTCCAATCAAAACGATGAAGACTATCCCTTTGGAATCCCATTATATCCATTGACAAATCATTCATGGGACTATGTTTGAAAGGCTCCATGACTTAAACTGTGAAGCAGTTGCCACTGCCGATGATTTGTACAATGCTTTTAACACAAAGAAAATAATCCTGACAAAGCATCGGACCATCATATGAACTTTGAATCAGAGATATACACAGATATACATAATGTGGCATCAAGGCTCCTCTCAAGTGAGCTAACAGCTAATCTATTCCCAATAGATTTGCATGACGGCCCCCCCAGACCCATGCTATGTACTGATTGAATACTGCGTACTGATTCAGCCATCGACACAGACTCCCACACCTTGTTTTAGACTACAGGTCTTCCTACGGAGGAGTGGACAGCTAAAGAGTCCGGCTCCTGCCACCGCTACACTGAACATAATATAATAAACACAACTGTAAGAGTGAGGATGAGGCTGCAACAGGGGACACTGGCAGGTTTGCTAAACAATTACATTTTAATTTGTGTGAATAAGCAGGCATGCGCTGTATCACCGGAGACATGAATGGGTCTCTCGTAATGACTTAACAGTGGAGGACAATAATAGGCATACCACTTCAAGGACATGCTGCGCAGGTTTAGCATGTTGTGCAGGTTGATTCATGGCTGTGCATCACTCTATAAGCTGCATCACTTAATGACTAGGGCTTTAAAGGTGAAGTTATGTGTAGGTGTGTATCGAATCTACGCTTAATGCATTTGGGTTAATGATTAAAACATAATATGATGATTTAGTGGTTAACCCTGCCAAGCCTGTCCAGAGTATAAGTGCTCTGCTTACAACGGAAATAAAGCCCTTGTCCTTTGAGAGCGAAGCCATTATGTGAGTGTGAACCATAAGTGGCTGTGTAAATACTTGAATAAGGACTATCAAAGGGCCGATTTATAGTGTTGAGAACACTACAAATGCTACTGAGTCTTGTAATTTAGTTAGGACTGTTTCATCCTGAGAATATAATTTTTTGTGTGTTTTCCCTTAAATCCTCTTAGGAGTCTAATTAGCCAGTTAAGCCTCTTCTGAAAGTCACAATGCTGACTGCTGACCACTGAGTCAGCCTGCTGATAGTCCCCTGGGAAATCCCAGCAGGGCTTAAACACAGAGAAAAGAAAGAAAGTTCACTTTAGTATTCATTCAGACTGTTGACAACAGGCTATTAGTGTTAGTTAGTGTCCCTAGAAGGATCAAGTAGAAACACAGGGGGTAGAATTGCTGTTGCAATTTTTTATCTGTGTAATTCTTTCAAGTAATTTTCTTCTTGGAAAATTACATTACAATACAAAGGAAGTCGAGATGAGAGGAGAAGAATGCCTTCACTCTCTCCCTGAGTTATTTTTGAAGTGATGCTTCAATCCCAGGCCCAAACTCAACTCCCAGCTGTGTGTTTGACTGTATCTGCTCTCCCCTGGGCATCCCCCTTAACTGTAAACAGCGCAACAACACAGAGAGGAAACCCCCCTATGATGCATTTCCTTCAACACACACACACACACACACAGGCATCTGGACTGGACCATATGGCTGGACACAGGTGACCAGAGATAATTCCTTTTTTGGGGGAGAATGCAAAAGGGAAAAACTAGATCTCACAGGGACCGAATATGACAGAAATGACAAAAGAGATTTTCCTATTAGTGCAAAAAGAACGACAGCTTAGATAGTGCCAAGTTGAATGATGTACTTCCTCTCAGAGGGTCAAAGTTCAGATACAGAAAGTGTGATCTGCTCTGATAGCATGGGAGGATCGTCAGAGGAAAAATGGATCCTTCCACCTAGCACTGGCTGGACTGTGAATGTCTGTCATCACCAGCTCTGCTTGCGCCGCTCAGATCTGTATTTCTTTGCACAGCCAGAGTGGTCAGCAGGTATTGGAAATTGAATACAAATATTGTTCAAACATGTTTTTCATTCACCTCAATAATGGATTCACTATCAAACACAAACAAAGATGAAAGAAAACAGATTGGAACGCGTGAGGTGAGTCCCGTCCTGCCGAAGCAGAAAAAGAAAAAAGCTTTGAGGATTGTTTGTTTTTTTCACCAAAACCACCCGTGGGAAAAAGCTAGCTTTCCCATGGATGGTTGTTCACTCTGAGACCTGGGATCTGTTGCTGATACACATAATAACATATGTGTTAGTAGAATGATTCCCACATAAACCATTAATAAGGCAAACACAGAGACAGAGAGAGAGAGACAGACACAGACACGGAGAGAGAGAGAGTCTGCATTTCAGGCCCTGTCCACATGGAAACATTTTCTTTGTGAAAAGTCTTGTGCGATTGGGCTGACCGTCCAGATGGATCCGGCGTTTTTGGTGCCTGAAAACACACTTTTTTGAAACCAGGTCCCATGGTGAAAAAGAGAAAAACGGCCCTATGTGTTTTCGTGTTAGGATTCGTTCCTGATATGCAAACGATGACGTCATCGCCCCTCCCACCAGCTGGGCAATGTAAGAGTTCTGTCTAATTTGTTTTGTTTGATTTGATTTGTATTATTTTTGTAACTTTAAATACAACCCCTTGGTAAATTGAATTAGCAACTGTACATTAAAAAGTATTTTCTGCTCAATCTACAAGGTTTAACAACTGCTTTCTCCTCCTCGACTGTATGTTTGTATACAGCACGCAGGCTTGATGCATGCTCCGCCTCGTCTTTTTTGGTGGAGAACCAGCGCCACACAGTGGCCTTGAATATGTACTACAGCATTTATACAGCTAGATGCGTTTTTGCAATGAATCCGTCTTTACAGAGAAATTCCTGAAACGCTGGCAAGGAAAACGGAGGGGAAAAGATTGTTTTCGCTCGTGTGGACGGGGCCTCAGTCCTTTCCACTGCATTGTGATAAAGATGTGTGAGAGAGAGAATGAGAGAGCGAGAATGTGGAGCTGCCATGCCTTAAAGATAGTAGTCTTTTCATTCCACTCATTGCTTCACTACAGGAAGGCCGGTAACAGGTTGAATAACCTGGTGCAACTTCATCTTATTTCTAGGGGTGCACGATAATTATGGGGCCGATAACAGAAATCATTACGTCATTCCGATAAGTCCGATATCATGACGAATATCCCCGATAACATAGCCTATATAATTTCAGTGCCCCGCTCCCACTAACGCTAAATTAAAGGTCTTATCGTAACCCTAAAAGTACACATCATCATAACTGCACGCGGATATAGAAAATGTTTTTTATTATTATTATGTTACACCTTTCCTGCTGTCGGCTCCCAGACCGTAGTCGAGGAGCACAGCGTTGATGTTCTCTCGGGGGTACCACCCTTCACTTAGACCGGCAGTGGGTCTGCTTATAGGTCGGAATATGGTCGGAATGAAGCGGCCGCCGATGATTGACAGGCTGGGTATTTTATTCTTAGTTTGACTAACGTTACAATACACGTTTGCACAGACACAACCGGACTTGTTCGTTACTTCACTAAACTGACACACGCTACCGCTCGCTCTCCTCGCTCGTCCACTCACTCACACACACACTGCCATTCCCGCGCACACACATACGCTACTCTCGTAACACTTATTATTGACAACAGTTAGCTGAACATTATAGGGTCCCGGCCTTCCACGGCCTACCTGTTTTCTCAGTTAAACACAGATATCAACTACATTTGTCCCAGTATTTGTTAGATGTGAAATGAAGCAAAAGAAGACGCTCTCTTCCTCCGGTAACGCAGTCGTTCGCGACGCCTTTCTTATTCGTTTCTTCTATTTGTCTGTATCTCATGCTCCAATCTTTCATCGATTGATGCGGATGTTGTGGATGCAACGGAATATATGATGCATCGCTGCAGCAACATTTAAGATGATAGCGATGAGTTCTGCCCATTCTGCCTCCGTTGCTGTCTGCGGTCAGACCAAAACACACTTGAGTGACAGGGGCCGTACTGTGAAACTTGACTCTACGTCATATCTCGCCCCTTGCAAGCCAGCCCCCCTAAACCCCCCGTTGATTCTACTGATGTTTTTGCGACAATGTCATGATCTTAGGTCATGATCATATATATGGATATGTGTGTGTGTTATCGGTTATTGGTATCGGTATCGGCCTTTAGGAGCTGAAAGTTATCGGTTATCGTATCGATTTTTTAAAAAAGTTATCGTGCATCCCTACTTATTTAATTTGACAGCATGAAAACAACAACATTACATTTCCTGGCAGACAGACAGCCCCCCTCAGCCCTTTCCTTCCTGTCTTTGTCTGCAGTCTTTTGACAGTCCTTTCACTAGTGTTTCCAATGAAAAAGGGCAATGTGACATTCTTGTAGAAGCCCAGACAAGTAACATAACGAAAATTAAACCCAAGGTCAGGTTTTTCGTGAAAAGGGTCTGAGAATGTCAATTCACAAGAGACGGAAGAGTGAAAGAGACTGGCCCTTTTAATGGAATTGGCCTCGTTATAGGAGCAGGGAACAATGGTTTTAAACTGCTCTCTCAGGTTTTGGCTCAACCATTTTGACTGGCAAAACATGGAAAATTATTAATTGTGACAACAACAAAAGCGTTTCTTTAGTTCCCGTCAGCCTCAATAATCATAGCAATATAGTGATGCAGGACATCTGGCAATGGATATTCATAGTGTGATAGAAATGTTAAAATAAACAGCCCAGAGATGTCTGCAATACTCTGTGAGTTAACACAAATGGGTTCATGGTATTCTTGATGACACAGCATAAAGCATAGTCCATCCAAACCTCATCTCCAAATATAACATTTAGCATGAACTTATGAATCGGCCATGAACCTTGCGACGCCTGGAACCAGCCCTGAAGCCTCAGTGTGTGTGTGTGTGTGTGTGTGTGTGTGTGTGTGTGTGTGTGTGTGTGTGTGTGTGTGTATAGCCAGACAGAGACCGGCTGGAAAATGACACAGTGGTGAGAAATGTTGTGGGTGTGATGTATGTGACAAACACACTTATGAGCACAGACATGCGTGCCTGCTCACAGACGTAACTGTTATTTACTTTCTGTTGTCCTAGACTCAGTCTCAGAAGTATCAAACACACACACACACAGACACACACACACACACACATTTTTTTGTTCATTTTTTGTAGTATCTTCAACAGTGGCGTCTTGTTGTGTCTCAGAGTGCTTCAACCATGAAGCCATACAACATTCTCTATAATCAGCAAGCTGGCGATAATGTGCCTGGCTGCCTTGTAATTTCCGATGCATTGTGTTAACACAAACATACGATAATGTACAGGTAGTGTAGGGATGGCCTACATCAAAAGAGGGTCCAGAGTTTGGGAACATCAATACATAATAATCAGAACAGTGCGATAATGCAAAAATAATGACTACAGTGTTATTCCTACCTTGTATACCATATGTGTTTATGATAACAGGGCTTTCTTAAATACTTATTTCTGATTGGTCAAGCACCAATCTTTTTTATTGATTTTTAAATTAGTAAAATATTTTTTTGTTTGTTATATTTTTTCTAATCATTCATTTCTTTAGTAAGTAGACGTGCAATAGGCAGGATAATGTAAAGCAAGCTCCAGGGAGGTACAAGGTGATCCTGCAAGTGGGTATATTTCACGATAATGACCGACTCGCTGTACACTATCCCTTACTTATATCAAACACAGTTCACAACCTTATATGTTGCATTCCTTAGGAACTAATTCTATACAATGTTGCTATGGCTTCCACAGAGAAAAATGCAGGCAAAAGAAACTTGAGCAGTACATTTAGTACTCTGTACTCATTTGAAACCTGATCTCTTTTACCACAGACAGAAATGACTATTCATTGCAGGTAGGGGGGGAAAAGAGTACAAAGCAAGGCATTCCAGGCCATTGAGTCTGGAAGAAGTGGGTTAAGGACACTCGTGAAATTGCCTTGGCCCATAGAGGGGGAAGGCAAGAAAGTTCTAAGTCCCTCTCCTGGCTCTGATGCCCATCAGATAGAGGCTAAACACCAGGCCAAACATCATGTCCACACAATGGACACAGGACACAAAGAGCTTCACTGGCCCACACTTAATAAAGCATGCCAGTCAGACTCACATGTTCCACAAGAGGCTCATTTTGAGGGAAATAGTACTACTGATTGTCTCCCGTACTGTGGGCTGTCCCACTCCAGGAACAGAGGTACAGTAAGGTGGACCAGGAAGCAACATTGACCACACAAGTGTGGTCCCCAACCTGGAAACATCAGGGTGGGTTGGTTGGTTACTTACTCAAAATCCCGGGAATAGGAAAGTTTATGGACAGGAAGACAGAAGGGGCTCTGTAGGTCAGGTAATTCCCCCAAACGACAGTCAGCTTCAGGCAAAAAGGAATGATGTTCTACTGTAATAACTGAAACATGTGTAGCCTACAATGTGCTAGCCCTTGGGGAGACCTTGTTGTTGTGTTACTGTTGTAAATGGGGAACACAGGCTTGAGAGAAGATTGCGGATTCCTTCATGCTTTATAGGTCCAGTTAGGAATTATAATTGGAGCTTAACTAAACACACTAAACCGTGCAATTATCAGTAATTATTAGTTATTTTGGGAGATGTAGTATTAACCACTTAGATGCCTGACTAGGTGTTGACACAGACTCGACTGACTAAACATGGATTAGGTTAAACCCGCTCAGTTGTAACATGTTCGTGTAGACACAGATCCCAAACAGCAAACAGAAGCGACAATGATCAGTTTCCAGTACGCTTGACATGATATGGTGCCGTGTATCAGGGCGTGTATCCCTCCAACAGAATAAATACGCACACACACAACTTATCACCTTGTCATCCTAAACTCCACTCACCAACTGTTTAGCTAGCAGGATTGAATAGCCTTCGTCATATTACATACGGATCCAGCGCTGCTGTCTGATGGCTTAAGCAAGACCCCAGAGATTGTAGACATGACTTCAGGCTTCTAAGGAATACTAGTGTACAGTAAAAAATATACCTCAATTTGCAGGTGACAGAGACAGATAGACAAGGCCAATGAGAGAAATTAAAGGGAGGTAAGTAAGTAAAGTTGTAAGTACGTAAATAAATTTGTCACAAAGTGCTTTACATGACAAAAAAAGTGACAGAGATCATAAAGAAACAAAATCGGAATAGGACAGAGATAAAACTAGGTAGGCGAAAGCGAGAGAGAAAGAGACAGGGGGTGGATGTATGGTAGCTGGCCGCTGATGGTCTAGTCTGGGACAATTCCTCTGGAGAGGACACATACATCACATATCTATTACACCCAATACTTCCAGTTAAATGCTTCTCTGATTTAGAACATGTGTAATATTATTAAACAAGCGCAGGACAGGCCTAGCTGATGCACCCCGCAGTGATCAAATTAAAGGTACATACTGTACATCGTGCCAGTGAGTGAGCTGAGCTGAACTGTGGTTGGGTCATTGCAGCACTTTTGCAACAGATTGAGCATGGCACTTGAGAGATCCAGAACAGACTACAATATGCACATTGTACAGAGGCATACAGACGGGTCATAACTCGGGGAGGAAGTTGATGAATGAGAGTCACAGACGAGCACTGATCTGCTGAGGTCACTGGGGTGCCGTCTGCCTCTCACACCCGGGCGTGAGCCAATAAATGTTTTCCTATTAGTTCCCCTGTGTGAACGCTCACACTCGCTCATAGAGCCATGATGTGCCTGACAGAGACCCTGCTGCAATTACAAAAGAGAGGGTGTTAACATGGGCCTGGTGAACCTGCCGTTGGATTGTGTGTGTGTGTGTGTGTGTGTGTGTGTGTGTGTGTGTGTGTGTGTGTGTGTGTGTGTGTGTGTGTGTGTGTGTGTGTGTGTGTGTGTGTGTGTGTGTGCGTATATGTACGTGCTTGCGTGTGTATGTGTGATACAAAAGGGCAAAAGTATGTCAAACAGCATGATCTCTCTCCCCCCCTCTATTTACCGTTCTATCTCTTTATCTCTCTATTGCCATTGCCGTCTTAATGACTGCACGAATAAAAACAATGTTTTTGTTGCCCTGGTTAAAGGTCTGATATGTATCACCAACGTGATAACTGTTCCTGTTATAGTGGTGACGTTTCTGTACTTTGAACCATTATCCTATCTTTTCCCTCTCCCGAGTTGTTTACTGGTTGCTACTCGCTGGTGACCAGGTAACGGCTCATTTACTACTGAGCATAGTACATCTCCTGGGGCTGGGGCTAAACTAACTCACTATTCGCCAGAGTGACACAACAAAGACTAATGCACACGGGCACAAGACTGGTTGGGGTGGGGGGGGGGGGGGCTTTAACGTGACAGGTAACCTGAGCGTGTTGACCAAAAGCTGCAGATGAGAAAAATTAAAATGAAAGCTAAAAGCTGCACATCAATGCGAAAGGGAGGCAAAGTGCAGCAGATGAGTCGTTTCCCAGATTTGCCTGGTGGGTTTGCATGGGAAATCTGAGGTCAGCAGGGCTGCACAAGCGCACACTTTTCTACTGTAGTCACCCGTTTGCACAGGGATGCGACGGGGAAACATTCCTCTGTGCAAACAGTGCAAAGGTAGCAAACGGCAGAGGCTCGGCCAGTCAAACAATCACCGGGACATTTCTCTCTCTCTCTCTCTCCCTCCCTCTGTCTCTATCTATTAAAAACTGGTTCCATCCATACATTCTCTCCCCTCCCGTCCTAGACATCCTCCATGTGTGATTCTTTTCAGGCATGTCTTCCTTCCAGTCATTCTGGTTAAACTTCCGCAGCTGAGCTTAACACAATGAGTCTGACGGATGACCCTCCCTCACAGCCTCCCCACAGACCATAACAACACTAAAAGTCTCTATCTCTGTCTTTCTCCCTCTCTCTCTCGCTGTCATTCACTCAACTGTCCTGTACCAGTATATGTTCCTTCTCTGCAAAACAATGCCTAAAAGTGCATCTAGTCCTTGGCTTGATTTTGTTCTAAATAGTTCAAAATAAATACCTTTCAGAGACGTGATCTCGTTCTGGATGGACCTAAAGTGATCCATTGTGATGAAGATGAGGAAGATGAAGATGGAAAATGTGCAATGTATCGATGAGGTGGTCAGGAACGCAGTTAGAGTGCCAGTAAGTGCTGCAGTTGTCCAAAGGTCTCCCTGTATCTGAGTTGAGTTCAATGATACGCTCTGCAGTTCATCTCTCTGCTCCTGGGCTACTTTAGCACTCTCTTGTTCAACAGAGGTCTGCTGGGCCAGGGAGGCTGCTGGGTAGCACACACACATACACACACACATACATACATACAAACACACACACGCTCATTGTCTGGGTGTGTGTGCAAAGGAATCTTCTTGGCAATAGGCTCCGCCCCTCCCTCCCATTGCACATACCCTCCTTCTCCTCCTGTGCCGGCCACTGTTCCTCCTCCTTCTGCTCTCAAAGCCAGCTCTGTCACTGTGAAGTTGGGCTGTCACTCTCAACATATGGCGCACTGTCATTACTCTGCAAACCAGGGGCTGCTGATGCTGCCGCTTCAAACACACACAGCTGACTCAGAGCTCAGCACATAAGGGGGGGGGGGGGGCAAACAAATAGTGTTTGAGAATAACAAACACCTGCACCTGGAGAAAAATCTAAGCACATGCAGGAGGAAAGCCTCAGAAGTAAGGTTGACAAATTGTTGTGTATAGATTTTTTATGTTTGTATGTCTTTGATTAGGGAAGAGATTGTATTCCAAAACACATCATGGGAGACAAACAGAGTTATCGCGTGTCGAGTGTGTGTGAATGTGTGTGAGTGTGTTAACAGAGTACTAAATCAAAAGCACCACACCCAAAGAATAAACTAAACATGGACATTGTAAAGATGAAAAAATTGTATGCAGAAACTGCTAAAGAACCCAATGAAGGAGACAAAAAAAATATAATTATGTTGCATATAGGCTTATTTGGGGTTATTTAATTAAAAATGAACTCATGAACAAATGTTACAAACATAGACTTAGTCTTAAAACCAATCTGGTGTTCATATTGTAGGCCTACTCATGTGTTACTGAGAAAGGACACAAAAATATCTCACTAAACATTCTGTGCCGAGAGCACGGCCAGCATCCAACATATAGAGTGAAGCTGAACACCCTTTTAATGTTCTGATTGAGCTGCCAAAGACAGGGCCAGTCAGCCGTCATCAGCAGGAAAATAAACGGGGGTCACATACCATGGAAATCGATTAGACTAAAACCCAAATCAGAATGATGCACTGTACTGTTGAATTGCCCTTGGTCTGACCTCCAATCAGAGGGCCAGCAGAGATATTATTGGATTGCATGATACCTTGCACGTAATGAAATAACGGTCATATTGACATGACATGACATATTGTTGGCAGCAAGAGAAAGGTGAAGCCATCCTGCAGCGGCAAGGATAATTCTGTGTCAATAATCTTATAGCAGACTTACAAAACAGCAGAAAATAAGTACTTCTCATTCAAACTACTCATACATACTACTCCAACATGCTACTCATAGATACTACTCAATACATACTGCTCCTACATACCTATTCATATTTACTGCTTATTTATCCTGCTCATACATACTGCTCATACATACTGCTCCCACATACTGCTAATACATACTGCTCCTACATACCTATTCATATTTAAAGATTATTTATCCTGCTCCTACATACTGCTCATACATACCTATTCAGTTACTGCTCATTCATACTGTTCATACATACTGTTGATACTGCTCAAACACAAAAATGTGCAACAATAAAAGTGAACAAAGCCCTGCCCCCTGATTTGATTGGCTGACGCCAGTAGCCCTCTGAGCAGGTACTTTGTCGTATTGACAGGTGTTACTAGATACTATAGCTGAGAGACGGCAATCCGAGACACCATATCATGAATGCGCTCCAGGAATTGCGTTAATTGAGTCCATGTGGCTGACGGAATGGCATCATTAATGGCATCATTAATCAAGGTGTGACTGCTTGACAACAGAGGAGGTGACAAATGAGAGAATGACAGGTTTGGCTCAATGGATTTGGCTTAATGGATAAAGGCAGATGGATTAGAAGTACAGTATGTCAATGGCATGTAGTACTGGGTGATATCCGTGTTTTGAAACCCCTATCCCCAAAGCACTGCAGCTTCAGAATGTTAACAAAAGGTAACTTGTATGATAAAGTGAGAGCGCATCCTATAGTTACCAGTGTGCCATTACCTGTTGCACTCTCCTCTGCCACAGGGTGGAAGCAATAATCTGCCAATCCCCTGTTTCATATATGATAAACCCAGTAAGAAACCCATTCTAAGGCTACACAGCATGTTTGAGTAGTGATTAATTGACTTTCATAAGATTTCTGTTCATAACTTGGTGTTAGAAGGGTAGGCCAGGACTAAAAGCTGAAAGGAATTATTAAATAAACATTATTTCTTATATTGGCTGCCTCAAACGGGGTGATTTCAGAATTTAGTTGTTCACAGACAAGGGCTGTGTCACTTTGTTTTTCGTTTGGCTAAATGGCGTTTATAGTGCTAGCTGCCATTTATTTTGCCACTATAACTATAACTCATGCCACTAGAGGCTGCTAATGGGAGAATATAGTGTATACTAATATAGTACAGGTTTAAGGCCAAAGGCAAGTGAGAAGGTATCCCTCATTTATCAGAATATTCTCCTCTATAAATAATGTGTTTTCTCCTTCAATCTCCCCAGAGTTTCTAGAGGTTTTTATATTACCATAAACAACCTATGTTACCATTTTATTTTCACAGGTTTATACTGTAAGGTGAACAGGGGGAGGGTCCTGGTGTGAATGAGCGTTATAATGGCTGCCCAGCCTCTTAGCTGGTCTCCAGTTACTGCTGCCAAAAGACTTTTAGCAGGTTACCGTCAATCCACACAATGTTTATTCGCAGACCCTACCAGTAAAAAATATTTGAGTTATTTATTATGGTCTGCTTTAGAAAATCTCCCACTTTGTTCTTTTTTTTGGTTTATTTTTGCTTTATAATTACAGCTTCTCACTGGCATTCATTGTACAGCCGTCTCACTGGCATCTCACTGGCATTCATTTCCTGTCTCTTCGTGACAATTACCCAAACCCAGCAATCTGTGTTTTCATATCCCAATACAAAACATTGATGTACTAAGAACAGTAGCAAGTTGCTGGGCCACTCTATGACTGCACAATCACCTAGGACCATTGCCCAGTCTCCCTCCTGTAACATCCAGTAGTAGTCCTGGTCCTGCCCTCTCCGGTCCAGCTCAGACCAGTAGCCTCATAGCGGGATGCCAGACAAAACATTCCATCTGCCTTATGTCATCCCAGCTGCACCCAAATCCCCAACCCAACGCCTGCTGCATCAGCAGGGCTACCGGGCCCGCTGGAGGTGAACGCACACACGCATGGTTAAAAGTTTAATCCAACTGGCTGTGTTGGGCCCATATACACCAAGGACATGAGATTAGCCATATTTGGTCGATAGATGTTAGGAAAAACAAGAGAGGATTGTGCAGAGCAAAGCCGCCCACAGAAAGGCCCTGGCTTATGGCCCAGATTGTAAAGACAAACTCTAATTCTGTAGTTCTGTGTGGAGAGATTCAGCTCTGTGTGCGATCAGCCGAGCCAAACACAGATAACACAGACAGATATGAAATGTTGTCTGCCTCATCCTACTTTACTGTATACTGTGTGAGGACGATGAAGTTTGTGATGACAGCCCATAATAATTCTGATACAACGTTTAGAGAAAAAAGCATGATAATAAAACAAACTATCAAACCAATTAATTGTTTTATCCAACATCAACGTAGAAACAACTTATACATCATTTCTTAACTGCATTCCCGCTAAAAAGCATGCATGTTTATTTTTCATAGTTGTACAAATGTGTACAGGGCACGCATATATGAATCCCCTCGCAGTTCCTGGTAAGACCCGCCCACACTGAGAAGAACCACACTGTGATTGGCTGGCGATATGCTTCTTAGTAAACAAAACCATCTCAAAGGTAACTGTAACCTGTAATAGTCCACAACTTAATATCTAAAGTTAAACATCTGTATCCTACTTCCTAAACTTAACCCCATTTTATCTTAATAAATTTGACCAATCTTTAAATGAATACCTTCAGTTAACAATCGCTATCCTAATACTAAAGTTAACCATCTCTTACCTAATACCTAAACTTAACCACCGCTAGCCCATCTCTAACCTCCTGTCACCAGACAATCACAGTGCATTTCTGTGCAGCATGGGAGGCTCTTATCAGGAACAGCAGTATGGGATCCATAGCCACACATACAGGGCCGTACGTGTGTGCATGTGTAGCCCCGAATAGCTATACAACCTGCAGCTGTTCAACTCGCCACAAGGGGACTGGAGTCCCAGCCTAGCCCTCCCAGCCAGAAGGAATTCCTAGAAGGGAGGCGAAGGGGAACAGAGCATTCTAGCATCTCCACCCAGACCTCCCACAACAATGTTTATTCTGTGCGTGTGCATGGACAAATGTGTTTAATGACACTACCCTATTCCCTCCCCAGACAAAATTCTCCCACACCCCTTTAAAAATGCAAAAACATTACTGTCTAAGTAAACACAACGGGAGATGAGAGATAAGAGAACGAGATGGTTTCCCTTTGACGCACATGCTATTTGTAGTAAGGTGTAAACTAGAGCAGATTCTCACCCACAAGCTTAGATTCTATCAGAGTTGGAGCTGTAAGTTAGCATCACTGGGCTAGGACATGACCATGATGAAGCTCTGAGACATGGTCCATTTCATATTTATTTCACACATACATCTATTTGTTTTGCTTGTATGCAAACGCCCTTGTGTAATAAATGCCATTGTATAATTACAAATACCAATACGTTGATTTACTGATTACTACTTTGATGTTTGTGAGGTTGTTATTTCAAAGCCAAGTCTGTTGTCATGAGCTAACTTGTCCACTAGGGGCTGTGCTTTCTCCGTATGACCACAACACAAGAGTGGAGCAAATATATAGACGGACGGACAGAACATGAATAAGCAGACAGACAGACAGACAGGCGTGAGGAATTTAGATTAGGATAATGCATTATTGAACATTTGCAGCCATCAGTAATTCACTTAACATGAATACATTTACCTCAATCAATAGATAGCTACTAGGCATTCAGTTCAGGGATAAGGATGATACTAAAGTACAGCATGTGTGTGTGTGTGTGTGTGTGTGTGTGTGTGTGTGTGTGTGTGTGTGTGTGTGTGTGTGTGTACGCATGTGTAAGTATGATAATGAGTATTTTGCGGGGGGTTTTCTTTATTTGACTGAGATTAAAATCTATTTGTCGAGGGAGACCTGGCCAAGATAGCACACCAGGTCTAGAATAAGGTTACAAAATGATGACATGACAAAGCATGTCAAAACAGACAAGGACCTATTAAGGGAACTGGAGCACCATAAAGATAGACCAGGAACAACAGATTCATACTACAACATCCGGCTCAGGAATACCAATAACACTCTTCAGTTGCACAGTTCTTTATCTGAGCTTTGAAGTCTCCCGGGGAGAAGGAATCATTGAGCTGTAGTGTGTCCTGGAGGTTTTCCCATGACTCGGCGCAAGGGAGGAGAAAGCTGCTCCAAGTTCTAGCGTATTCCGAGTTCACAGGATTGGCTTAGAACTTGGTAGAGTGTGCGCAGTCATGTCTCTGTAGTCGCATTTAAACTTGCTAGCAACACCTGATAGATGGCACCCCAACAGACACACACACCTCTAGCTCTCCTTAGCTCCATATTTCCGTTCATCAACCATGCTGTCAGGGTGCCCATGTGTCTTTTTCCATGATGGTCCGGTGTGCGTGTGTGTGTGTGTGGGTGTGGGGGGGTTGTGCTACAGGCGCCGGCCTGGCTACTGTGCGCCATGCTCTAGTCCCCCACGGGATGGCCGCTGGGACCAGGTCCAGATGTCTGGACGTTTTTAAATTGATTCTTTCATAGGATGTCTCAGCTTTTTCCAGAGCTAATGATGTCTCTGTTTCTTCCTGCCTGGCTCTGCTCGACAGCGACCTCATACGACTCTTCTGATCATGACAGATAAGCTTGCTGGCCAATAGGGGCGGATGCTGTTATCCTATTGTTGGTGCCAGAATAACTTTACTTACTTTTAGAAAATTGTTTTATGTTAACAACAAATGTTATATTCAGTTCTTACCCTAACATTGAAGGTTGCCTTGGATAAAAAAGTTTGTTATAATTCTAGATGTAAATGTAAATTATATAATAGTTGGTGTCTCTGTAAATGATTGCAGTTTTGTTTACTCCTCATGAATACCAATCCATTCAGTAAGTATACATCATATGTGAAGTATACTATACAACAATACTAACCAACTGAACAATGCAACACACTTTAAAAACTCTCTTGTGCACTCTACAGTACCATACACAGAAAACAAAAGGTTGTCAAACAAGGGTTTAGGAGGGAAAGACCAACAAAAAAAGATATTGTAGAAGAGTTCAGCCCAATTTCAAACATAAGTCATTGTGAATTTATGATGACTGCTCAAATTCTCAAAGAACATACAATCTGGTTCAACAGAGAGCAGAGGACGACCTTTCTCTGACATTAAACACAAGTCCAATGGTGGCAAAGTGCACATACAACAGGAAGGCCAAAATTAGCCAGCTGTGATTTTGACTTGCCGATAACAAAACAAACACGGCTCATTATTTCCAGTGCTCCTTTCTGACCAACAGGAAAGGGGCCGTCCATGAACCCCGGCAGCGGTCCAACAGGCATGAGGAAGAGCAGTCAAAAAGCAAACCAGTGGTTCTGTGTTTTAACACGTCATCTTCCGACTAGGATTTTATCGTTGAAATGAACCAGGCCATTTATGTAAGGTTGTCTCGTTTAAGGACTACTGGAGGAGCCAGGTTCCGTCAGCACCACCATGTAAGGCCATGGCTTTATTACTAAACAGACCTGCTGCAACTACTGCTGGCCTGCTGGGAGGACTCGTTTGTTTCAGCGCTGATAGCACGCATCACTTCTCCTGCTGCTGCGTGCCTTGCTGAATCAGACTAAGCGCAATGTTAACAGAGGGGAATTTAGCGAGTAATCCTCTGCTGCGATAGTAGGAGGCCAACATGAAGTGAACCAAAGCTTTGAGTCCAATGTGATGGAGACATGGCTATGAGCAAGAAAAGTGTGTGTGACGTTTGTGTGTGACACGTGTGTGTGTGTGTGTGTGAGATGTGTGTGTGTGTGTGTGTGTGTGCGCATGCGCATGTTTGTGTATGTGTGTGTGTGTGTGTGCGTGTGTGTGTGCGTGTTCATGTGTTTGTGCGTGTGTCGGCATGTGGTGCAGATTCCTGCCGTTGTCAGCTGTGTGCGGTGACCTGTCGTGACATTCCGGGCCCGCGTGGCAACTCAGTCATAGTGGCTCAGGTTGCCCTGGACGCCCCCAGTCTGCAGCCCGCTTTAGCTCTCTTTCCTGGGCAGTGACTCGGCTGACAAAAGGAGCATACTCAGTTTGGTTGTATACACAACTACACATATCATACGTTGACATTGAGCACACACACTCTAGCGTTTTTGACTGTGGCACAGAATGTTACAGTTCCCCTGACTGGTTTAAATCCAAGTGTGTATGGAACGGAAACACTTCCAATGTTTGCTCTTGTCTACGTAGGAATCAAGACTCTTGAAAGGTTAGGAGATGAATGGACCAGTGGTATCAAACAAGCCTTCAACAGATGGATTGTCCTCCAGGGCGAACAAGGACAAATCCCGTTGAATGGGTTGAACAGTAGCAGACAGCCTCCGATGATACCTCCGTTAACACGTTGCTTAATCGCACATAAGATGACAAGCGATTTCGAACAATGTTTGAGGAGTTGCCAATGCTATAAATATCCCTTTCCCAACTAGCGTCACGACCTAATACTTTGTTTTTACTAATACATGAACCATGTCTTCCATCACCCTGATGGCTCCCTCCTTCCTTCGCACTCTCTCCCTCCCTCTCATCCAGATATGGTGCACACATTCACATTGAGCTATGTCACTAGGGAGGCATGCTGGGACATGAGGAGGTGGGGATGTTTCCGAACCCCAACCCGATTCCAAGATTAAGAGTTGATGACTTCACTGTCATTTTAATAAGACCTTTCCATTTACAGTGTGTTTCGACCTGTTTTGTGTGTGGGTGTGTGTGTGTGGGGGGGGGGGGGGGGTGTCTGGGTGTGTGTGTGTGTGTGTGTGTGTGTGTGTGTGTGTGTGTGTGTGTGTGTGTGTGTGTGTGTGTGTGTGTGTCTGGGCATTGCAAGTAGCTGTAACCTTTATGGTTTCAGTTAAGTGTTTGAGTGAGAGTGTGTGCATGTGTAGCTCTTCTATTATGTTAAGCTGCTACTGAAAAAAAGCAGAGAAAGAGAAAGAGAGAGTGATATAGAGAGAGAGAAAGAAAGAAAGAAAGAGAAAGACAGAAAGAGAGAGAGAGAAAGAAAGGAAGAAAGAGACAGCGAGAGACCGAGAGAGACACAGAGACAGAATGAGAGACAGAGAGAGAGAGAGACAATGCAGACGGATCATCGGATGAGGAGACAGAGGGCCAGTGTGCCCAACAGAACCTAAGTGCAGAAGAACCTCATTGTTTCCCACATAACTGGGTCTGCTTCTGCATTTTCCATAGAAGCGTGTTTTTTCAGCAAGCCACGTGTTTCAGACGTTGTAAAAACCGTAAACACCTGAAATAGTGCCACGCTCCTGGTTTGTGCTAAAAGCCAGACCTCGAGGGCAAACCCACATTCATCCCACGGGTCAAGGTGTCAGGGAGGGCTGGTTGCATGGAAATGCAGTTTAAAACATAAGGGCAGTGGTCATTAGGCACAATGAGCTGGCTGACATGGAAGCATGGACAGAGGACAGAATCAACCCTGACACACACAGGTTGATTGGGGTGACGTGGTGTGTGTGACATGCTTTAAGATAGATGTGAAGTCATCTGGTGCTGTCGACAGGTCTGTTGAGCACGATTCAGCGGAAGCACTCAGTGACATCCAACACACACACACACACAGACACACACACACACACACACACACACACACACACAAAATTGAAACCATGGGATGCAGGAATAACAGAACCGCACCATGAGTGCTGAACAGTTCCGTTTTTGGCAGAAAGTCTGGGCAGATTTAGAGAAGCTTTCCCCTCACTCCCTAGAAGGTCTCAGGAGGGATCCCAGCAAAGCCTCCTTTATCAACCACTGGCCTACAGTGATCCTTGACCCTCGCTGTGTGTCAGTGCTGATCTATCCCAGGCGGCCGGAATGTTTTGCTCACTGGATGCTGACGTGAAGTAGAAATATGTCTTAAAAAAGCAGGGGCAGAAACGTGCTGTCTTTTTTTTAGGATTCAACACAAACCTACAGGGAACTGTGAATATCACATTTTGATTCACACACAAAAAGCTAAACAGAGACACACACAAATAAACACACACGGGTGTAACACAGGAACAGCCCCTGAATCTGTTGACTGTAGGGGTAGGGGATAACAATTTAATTCACACAAGAATCTTGATTCTGATCTTCTATGATTCAGAATCATAAACAACTTCCCAAAACACATTTATATATATATATTTTTTTTTCTTAGTTTCGCTGACTGTGAGTTGACTGTATTGTTTTATTCCCTTTGATGTATTTTAAGAAGAAATAGTCCCATTACCCAGATTACCCGTCATGGTTACTGACATTAGCAACATACCGACGTCCGTTATACAAGAGACTCATGATAAGAGCTCAATTAAATTAAATCAACCATCAAGACACCACCCATACCCAGTGTTAGCCTGCATAGCTGACCTCTGTGTACGAGTTACGAATGATGAGGGACGAATTCATGGAACATGCATACAAATGCATTGGTTTTCAATGCATTGTGGGTAGCCACATACACAGATTGCTACATGGATTCAAGTAAGGATATTAGGTTCTTGAGACTAGGAAACATAGGCACACGAGATGAAGAGCAATACACAGCTTATAAGAAAACTGCATATTGACCAAAAGTGAACCAAAACACACACACTTGGCATGAGGACCAACTACATTGAAGTACATACAGGGCAGCAAGCAGAGTTATGTTTAAATAAGAAGGGAAAAAAATGCATTTGGGAGGATGTTCAACTGACAAGACAAATGCCAGTGGAGAAGAGTCCCCCCTGGTGGACAGGTAAGAGAACACAATGAATGGGAGGTTTGACTAGGAAACTGTATCGGGATTGGTTGTACTTGTTTTATACTACAGGGGCTGTATGTATTTTTTCACAAATGGGCTAGTTAGTGTTCTTGTATGTAAGCTTGAAGTTTTTGATAACACTTTTCGTTCTTTACTAACCCTGTGCATGTGCGCAACAAATTCCCCTTTGGGGCAAATACAATTCTGATGTATTCTCTTCTAACACAAGGAACACAGGAGGAAGCACAACCTTATTGTTAAGTAGAAGCCATTACAAGAGCTCCAGACCATTGCCCAAGTTGCATAGACGCCTTCCAGACATAGCATCTGTTTATGCGTCCATGCCTTATGGGTGTCAAACAGTCACTTCTGGTCCGGACTTAACCCAGCTGCTCAGGGGGGGGAACTTGCCGACCCAACAAACTGGTTAGGCTGACCTCTTCTCATTGATGGTAAAATACCCATTTAGAACCACTGGTGCCACAGCTAGCCATGGAGGGCAGTCAATGGGAGGGTGAAGGAGAGAGATATCTAGTGATTCATGCCTCTCGCGCATCTCAACACAGATCCCGCTGTTGATGAGTACCATTGCTTCCTGTCAGCATAGAAAAATGTATGGGCCACACTCCCATGGCTGAAACCACATGGCCACCCCTTACAAGCACGTTTAGTGGAGAAACCCGACCTGCAGGCCTCCCCTGTCCCCCCTCCCCATGTATACTCATCAGCTTTTAAGAGCCCATAGCTCAACACACGCTAACTTGTACACGCACACCTCAATGGCCTAAGTCTCTTTGTCGCAACAGGTTTTAAAATAGTGGACTCATTCATAAAACTGGCCTTTCCACTTCACAATAGCGCATGCTGAATTTAGAAGCATGTACAGTCAGATAGGACTTCAATAGAGGTCTTCAGACCGTTCAACTTTTAATGAATAAATATTGTCAACGATACTGCGATAGCATATTGCAATGCTATCACAATGACATAGAATACAATGAATGTATACAAGCAGAGCCTTTTTCTATAAATAACAAAAAAACTATCCATCATATTTCAATGTTTTACCATCAGAATTAACAAAGGCCTCTGCAGGCGATTACGTTGAGCCATAAATACCTGTATTAATTTGCTAACTGAAAATGGCCTGGGCTATATTTAGGGGATATTTTAAGCCCCGCGGGACTATTGGAGGGGGCCTCCCAGAGCCGACACAGCGACCAGACTTCGGGAAAGCTCCCCTCTTCGCCCCACTCTCTGCGGCTGGCCCGGTCACACCCAGATCACCTTCTGTCACACACCGCCTAGGAGGACACCAGGCATCCAGGCCCTTCCCCATCTAGCTGACAAGGGCAAGGCCATGACTGGACAAAATGAGACAGCATTGGTAATAGAAGAACCACTGCACAAGATTATATAAACAGGCCTTGAGCGTTATAACAATGTCAAAGTAATATACCATTCACATCCCTACAAAACCCTACAAAATGAAAGTCATAAAACTTTCAAACTGGGTCAAAAACTGGATTTTGACAAAGTGCCGCAGAGCGTTGCACTGTATGCAGGTGGAGACAATAACAGACTATTTCCATCTCAAGAATAACATTGCAAGACGATGTGTGCGTCATTTTTATGATGACATAATGTTACAGAATGGGTGCGGTGGTGAACGCACCCCACCGTCTTTAAAGCCACATACACTACCAGTGACCTTTCACACAGCTCTATTGTAGTCTTCGCCTTTGTTCCAACAGTCTGAAAAAGTGCTACCAAAACCTGTCAGCAAAAAAACAAAACAATAGACTGACCAGTCTGTGCCCACACCCAGGAGAAACATGTGTGTATCAACAGCTGGATCTAAATTAAATAGTTATATTCTATTCCTTCAAAGTCAGTCAAACATGATATAGCCAAACTAATTCTTTATTAACTTTTGACTATAGAAGTGGCTGCACAAAGTATACATACTGAGATAACGTTCTAACGTCCAGTCAATGTTTTGCACTTATCAGCTCCAGTCTAGACTACATATGAAATAAGTGCTACCTATTGTGTGGCTTGTCCTTTCCAGCACCTATGACTACAGATGCACAGAATGTCCCACAGCCAATGCAAAGCAGTGTGGCTGGCAGCCGCATGTTTTAGCTTGCTATCACTGTGGTGATGGTTATCAAACAAAGCTAGCACCCAACACGGTTATTTAAATACCTTTCTCACTGTGCAACAGTGAGACAATTCTCCTGCTAGGCTCCTTTAGAATGTTTAGTGAACAAACATTTAGCATCCGAGCCACAGCGTTTTGAGCGAAACATGCAGACAGAAGACGTTTTTACACTGCCAAGCCGGTTCGGACGCGGATTGGCACGCCCGGCAATTTCACTGTCTTGCCTGTGTAAAACCGAAGGGGTAAAATCCCCCGTCTTCACAGAGCAGGCTTTCTTGGTTCACTGGAGAAGGCGGGGCTACGCACAGAGTCTAGACCTCTTTAGAATAATTTGTTCTTTATTTTGTTCTTTATTTTGCTGACCACTTGTTTTTTATCCCGACAAAAGCCTCGTAAGGACAGTTCCTCTGCGTCTTTCTCGTAGATCGCACCATCTTTCAACATCTTTGTTTAATGCGACTGCATCACCTTCTCTCCTATGATGGTCAGCAGCTCGCAGATTTCACTGTCTCTCCAGTTAGAACTACTCATGTTGATGTTGCTGCATTGTCTCTGTTGTAGAGACAGCGCAGCAACACCTCTACCCAAGCCCACCCCCTGGAACTGCGGAACCGTCTGATCGCATTTACATGAAAATGAAACCGCCAATGTGTGTAGGGTCCGGGAAAAAGGCGTAAGATAGGCATATTTGGCAGTGTAAAAATGTCTAGAGGCAAGGAAACACTGGAGAGCACTCAGACAAACTGCAAAAGGAGAACCCAGGAATCAAAATACAATGTCAGGAGAATTATGAATACAACCCAGAAAAGTAACAAACAGTGAACTTGACAGACTGAGAAGAAGACAAGAAAAAACATGAATAGGAAGAAAACAGCCATAGAGGATGATCAAGAGTGAGGGCAATATCAAAGGAGGGGAAATAAGTTGAAGGTACTTGGAATTTGTTTTGCTTCTACTAATAGCTAGAAAATGTGTGTGTGATTGTGTGTTTGTGTCCATGTGTATGTGTGAGAGAGAGAGATGGAAAGAGAGAGGGAACGAGCGGTAACAGATCAAATCAGGAGACTCCTGTTCGCTGCTTCTGATGTTGGTGTGCCTTAAAAAGGAGAGTCGTCCCTCTGCGCTGCACAAGGTCTTCACAGAAGAAACGCTGAGGAACGCAGGGAACATAAACACCTGCCACTGTGGCTCCTCCTGGCTCCCATTAACCCTCATACACACACACACACACACACACACACACACACACACACACACACACACACACACACACACACACAGTCACACACACAGACACACACAGTATAGATACCTGACACACTCAACCAGACAAACATGCACAGAGATACACACCCATATCGATAGTAAACAACGGTATGCTATGCTAATGACCGAAGATACAAATACCCGCACCCTAAAAAAGAAGTTGACCTATTACATCAGACAGACAGCCTATTGTGCCACCACAAAACACCTTCAATTGAAAACATGAAAAGGTGATCCTAGGAATAATTGCAATATTTTGTTGTATTGTTGAGTAAAAGTAAAATATAAGCAGGATGGGGGAAATCAACCAGATTTAAACTGGAGAAATGGACAGAGTATGACGAGGGAGGGAATTTGGTATAAAAAATGGGGAGGAGAAAAGAGGAATGTTTAAACTGAGAATTATTGGATGGACGCTCAGATGGAGTTCTATGTGGGGCAGCAGAGGGATGAAAGCAGAGAGGGACCACGGGGGACCTGAGACAGCCCAGAATCAGAACAGTGTGCAGTGGATCCGACCAGGACTTTGGAGTGGATTAGCTCCTAGCTTCCAGTAATGACTCTGCAATTTAATGAAGTTGAGGCGACATAAGGCCGGATCAAGTGTGGTGAAGAGTGAATTTGAGGAAGAGGAGGGCCCTGCTGTGTTAATGGGTTTCACTTTTGTTCCAGCAGCACCTGCTATCGTCTCCTGCCCTGGCGGGGGGCCAGGGGGTGGGGGTGCTGGGTGTGGGGGTTCAAAGACATTACAATGAAGTGGAGCATAGTCGGGATGACACCTCTAAGCCCCCCACCTCTCGGTTTCACAGGGGTCAGAGTTCAGGACTGGGCAGACTGGGCTGCCATTGGTCGAACATGAGCTATATGGACGCCCACAAACTCAGCACACGAATGGTAGAGACACAAAGAGAGAGAGAGAGCTAGAGGAAGCCAGAGAGAGAGACAGAGACAGAGACAGAGAGACAGAGAAACAGAGAGAGAGAGAGTGAACACGTGTGCCAATCAATAAGGCACTCAGCACTGGAGTGATGCATAAGCCCGGCAGACAGTCAGGACAGTTAAATTAAGAAATGCACACACATGCACATGCAGCACAAGTCGTGAATCAACCACACAGAGACGAGCTGCAGGCACGAGACCGCAGACACATGTACCACATTGCACCTGTGTAGAGTCAATGCCACCCAAGATTGCCGGACATATAGGCCTCCTCATGTATTTCCCGGAGACACCTTCACATCCCTTCACATCATCTACTCCCAAGTGTCATGGCCGCCTGACTTTTCCCAGCAAAGTGCCGGCACCGGTGCGAAGCTGAAGCGCTCTCACCTTTATACTTCTCCCTGACGTTCTCGTACGCCTGGATGAAGTCCTGCTCCTCTGCGTTGGGGGGCAGAAACGTGGGTTCATACATAGCCATGCTGGCGGTGGGCTCCTCTTTTGCTGTATTCTCCTCCTGTCCCTCTCCTCCTCCTCTTCTCTTCTCCTCCTTATGTCTCTTCTCCTCGCCTTCCCCCTGTGCTGTGTGTGTGTCTGTGTGTCTGCCAGCCAGAGCGGCAGTGTGTTTGAGTTTCGGTGGGAGAGATAGCCGCTGCGTCCACTCTGTTCCCACAGTCAGCAGTGTGTGAGAGCTCTCCCCGGCTCCTAACTTCATACCACAGAGCAGCAGTGCTCCCCCCTCCGTAGCACCACCACCATCCCGACATCCCAAAACACACACACGCACACACACATGACACGCCCCCCTTGTGCACACATGCGCACGAGTCCTCCCCTTCCACACACACACACACACGCACACACACACTCACTCACACACACACACTCCTCTTCCCTGGCTCAGAACCACTAATAAAAATGTCAGCCCCCGCCTCTTAAAGACACGCACACTCTCTCACACGCTCGAACACACACACACACACACACACACACACACGACTCAAAACAGAGTGCACTGGGTAGAAATTACACTATATTGTTTTCCCTCGATTTCAATAACATAGTAATAGAATTGCAATGACCCAAGGGAAATCACTTACTGATCCCTACTCAAGATTATTGGCTTCTCAGAATAACAAATTGATTACAGTGATGGGAATCGGAAGTGATCCCCAGATACGACATTTCAATGAATGTTGAGTGCCAATAAGATGTATGGTGAGTCTGTGCTGTTTACGCAATTTTTCTTTGCTTTTTTCCTATTCCAGTTTAATGTTTGGGATTAACGGTCTAACATATGGGTTTATTTTATGGGAAATACACAATAGCACCCTCTGTAGGATTTTACCATGAATATGTTTCCACTAAGATGACATAGACATTTCTGGTTTGACAAAATAGCACTTTTTGAGCTAACCTGACAAATATGGCAGAAGCAAAGAACCCAATACCGGTACACACATTAATACATTTTTTCCACCGCACCAATTTGATTGTCAGATTTACATCCAAATAACACATCCACTATGTGGATATCACCCTGATGGCACTGCAGAGTCATAGTCTCTGAGTTAACCAAGGGGTTAAATAATGGACACACAAGACACAAGTTCTGTGCTAACATTGTCCTTGACCTCCTCTGGGAACATCAGCTGTTGAGCAGATTCAATGAATATTCAGCAGATAATGCTGACCACCAGGCCAACATGATGAACGACCCGAGAATAAATGTGAGGAATAATCAGTCAAGAGAATGGCAGCACAGTGTTGTATGTCAGGATAATAATAATGAAATAGCTCATGACGTAGCAGATTTAAAAGGAGCATCGTGTTCGTGTGTCATTCTCTCGTCCTGTGCCTACAGAAGCGTGTGTTGCCAACAGCGTCACATTGTCTTAATCCTGTGAACGCGAGTGCCACATCAGAATGAACAGAGGACCCAATTTGGGCAGGATGTCTATTCATCTATTATAATCATTATTTTACAGCACATGAGAAACAGCACATGAGAAGGAAATAGCGAGGGAGTTGAGTGTCCCACGGCACGGTTTCTGTTTAGCAAGCCATGCTTGTGCTCATACTAAATATGTCATTGTCAGATCCTGTTGTCAAGGGCTGTCTGGGAGTCGGCAGTCAGCTGACCAAACACTGGACAACATAACATGCAACCAGAGCTAGCCAATGAGATGGTTCTCTGTCCCTGTAGAGAAACGTTGGATAGCTCTATCTTTCCTTTCATACACTTTGTGACTGCTTTTCAATATATTTTACAAAAGTGAAGGATCTTTGGTAAGCCCAGACTAACTGAAACCCCTGTGTGTAAAAACACATCGCTAAAAGGAGCAAGGTGAGGCCATAACAGAGATTTTGTTAAGCTCACATCAAACCGATTGGCAAACAAAAAAATTAAAAAGTCTCTTGTCGATTTTTCTTTGTCGCCATCTTTTCTCTCACTCTTTTTCGTTCTCTCCATTTTTTTCTCGATTCTTCTCATTCCCTCCATTTTTTTTCAGAACCTCTTCTTCGAAAATACTGAGTCTACAATACATACAGCGTTCTTCAGTTAGCACTTTTGGCCATGCCCAGCCGTGCCCGATTCAAACGTGTTGTTGTACAACACGTTTCATTCATATACTCAAAATCGGTATGTGAGAAAAAACTGTAACCATGTAATTATTCATGTGAGGTAGGCTATAGAAGAACTACAAAAAGTGTTTAATTGACACAAAATGTTTAATTGACACAAAATATTGCTAGTCACTTATAATTGCTACTCACTTATAAAAAAAATGCTAAATCTGTTCCTTGATAATTAACAGAGTGCTAAATACTACAACTTCTCGTCAAACCTACATTTTCCCAAACCAAACGTCACAAATTATTCTATAGATTTGAGTAAATACAGGCACAAAATATAACTGCTAAGAATAAGAAATCTGATCAAGCCAACAGTGGAGTAAAGTAATCTAAACATGGAGGTTGTCTGTCTCGACAATGCGTTTCATTGTATGAAAACCCATAAAAACTGCTCAAACTGCCACCCTTCCCCATTTTCCATGATGGTCGTTCTTGGAGGCTGGTGCAATAGAGGGACTACGTCAAGAGCAGGGAAATCCCTCCAGTCAGTCTAGTTTTTTTGGCCAAGGCCAACCGTGACATCAGCCTGGCCACTTCCCGTTACAAGAGGAAACACGATAAGTCCTAAACACAGGGCTGCTGCTCACTTGCTCCCTGTGTGTGTGTGTGTGTGTGTGTGTGTGTGTGTGTGTGTGTGTGTGTGTGTGTGTGTGTGTGTGTGTGTGTGTGTGTCTGTGTGTGTGTGTCGGTGGAACACCAAGGGGCATGCCGAACCGGGGGTTTCCCAACACCTTAGTTAGGGTCAATCTCCAACCCCCCCAGTACAGAACTCTGATCTAAGTGGTTTTAAAACGTAACATATGGTTCCGAAGCAAAGCACCATTGTGCTCCCTGTAAATGCAGGCCTGTTGGAAGAGGCTTATTAGTATGTAAAAGGACTGGAGTCATTCGTCTTCTGCACCTTATTCCCCCTGGAGATGTTAGACACCAACGATTTGACACCCCAAACGCGCGAAACATCCTATACCCCAAAGCGGATTTCACAAACCCATTATCAAATATAGCCTCCTTTAAAAACCAAACCGCAAACAACTATTTGTTTGAGCTTGACTGTTCAGAAATCGAGAGGGTGTTTACAAGTGTCCACAGTTCATTCTTGAAGAATGTGGTGCACTTCCAAAAATAGATTGTTGCCGACCAAGAACGTATGGCTTCTGTGACTTTGACTGCAACTGTTGCTTTGGAACTATTCAAATAAACCTGAAAACACTTTACGTTTTTAAATGAATGAACGCTGACAGTGGGACATGGAGTAAACATATGGCCATTAGTGTTGGGGGTGGAAAGGTTATCAATAAAGACAGACCTTGGATTTTGGAATGCCATTCTGTGCGTGTGCGTGGCCAGCATACCTCTTTTCTTAAAGTATGCAATGTATACCTTTGTATGTGTATGAAATATGAAATATGCATATGCTCTGCATCTGATACTGCAGAAGGCAGGAGCGACGGTGGGAAAGACTTTATCCTCTCTGCACACATGAAAGGACAACAAACATGGGTGTGAATTTGAATATGTCTGCCACATCTTGGATATCAGGTGGGTGACAGGAGCCTCTGCAAGTCTATGAGAAAACAGCCGACACATTTTCCTACATCCCATGACTCTACTTTATAAATATCTGCTCATGATAGTTAGTTCGTTTATTAGATGTCCCCAGGGGGAAATTCTTTTTCACAGTCATTCATAAGTTCATACATTTTTCGCCAGGCTTTTTTTGACAGACAAACATTCCACACATCTGTGGCACACAGATACCTAATCCAGAACACCTAGACATTTACACACATGACACACATTTAACACATTTGACATATGCAGCATGGAAAAACACATATACATGATGAAGAGGAAAAACCTCTCAAAAGCCTTCCTCTCTTCTTTCAACCATTGTGTGATTGAGCTGAACCGCAGAATGTGTGTTATTGTTTTCAAAGCTGATTTAAATGTACAATTTACTAGGTATATTTTGAAAGAAAAATGTCTTGTGCCTTTAGGGTCATTGAGAATATGCACTCGTTTCCAGAGTCCAGAGTCCAGAGTCTGAAAGTAATGTGCTCCTAGTAATGTCTGCACAAATAAGATGGAATAACAGCAATTCAAATATGCGTCATTGTAGCGAGAATCTTTGTTAATTAAGCTATACGAGTACTACTACTAGTAATTAATCATCCGGGCTGTTGGTATAGGATACTGAATGCATAGATACTATGCATAGACTAATGCATAGTATCTGCAAAAATATCTATAAATGGACAATAAATTAATGTATGAATAGTGAACAATGCATGACTTGAATTCTTTAGTTTATTATTAGACCGTTATTATGTGTGTGTGTGTGTGCTCTCCGTAGGCCTAGGCGTGTTCTCCGCGATGGATAGAATCTCTGTTTATTATTAATTATTGCATTATTAATTATTGAACAATAATGGTGTGTCAGCTTCTTAGTTGGTGAGGTTTAATTCATTATTACAAATATACAAGTTAATCCATTTACGTGATTACGTTGTTATGCGCTCACATGCCTGTGTGTACCAAGCACGTGTATAGGCCTCAGCGTGTCCTCCGCGATTAATATATCGAGTTATTAGGTTGTTGTGCGCACATAGGCCTGTGTGTGCCAAGCACGTGTATAGGCCTCAGCGTGTCCTCCGCGATGGATAGAATATGTTTATTATTAATTATTGCATTATTAATTATTGAACAATAATGGTGGATCAGCTTCCTAATTACTGATCTTTAATTCATTATCACAAATATACATTAGTTATCTAGTTTAGTTAATCAATTACGTATTTAAATAATATCTCATGACTTTTACAGATGACGACCTTCTTGGAGTGCCCCATCTGTCGCAAAATCTTGATATTTGTAGCACTACACCTGAGGGAGATCCATGCCCAGAGGCTGGTCCCGGTTCCTCGAAGTGAGTGAATGAAAAATGCATAGCAATTATACATTCTTTCCATGATCAATTTATTTCAATAAATGACATTACTGTGTCATTCATTTGCTGTCCTGTTTTCTCTTGCTGTTAGTTTTTTCTCTCTGCAGAGGCAGAGGCAGAGGAGGAGCAGCAGCCAGGGGAGCAGCTACCAGCCCCAGTGCCAGCCCCAGCCACGGCCCCAGAGGAGGAGGAGGAGGAGGAGGAGGAGGAGGAGGAGGAGGAGGAGCCTTTGCCCCCGCCCCCGGAGGAGGAAGCCCCAGCCCCAGCCCCAGCCGGTGCTGGCTCCTCCTTCTCCTCCCCCACTCCTGCTGCTGGCCCCTTGAGGAAGAGGGGGCCATCAACGTCGGCCCAAAAGTTTGGACTTTCTCCAAGTAAGAAGTCCAGGAAGGCCATGATGTTTTAAACATTTATATATGTTGAAGAAAATAAAAAACCTTCGGGAACTGGTCGTTGTTTGTCAATTTTTTCTACCTCCACATGGGCACACACACACACACACACACACTAAGTCCATAGGTTAAGTGCCTCGATTTTACCTGATTTTGAAGGGTCTCAAGTTCACCTAAACACTTTTGATATGGCTGACACATTGGGGATTAACTTTGGGTCACTTTTTAAACAGAGCAAATGTCCGAATGTCCCAACTCAGTCCGACCTTTGATGGTGTCAAAGGTCAGGGCTGACCTTTGACACTTGGGAAGGCCGCACGGGTCTGAAACTCTGCAATGTGATTGCCTGTGGTGTCCTATAAATCATGCTGCAGTTTCAGACCCCTGCCTTAAAGCATTGATAACTAATTAAATGGGAGACAGAGTCATTTTCACTATCGGGCACTTTCACTATCGGGTGTAAAAACGGGGGACTCTCTTAAAAACGTGTCTCCGTGCAGCGACCTTTGACCCCAGGGCCACCAGATTTGCAACAGAGGGTCCCCCAGAGCCACTGAACTATAATCTGGGAAAAAAAAATCCCCAAAGTCCTCTGGATTTTTTTTTGCTCTTTTCCCAGAAAATCCATACAGAAGCTGTCAGACTTATGTCCTCTCACACCCTTTGGTCAGAGTGTGTCTTTTGGAGGATTTTTTTTTCGCAGGAGTCTGAATTTTTTATATGTCGTTTGGGGGCTCTAGACGAGTGGATAGACATCCGAACTGTGCCGCTCGGACCTGTACTTTTCGATGGGCGGGGCTTTGATCGCTAGCCTTTTCCTTCCTTTGAGTGCTTGCCGTTGCCACAAAAATGGACTGAACCACGTTAAATTTGGCCTGCGGCCCTCACATGAGGCCCTTATAGTCTCCCAGAGTCCCAACTCTGTAGACTTTCAGCAAAGCTAACTAGCTCTGCGGTGATCGTATCGCAACGTGGCGAAAAGATCCTAGCTGAAGGCTCTCTGGTGCACGACATAGTCAAAAATCTGGCTGAAATTAGCCTAAAAAAGCTTTCCTGACCTTGTGTGACCTTTTTGACCTTCACCATTTCATTCTCGGCCACTTCTCTCAATTCAAAAGTGTCTACATTTTTGTATGGCTGACCTTTGACACTTGGGAAGGCCGCACGGGTCTGAAACTCTGCAAGGTGATTGCCTGTGGTGTCCCATAAATCATACTGCAATTTCAGACCCCTAGCTTAAAGCTTTCATGACTAATTAATTGAAGAGGAGACCGTTTTCAGAAAATCACTTTAGAGACTAGAGACTTTATTAATTTATTAATTAATTTTATAATCTGAAAAAGTTACTATAAAACCCTAAACATTTCTAAAACATACTTAGTGCTTGTTAGTGCGCATGAGCCCGAGTGCATTTCCCAGACAGCAGGCAAACATTGGATCAACATTGTTTTTCCATCTGAATCATCGTGATGGTTGATATTGAAATTTCAATGCAAAATAAATGTTGAATCATCATTACCATATCAATGAAACCTGACGTTATTTAATGTTGATGGCACGACATTGGAACAACATTGACCTGTAGTTACACGTATGATTGATAAAGCATCGATATTTGATTGACCTTTTGATGTCGCCAATGTTGAAAAGTCGTTGATTTAGAGTTGACAAGTAAACAAATTATTGTTAAAAAACCATCAATTAATAGTCGACCAGGAAATATGATGGAAAATGCATTGATTTTTGGTTGGGCGCGAAATATGATTGAAATATGATTGAAAAATTATCATTTTTTGGTTGACCGGGAAATATGATTGAAATATGATTGACAAATGGTTGATTTTTGGTTGACCGGGAAATATGATTGACATATGATTGAAAAATGATCGATTTTTGGTTGACCGGGAAATACGAATGGGGGAAAAATGACTGGACAGTGGACATCTCATTTCTGGAGCCGGGACCGTTACAACCAGGTAAGATGAAAATGTCCGTTTTCATGATGATAATGTCCGTAATGTCCGTAATACGTTTAGTTCTTAACATGGTTAGCCTAGAAATCGATAGAACTATGTTAATGTTAAAACCAAAGATTCTAGAGCGGAGGAATTCAGTGATGATGGCTACGTCGTTGTTCACTTCCAACCAGTTGCATTAGTAAAACCTCCCGTTTATTTCTGTGATGCACCAAATGTTCAATTATACCGCTGTCAGCAGATAATATTAATGTAGCACCAGCGAATAGACGGGCTCTGGTAGTAGCATTATGTCGTGGGAAATGCACCAGGCTATCCTCAGACCACAGCATCATAATAATAATATTATTAGTCTGCTAGTCCACTGCCATGGATTCATGCTAGCTAATGCTAGCAGGCTAGCCAGATGCTATCTGACATCCAGTGTTTTGGAATAACGCAGTTTAAAATAACGGTGTTAGCTAACGCCGTTATTGGGTGGGTAAATCTTTTGCAAACTCATCCTGTTTGAAGTTTAAAGTGCTTTTATTGTAGGGGAAGGATAACCTGAAGAGTATGTTAACTTATTTTGCATTGTACTTGTATTTTCTGTTTAAGGTTCTCTAGCAAAGCAAATGGGCTCGGTGAACGAGTTTGCCTTCGCGCAGGCCGCTCAAAAGTGGCTGCAGTATGCGCCAGACCGGGCTGGAGGGGCTGGACGATCCGATGCAGACAGTGGGGCGACTAATGTGGAGGCATGATTATTTTAAATATATTTTTAGGTGCCAAGAACAAAGTGTGCGAAGGCAACTGATTGTGATTCTAGTTATTATTATTTATATTCCGCCACGTTTGCATTGCACATTCTACACCGATCGCACGCTTTTTATGAAACTTACTAGACGTGTAGAGGTTGAACCAAGATTAGCACACAGCAAATATTACACTGATTAGCCCAAAGGTGGCACTATACCAACTGTCCAAAAAATGCAAAATTTGCACAAGCATATCTCGTAACCGGTTTGACCTACACTCATGAAACTTTGCAAACACATATGAAACAAATATGCCTCAAGAACCTATGACTTCCGGTTCCCAGATTTGCCGCCATTTTGAATTTAGTTAAAAACAGTAAATTGCCTAATGATCCCAGGTTTTTCGACTTTGACAAAAATCCTTTGGCACATATCATCTATGGACCATTATCTTCAATCTGACCTAAAGATTAGTCTGTACGTTCAAGTTTAAAGCACCCATGAGCCATTGAGTTCTAAAATGGGCGTGGTTTAAACCTCGACAATAGTTAATTGCTCATATCAACATCAAGTTGGACTCCTATGATGTTGACCCAAATACAAAAGTTGTTCATAATCAAATTCTGAACAAGATAAACTCAACATTTTTTCAAATAGGGAGTGGCATCGAAATGGGCGTGGCCTTTCACTAAAATCGCCACAGTTCATAGACGTAATGTTTGATTTGAGTGCGACTGACACAGTGCCTATTGGGGTCCAAAGTTCCAACTCCTGAAGTAAAATTAAGTTGATTGACAAAACAACATGGCCGCCAGAGGCCAAAAATCGTCAAAAGCAGTTAATTGCTCATATCAACATCAAGTTGGACTCCTATGATCGGCGGTCGGCTCAGCGGGGCGGTCGGCTCAGGCTTGGCACCTTCAACACTGCTCGCAGTTTTAATTTTAATTAATGATTTAAATGAAATAAAATTAATTTGTCTTTACATATTGTGGTCCAATTATTTTAAAAAAGCTTCACCTCTTTTGCACATCCTGAATGTAAATAAACCAGGATGTATAATAAT
Source organism: Micromesistius poutassou (assembly GCF_964030765.1). NCBI lineage: Eukaryota > Metazoa > Chordata > Actinopteri > Gadiformes > Gadidae > Micromesistius > Micromesistius poutassou. The sequence goes on from NC_140278.1 coordinate 10,851,582, forward strand.
AATAATAATATTAATTTGCCATTATTATATGCTTTTTGGCTTAAGGACAATTGAAATTGCATTGAAATCACAATGATCCTAGTTAAGTTGAAATATCAACATTGTTTCAATATTGCTTATAATTGAAATATCATTGAAATTTTGTTGATCTATGGACATGATTTCAACGTTGTTTCAATATTGAAATATCAACATTGTTTCAATATTGCTTATAATTGAAATATCATTGAAATTACGTTGATCTATGGAAAGGATTTCAATTTCAATTTCAATGTTGATTCAATGGCCTAGTGTTGACAAAGGAATGTTGATTCAACAGCAGGTAGAAGGAGCATCGGACAAAGTCAACCAAGCCTTCAACACAGTTTTTCAAGATTGAAATATATGGCAGCATGGAATATTGTTCACTCTGTTAATAGTGAATGGAACCTTCTAGAACCTCTGTTCACTAGTCAATGGAACCTTCTAGTTGACAACCTTCCAGCCACCTGTTGTGTCCTCAGGGGGAGGGTTTATGTGCATCTGCTGCAAAGTGATTCAGCATTTAGAAGGCCTTATTAAAGCCTTTCCCTCACCTTTCATCAAACTCTATTTTTATCATCCTCCACTCTGCCCTATTACAGGCCAAGGCCATGAATCTTGCATGCAGTCCGAGGCTGGGCTTTTGTTCACTGCTTAGCAGTCGAGGTACAATAGCAGGCTAAAGATGATGGTGAAGATGGTGTATAGCACAATAACGGTGCAATGGCTTGGAATCAAGAAGACCTACTGCTCACTGTGAAAATACGGACAAAGGCCGTGAGTGGAAGGACAAACACAGCCAGTGGAAATAGACTCGGCTGCCTCCTCTGGTGATTATTAACCACACGTTTAACCATCTCCAGCGGGGGAAAAGTAACAGTGTGATGCTCCAGGGATTCTGCCCGATGCTCTGTGTAGCTCTGCGTGCTTCAGTCACAGATTTTCAAGCAGGCTATGCGGTACAGGAAGTCATGGCCCAAAGCGGTTTCTAATAGGAAAGGCAGAGAAAGGTCATTCCTCCTCATAATAGTAGGAAAGTTAAACAAAAGCGTTCCATGAGACTCGCTCAATGAGCTTGAAAAGTATTCGCTTTGAAAATAAGGCAGCACAGTGTAGGATGAGGAGAACAAGGAGCACACTATGACTGCTCTGCAATTTCAGAACAAGTAGGAAATTACACATATTTTCCAGGAATTGGAACAGTTTTTCTTAAAAAAAAACATATTTTTATTTATGGTCAGTCATGCTTGAAGAAGCTGCCACCTGGTGGTTGGGGAGAGTTATTGCATTTATTGCATTATGTGTTATTTCAGGCGTCTGAGAGGTAAGGTCATAGTTTTTTCAGCACCTACTATTAATTCAGTGATATAGGGTTCATATTATCCAATTATAACAATTTACTAAACTTTTAACTTGATGACTGTACGTCTGTAAAACTAAATGTAAACTTGATTAAACAATGTTGAGAACTGCTCAAAGGCTGCATATTAAGAGCAGGGTCTGTATCATGTGTTTACCATATACAATGCAGTCCACATAGTGTTCAAAAAAGATGTGTCACTTCTCTGTAATTCTGCATTTTAATTAAAGTTGAAGAGAGCTATTTAACTATGTATAAAACCACAAGATGTCTGCCACAACGACCCTATACCATAAGCATCCCAGGTTGAGTTTCAGATAGGCAGCTAGCAGTAGCATCCCAGGTTGAGTTTCAGATAGGCAGCTAGCAGTAGCATCCCAGGTTGAGTTTCAGATAGGCAGCTAGCAGTAGCATCCCAGGTTGAGTTTCAGACAAGCAGCTAGCCAATAGCAGTAGCATCCCAGGTTGAGTTTAAGACCAGCAGCTAGCCAATAGCAGTAGCATCCCAGGTTGAGTTTAAGACCAGCAGCTAGCCAATAGCAGTAGCATCCCAGGTTGAGTTTAAGACCAGCAGCTAGCCAATAGCAGTAGCATCCCAGGTTGAGTTTAAGACAAGCAGCTAGCCAATAGCAGTAGCATCCCAGGTTGAGTTTCAGACAAGCAGCTAGCCAATAGCAGTAGCATCCCAGGTTGAGTTTAAGACCAGCAGCTAGCCAATAGCAGTAGCATCCCAGGTTGAGTTTAAGACCAGCAGCTAGCCAATAGAAGTAGCATCCCAGGTTGAGTTTAAGACAAGCAGCTAGCCAATAGCAGTAGCATCCCAGGTTGAGTTTAAGACCCGCTGCTAGCCAGTAGCAGCCCTTTAGGAGGGCCGGGCATTCTATTAATTCTGCCCTTGATCCAAGATGACTTCTCACTTTTTTCTCTCACCCCTCACCTTTCTATCTTGCTCTGTGTTGACCCACACACCAGAGGTATATTCAGTAAACTATTTCCTGGATTGGCATTTCCAGGGACTGGTGTTCTTCTCAACTTACCACTGTGAAGAAGTTCAGTTACTACGGTTACTTATTAGGTCATTGTTGCCCCCGCAGCAAGACTGAATTAGCATCAGAATCACCAAACTTTCGCCAACAACACATTATGCGTGTTAAACGTTATGTGATGTTTTGATTGTTTTTTTCAGGAAACTGCTTCATAAACGAATGTCAAAATTAACTAGATTTTGTCTTTTGTTATTGGTCTATCAAAGGAATACGGAATAGTGGACATGAATGGCACTATCCCAATAATACTATAGTTATTAGGAGGTGGTGCAGTTCTGTAATATTCTGTGTCATTTCCATCTATTTTGCGTCCTATGTGTCTCAGTGTAGATGCTGGTAATCACATTAGAAAATTGAACAGTTGGTAATCATCTTTCAAAATTTCTGACAAAGAAAGTACAATATAATTGAAAAACGTTAAAGGCTCACAGGGACATGCTGTGGTGCATGCTGTAACAATGCAGACAAAGCTGTTTCTTGTCCTGAAACCACAGAGCAACACTCAGCAGCTAACTACTCATAGGGTACATGACTGCTGCCCTCTTATGGTAGACACAGGAGTGCCATTTTTCCACCAGGTCCAATTGATCAGCATTTTAAAAAGGCTCTTGCTCTCAGATGGCTGTAGATCTTATTCACATTGGTCTATCGCTAATACACATTGCCCACATGCTCACAAAGATAAAAGCACACAACCTTCGAAACACACCAATGTTCAAATCCGGTATTTAAATCCTGCTTGAGTCTGTCTGTTAGTAACCCAGCCTGAGCTATTTACAATGTTGTCAGTAAGCAGAGGCTTTCATCCAATGCAACTTGTTATAACTGTCACTCAGGAGAGGGAATGGGATAGACATCTGCTCAGCAAAGCCTACAGGTACTACAACTAGACCAAAGTATCGCAGAGGATAAATCCTCTCTCCAGGAAGAGACAGGAGTTTAGTTTGTAGACAAGAGCACCGGAGGATGTTTTGACCTATTGTAGGCGCTGGGGTCGAGTTGACTTCCTTCCAGCCGGACAGGAACACAGCCCAGCCCAGTGCGTCAAAGTCCTATTGTGTTTCTCTGGGATAGACAAGCATGCATACAATACAAATCAGCCCAGTGGTTAGGTAAAATGATTCAGCACTAACTTGTCAAGCCCATACCACTGGCAAACTAATTTATGAATACAAACTCCTGGTGTCCCTGTTACCTTTGTTATCATATAACCTTTCTTTATGGAAGCTTTATCCTAAGATCACAGAGGCACGTCTCTCAGTGCTATCTCCATTGTAGAACTGCGTAGAGGAGGAGGGATGCGGCTAATCTCCCTTGCAAAATTGCAATCTGTACATAAAGGTTGTGTCACAACACAACTGGGAGTTTATTTTAATCATTTGTGTTGCACACTATTCTGTACATTTGTTGAATCTATAATTGCGTGCCCTCGCCTTTCTTGCCCATGTCCCTCTTGGACTTATAAACACCTCGGTGCTACAAAGCAGCCTGTTTACGTAATTATCCCCACACAATGATGTGGTTTAACTATAGTGTAAATAAATGATGGCTACCCGTTTCAATTCCCACAACTGAGAGCGAACAATATCCTTGTCTGATTAATCCATTCAACCATCCTCCTTATATTACCCCAGTATTTACGCTGTACTACTACTGCAGGAAACAGCACCTTGGTGGCAGACACCGCAACGTATTAATATTTCTCTAGAGGAAAAGCCATGCCAGCAATCACTCTCCTTCGCCCACTTGCTCTCTCGGTTTCCGTGGTTACCCCGAGAAATAAGATCATGGTGAGTCACACATCATCGCACCACAACGACCGACGGCCGGCGTCCAGTGCCGTGCAAGCGGCAAACTGACCTGCGATGCGTATGACGGCCCTCTCCGCGGGGTCCAGCACCTCCCCAGAGCCCGACTTGGAGCGCTTCACCCTCTGGAGTTTGGAGAGGTTCCAGGGTAGGGTGTCCCCAGCACACGGAGGAGCAGTGCTCGTTGCGTGGTCGGCGTCTTCATCATCTGCTGGCGTCGGCCTCTCCCGTCTGGGCTTCTGCCGACGGCCCTCCATCACCTAGTCTGGGAGAAATTACCATTAAAAGGTGTACAATATAATATATTTATATGCTGCCTGAGGAAGGTTGATGCATGCAAGGCTGCATGTACATACAGCAGTGTCCAAACTGATGCATGATCACAAGGGTTTGTTAAAACATGAAGTGGCTGTTAAAGAAGTCTTTCTGGAAATGCAAGGGGTTCAAATAAACACTAGAACGGCCTGTCAGTGTCCAGTATTACATTGTTATTATATCATTCACGTCTCAGAATGAGGCTGAAACTTGGTTCATAGCTGGCTACTGCGGACCACAGCTACCTAGCTAACGGCTTGCCTTGTCTTTTTGGTCACATAGCAATGCCAGCCAACTGTTATAGTTAACTAGACAGTTATTGTAACATAGATACGTTTTAGTATGGTTCAACATTACAGGTTTTCCTCTGTGAGCTGTCGTGACCTTATACCACTTTATAATAACAGAAATTCAAATTAATAAAGATAAAAAGGCTATTTTAATACCAAAAAACAGATATACACCAAATGCAGAGAGGCCAATATAACCAGATAGTGGTGATGTGCCCAGATAAGGCCTCTGTAACAACACAGACCTACCATGAACATGCAAAACCCCTGGTCTCTGTACCTTCAGAAAGTGTATGAATGTAAAACAGACTGAGGGAATATAACATCATGTCACAGAGTATTCAAGCGTTAGATGTCTCAGTTGTATTGTATTCGTTCCTAATTTGCTTTTATAATTTTGCTTGCACTACATACACAGTTGGGTTGAATGGATGCATCTGGAAATGTCACACTAGAGCACAATTGAAGATTTAAAGGTTTGCAAAAAAACTTGAGGTTGACGGTTTGATTTGTAACTTTTAACTTTTAACCAACACTTACATTGCATAATGTCACAGAGCTTAGAAACGTCGTGATAGCACACATGTAAACTTCAGGATATGAAGTAAGCAGCTTTACTATGTTTCCACAACATGTAGCTCGTAAACGTTAGTGAAGCAAGTGTTTGACCTTTTACCTTTTGGAGTTTGGATTCCTAGCCAACCTTTAGGGGTTGACGTTTGGGACTTAATTAAATCGCGTCATTTGTGGACTTACAAAAGGTAAACATTGAAAGTAGCCTATACGTATATATGCGAGGGCTTTTCCCAATACCCTAGTCACAATTATTTAACTTGGCGTTGCTGTTGCAAAAACAGTCACTTTTTTACTGCATGTGATGTTATTATATAAGACAGCTCGCCAGGGGAACTTTGGTAAGATAAATGTTACTGCTTGCCCGTTCACCTGTAATAAATGTCTACAGCATAACTCCCTCACTAGAATAGAGCCAGCATGTGAATCCTTACCTCAGTATGTCTTCAATCAGCTCAATTAACCGCGCCGGGCTCGTGCTGTCAACCAGCGATGATTGCTGCAGGTTCCCGCGCGCGTGACTGGGCTTCAGCTTCAATTCTGCCGCTTATCGACGACTAAACTTACGAAGCCGCCTGTGTGTGACAGCCAGGCTCCTGTGTCCGGCGTGGTGTTGTGTTTAAATAGCCACTCCTTTGCAGGAGAAAGTCTAACGATTGTCTGACTTGTCCGACGGAATCCGCAGTCATCTGTTTGAATGGTACATTGCTGCTGTGCTGTGTACGTCCTCCTCGACTCGTTTACCTGATCGAATCATCAGCAATGTTCAATTCTGAACACGTAAGCTGCAAACAGTAAATAAACTCCCCATTCATATTTGATGTGGCGTTTAACTGTGCGTTAGAAATGTGAACGACGTTGACCTACCAGCTTTAAGTAATTAACGCTGCATTTACCAGCAATGGTCTGCTCTAACCGCGTTCTCAGGCGTTCTCGCCAAAGAGCGCGGAACGGGGTGCTACGAATGAGCGTTATTGGCGAGGGAGAGGGCGGGACTTTCACTTTAGTGGGTTTAGATGCGAGAGGAGAGGGTTAGGAGGAGAGCGAGGGACTTCCGATAGAGGGATATCCGTTTCCGTGTATTAGATATTTCTCTGTCAAGTTGTTTCTTAAAACCTCCTGATTTATTCTCAATGTCGTTGTTGTTCTTATTCTTGTAATAGTCTATTCTCGCAACGGGGACAGTTAACTGGCGTACACAGTTCATAGGATGCAACGGACCGGAAATTGCGTTAATGTAGACCAGGATAACGTTAGAATGTAGGATCCTCTCTCAGCCTCGGTCTGAGTCTGGCGCTGCGGTAAAACAAGGAATATCACTTTTCGATTAGTTTCCCTGGTGGTCCTGAAGAGAGCTCTGATGGTGCAGCAAGAAAACATCGCGGTCCTCTCACTATGCAATAGAATTGCATGTAATGTTATGCCTTTAGAATGAGCTGGCAGAGAATTTTCACTCTCATGAAATAATGATGTGAATTACTTGAACGGATTTGTGGATACAGTCAATTTATACAAGATATTAAAATCTATAAATAAACATTAACATATGTAATCAGTTCAGCAATATACAGAGGTTTAACACAAGTTGAATATTTTATTGTTATTGTGCCTGGCATGTCCTTGGTAAACTGGGTTATCACTCAGGTCCATTACTGCTTAAGATATCGCTCCTGAAATCCCAAAGCTCTTTATCAGCTTAATAGCACTCCACCCTAGAAACACAGCGAAACACCAACAACAAATTACTCATGTTGTAGATCCGGAATAAAGGTTTCTAGATCTATCAAGGTCATACCAATTACATACACGTGCACTGCTGCACAATAAGATTAAACCATGGAAGGAAATTAAATGATTACCTCAGACAAGTGAGCTCACATGTTTAACCTTAACCCAAGAAGGTTTAGCTTGTTATTTTACCTCTAAATATGGGGGTCTGGCTAGCCTTATAGATCCATAGCAGTCTTACTAAAGGCTGACTTCGTCCCTTCAAGGAGGACTAACACCCCCACCCCCCACCCCCCCCTCCATCCCTGAAATAATCCTATTTACAGCTGCACTGTCACTATGGCCCACTGGCCCTGGCTGGTCAAGGACAACTCTATTACCTTGCGTCTGTCCGTGACAAATGTGGCATAATAAACTGATTTATAGAGAAAAAAATCCCTGGATGTATTGAGCCATATTTTATTCTTGAGAAACTTTCCACTTCCCAGGGAAGTACATGAGGACACAACACTGAGTAGGTACAGCACAACTCAACATATACAAATGAGGTACAGTGTAGCACATTACACATCTTCAAACAAAGTGATTTCATGAACTAGAGATGAGTAGGACTGGAGATCAGAAGATCCAATCAGAAACAGAGGGGCGAAGCCTGTGAGGGGAGGGGGAGAAAGACACCCACAAATGAGCATGGACTGACAAAGACCTGGCCTGTACCACTGTTATTGCATTTATTCATGATTGCTTCAATGAGGAAAAAGAAATAACTTGCCCAATAATATGAAGGTTATTTCTCTATATTTGATGCAATATTATATTAATTGAATACACTAATAATATTCTATTTAAGTAAACAGCTTTCCTAAAAGATGAGATATGTCCCCCTTTTTCTTTTTCCCCCTTTTTCTCACAGCTTTTTCACAGTTACCATTCAGTTGTTTTAGTTCTGCACTTGTCTCTGCCAGACTGAGTCTTTTTTCTTCTTATACAGAGGCCAGGTTTTGGAAACATAGTGGGAACAAAGGCCCTCTTGTAATATACAAGGATCCTTGTTTGTTTCTGCACACAGAACAACAATGTGGTGGCTCTTTTATGACCAACTGCTTATGGCCAGACAAATACCCAAATACACCAGAAGGAAGATACGTACACATGGACGCACACACACACAACCATCCACCAACCCACCCACACCCACCCACACAGTGACAGAGGACAAGAATGAGAGTGATGTACTGATGCATTTTCATTTCATTTTCATTTTTTTCAGTTTTAGAGGTATAGGTATAGCAATTTATTGTAAAAGCAGGGTTTGTCTTATTTAATTGAAATTCTCTTTACAACCCAACAGCAATCAATAAATCAAGTGCTTTGACCTGCACTCTGACTCTCTTCCACAAGGCTGGACCGATCTCTCGCTAAAGCTAGCGAGTCACGTGTTGTGGGAGTTTCTTTGCAGGGAGGCATGGTGGGATTTTTTCGGTTGGATACTTTCAAAATCTAGCTTACACTGGCTGGTTTTTCCAAATTGCCTATACCTTTAACTGCAGGGTATGTAAAAGGTGGACATAAAAGGCCAGCTCAGAAATACCATGGGTGTCAGGTACCCTCTCTATCTCCCTGCAAGTTCTTGGAGAGCTGAATCATTATAATGCCTTTGCTGGAATGCTGGCACAGGTGCCCTCTACAGTCAGTCAAGACTATAAACCAGAGGGACCTATAGCCTACCGTAGCTGAGCTATATGTCATGGGCTGTCAGTGGAGTACTGGCTCAAAGAGCTGTCCCAGGAGACCTCTAAAATGTTAGAAATGTATAGTCTCATAAAAACAGGATAGTGTACATATTCATCTTCAATCTGAGGTATCCTTAAATTGTCACACAGTAGGGCACAATTTAAGATTGGAAGGTGTTTAACAGACAAATCTAAAAACAAAATTTGGGAGACATTTCCTGCCTCATTTCAAACATTAACTATCTAGTTGAAGCATGTGAAGTGTTACCCAGTGGTGACCCTTGAGTTTCCATTTCTTATTGATGTGGTAATCATTTTGCAGGAAGATAGTAGGCCTATAGAAACAGGCGTATTTTAGGTGCTCTTCAATGTCCGTTCTGTACAGTACTGTACATTCTATGATGAATACCATCTGTTTTATAATATGTACAGTCTGTTTTTTTAAGTAGTTTTTTACTGTGTTGCCAGATACCAAGACACCATTTTATGTAAATGCTTTGGAACAAAACGTTTTATTATCATTTATTATCTTCCTATCTTAATCTCAAAGATAGTTTATGGTTAGCTATAGATACCGAGCAAACTTAGGGGGCTTAAACGACATGAGGGTAAAGCATGGGACCATGGATGGACACCAAGGGACTAAAGAAAGAAAACTGGCGACTCTACACAAGTAACACAGGTGAAACGATAATATCGAACAAGGGGCTTTAAGCAATCTCTGGCGAACTCTAGTGGAAGATGCGGTCAACTGCACTATATCTCAAGAGGTTAGGGTTAGAGTCTCACTTGCCTGTTTACCCATGCAGTATTCGGATTCACCCTGCTGCTAATACAAGTGAGAACAATTAATAATAAGAAATATATTTAAACCTTTAAATTAAACTCTTGAAGAACCAGTGGCGGCGCCAGAGATTTTTTTCTTGCAGTGCTACCCCGGGTCTGAATTATTCGGTCATGGTACTGAGAGCTGTACTATATATTGATAGATCTAATATAGAAGCAAACTGTGAAAGTGTCAACAGCATCAAAGACTCCCCGCGGCCACACAGAGCATAAACAAACACACCAACAGAGCCTCCGACGGTCCAACAGCGCACAACATGAATCCCAAAATCCCAAAATCTACACTGTTATGTATTATTAATAATAATAATAAGTCAAACAACAGATAATGCAAGGCTTAACCAGGAGTAATGTGGGTAATGGTTAATGCGGTTACTAAATTAGAACAAAAATCAACAGATTCAATGCTTGGAAGTCAAAGCAAAGTCAGTAGGCTTATCTTCTGTGATCGAATATTCCAGCCAGGAGTTGAGGTCAAACCAGCGATGAATGAAAACTAATTTGCTGTTCTATTTCATCCTTACTGACCGCCAGAGGCGGTGCTTAAAGCACTGGATATATCCACCTCGCGCATGCGCATTTCGAGTACCTAATACCAACATAGTCACCTGTGACCCCCACGTGACACCGGGAAGGCTATAACTTCCGGTGTCGTTAGAGGATCTGTTCCTTTTCATCTTCTCGCTAAGGCGCAGGTACCATTTTGGACTTTAAGAAAAGGATCATTTACACTTACAGCAAGCCTACGTGCAGCCTCGCGACAATCGTCGGAGCCGCGGTCTACCCGTCCTCCAGAGGCTGTGGCTAGCTGGTTACGTCTGAAGAGGGAGACAGGTAGGTGGTCGGCGCCTGTTGGTGAAGGCAGTGCGTTCGCTCCCGCTCCCAGCACACGTTGTCCTCACTGCTCCCTTATTGTTTTGTGTGTTAGCCGTTAGCTTTTCTCTATTCTAACCACCATCTACTTTTATTTTGGTTTTTCCATTTAGCAGCAGCGCTTATGCTCAGCCTAATTACTATTTGTTAGTTGCAGGTGAAGGCAGTGCTCTCACTCCCGCTCCCGGTAACGCTGCCTTTTTTTGGCTTTTCTGTTTACTTTTAGCAGCAGCGCTTACGCTCAGGCTAATTGATTTTCTGTTTCTGTTTGAGAAGTGATTCCGGTGACACCGATTGTTGGGCTGCCCCGTAATGGCCCACCTATGTGTTGCCTGCGCAGCTCCCCTGGAGCCGGAGGACGGTCATGACAGCTGCCCTCCTTGCCTCGGCCTCGAGCATTTGAGGGAGGGCCTCACTGTCAGTGCCTGCATGAATTGCAGCCTCCTGCCGTGGGCTCTTAGACTGGCTAGGCTAGCAGGGGTGGAGCAGCGGGCAATAGCTGACGACCCCTCTGCCTTAACCGGTCTCCCCCAAAATCTGCGCTCTCGGCTCCGGCAAGACGGAGCTGCGACTAAGGGTGCCCCCCCCAAAAAGAAGGCGAGGGGCGGGCTGTCCTCCAAGGTGGACCAATTGGCGTCTGACATGGAGCAGATGAAGTCGCTCCTCCTGGCCCTTCAGCCTGGGACTGGTCGGGGGCTAGCTGGACTACAGCCTGACCCTCCCTTGGAGGATGTGCCTTCGTTGGACAATGCCCTGTCGCTTGCGGCTTCGGCTAACTTCTTTAACGAAGTTAATACCGAAGACGACGCCTCTCACACGTTGGGGGAGGCCTCCTGCTCCTCCGCTCAGAGCTCTCTGCAGGGGGCAGCGGATACCTCTATGGCGGCCATTATGCGTATGGCTCTGGCTCGCCTGGGGCTCGATGTCCCGCAGACGGACCCGGGTCAGGCCAGCGCCTTCTTCAGGCGCAACCCTGCTCCGTCCACATTCACCGTTCCCCCTTCAGAGGAATACGTGAAGGAGCTCCACGCGTGCTGGAGGGACTCCAGGGCCCTTTCCCATTCAACAACGGATGCCCGGACCTTGGCTGCCACGCAGGATGCGGCACAGGTCGGGTTGGGCCGCATGCCGCCAGTTGAGCCGGCCATCGCCTCGCTCATCTTGGCTCCTGATGAGGCTCTGAGGCCGGATGCCAGGTGTCCCCGGCCGCAGTGCAGGGTCACGGACGACCTTCTGTCTAAGGCCTATGATTCGGCAGCACGCATGGGTCACATTGGCAACTCCCTCTCCCACCTACTGCTGGGCCTTTCAACCTCCCTGCAGCAGGCTCAGGTTGACCTGTCACTGCAGAGTCTGAGCGACGCTTCACTGCAGGCGTCACTGCAGGGCTTCACTGCCGGCTTCACTGCCGGCTTCACTGCACTGCACTTATGTCAAGGGAGTTGGGGCGCACAATGTCCACCCTTGTCCAAACTCGCTGCCAAGGTCCTCCGTGCAGTGCCAGTGGAGCCAGGGGAGCTTTTTGGGGCAGCTGCCCTGGAGGCACTGGAGAGGGCTGCCCGAGCAAGGCAGACGAGGCAGGAGCTATTGGGGCTCCACAGGAGCGTGTCCGCTCCTAGCAGGCCTAGGGGCCCCTTGGCTGTCCCCCAGCGGTGCTCCCAACCTGATTACCCTGGTGGCCTATGGAGGTCTCAGCGGTCTGCTCAACAGCCCGATGAGGGGTTTCGGGCCCCTGAGCGCCCACCTCCCTGGCAGCCGCGTGCCTCACAGCCTAACCGACGCCCCCCCAGAGCCTCAGGAGGCCGAGGGGGCAGGCGCTAGGCCCATGGGGTCGGTCGTCAGCTGCTTTTCCCAGCAGCAGCTCAGTTACTGGGCTGCCTGTACTTCAGACCCTTGGGTAGTTTCCACCTTAACCCAAGGGTATGAATTGCAGTTACAACGCCGGCCCCTAGCCTTAAGCCGGGTCAAAATGACTACCGTCAGCGATCCGGCGAAGGCCTTAGCCCTGAGCCAGGAGTTGTCCGCCCTCCTGGCCAAGGGAGCCATCGAGCCAGTAGATCCTCTGCTGCACCCCAGAGGCCTATTCTCAAGATATTTTCTCGTGGCAAAGAAAGACGGCGGATTCCGTCCCATTCTCGACCTGAGGGGACTCAACAAGTTCCTGAAGGTACTACCCTTTCACATGCTCACCGCAGCAGACACACTGCGGGTCGTTACCAGGGCTGAGTGGTTCACCACCGTAGACCGTAGACTTCCACGCATACTTCCACGTCCCGATTGCATCACACCATCAGCACTTCCTGAGGTTTGCCTTTCACGGCCGGCATTTCCAGTTCAGAGTACTTCCCTTCGGCCTCTCCCTCTCTCCAAGGGTATTCACCAGAGTTGTGGCGGCAGCTCTCGCACCCCTGCAAAAGCAGGGCATGAAGGTCCTGCTGTATGGACGACTGGACGACTGGCTGGTCTGTGCACCGTCCCAGTCTCAGGTGGCCTGGGATACAGCTCGGCTACTTCAGCACGCGGCCCGGCTGGGCCTGATGGTGAATCTTCTGAAGTCACCTGGACCCGTCTCAGCAGGTCACATACCTGGGGATGGTCCTAGATTCAGACGCCATGAGGGCCTATCTGTCACCACGGCGGGTGAACGACATCCTCCTCCGCCTCCCCCTCTTTGAGTGTGGCAGGATGGTGCCATTCATCCAATTCCTCCAGCTCCTGGGCAAACTCACAGCTGCCTCAGCTGTGGTGCCTCTCGGCTTGCTGTCCCTGAGGCCACTGCAGATATGGCTAAACAGCCTCCACCTGGACCCCAAGTGGCACAGGCACCGGAAGGTCAGGGTGTCGCAGCAATGCCTCCTCTCTCTGTCCCCATAGAGAAAGAGGCCATATCTGTCGGCTGGTGTACCCATGGTGTACCCCTCCCCGTCGGGAGTTGGTCACAGCAGACGCTTGCCTCTCAGGATGGGGAGCGGTGTGGCAGGGCAGGACTGCCCAGGGGCAGTGGCCGGCCCAGAACAACGAGCATACCGTGCGGTGCAACTAGCACTCACTCACCCACTTTCTGCACCAGCTGAAAGGCAAGTACGTGCTGGTTCGATCAGACAACAAGTCCACTGTTGCCCAAATAAACCACCAAGGGAGCACTCGGTCTACACGGCTACTCCGGGTATCTCGGAGCCTGTTGACCTAGGCATATCCCCGCCTGGCCAGCGTGCGGGCAGTCTTCATCCCAGGGGACCGGAATCAGGTCGCGGACTTCCTGTCGCAACAGAAGCCCCCACCGGGGGAATGGCGGCTTCACCCGGAGGTGGTGGAGGTGATTTGGGGTCTTTTTGGCAGGGCGGAAGTCTTCGCCTCAGAGCAATCCGCTCACTGCACCCTCTGGTTCTCCTGGACGGAGGTGACCAGCCCCCTCGGACAGGACGCCTTGGCTCACGACTGGCCACAGAGTCCTCTGTATGCCTTTCCACCACTGCCCCTGATTCTTCCCACACTTCAGAGGGTGCTTCTGCGGGGTCACAGGCTACTTCTGGTGGCCCCTTTTTGGCCGGGGAGACTCTGGTCTCCACTGCTGTGCACGCTCTGCTGCAGCTCTCCATGGCGCCTCCCCTACAGGAAGGACCTCCTGTCACAACTGGGGGGTCGAATTTGGCATCCAGACCCCCGTCGCCTCCAGCTCTGGGTTTGGCCACTGCAGGGCCCAACCCACTGCTGAGGTCCTGCACGGCGACTGTCAGGAACACTATCCTGAACGCCAGGGCGCCATCTACCAGGGTGCAGTACGAGAATAGATGGAAGCTGTTCTCCGACTGGTGTAAGGGGAAGGCAGTGGACCCAGCAGTCCCTCCTCGATAGTGGTCGTGCTCATTCCACCCTGAGGGTCTATGTAGCTGCTATTTCTTCCCAGCATGAAAGGGTTGACGGAGCCACAGTGGGGTGCCACAGGTTGGTGTCCCTCTTTCTTAGAGGGGCTCTGCGGCTCCGTCCCCCTATGACCCTGAGGGCCCCAGCATGGGATCTGTCCCTGGTGCTGGAGGCCATGTCATTACCTCCGTTTGAGCCCTTGACCCAGGTAGGGTTAAAGTGGCTGTCCATGAAGGTGGCTTTCCTGCTTGCCATTACCTCCGCGAAGCAGGTCGGGGAGTTGCAGGCCCTATCCGTGGCAGATACATGCCTGCGTTGGAACCCCGATGGCTCGGGTGTAGTTCTATGGCCGAATGTGGCGTTCCTGCCCAAGGTGCTTTCATGCACCCATCTCAACCAGCCTATCCAGCTCGCTCGTTTTGACTCCCCGTCTGAGGAGGGTAGATCTGAGCTGCTCTGCCTGGTACGGGCATTTAAGGCCTACATTGCTGCTACTGCTAGTATACGACAGTCAGAGCAATTGTTCGTGTGTCATGATGGCCCTAACAGAGGTTGTGCTCTCTCCAAGCAGCGACTCTCTGGTCACATCGACTGGGTTATCGATGCCATTACACATGCCTATGGGAGTGGCCGCCCCCCGCCATCTGGGGTGAGGTGCCACTCCACCAGAAGCGTTGCAACTTCATGGCCTGCACTAAGAGGGGTGCCCCTGGAGGCTATCTGTGCTGCAGAATCGTGGACAACGCCTGGCACATTCACAAGGTTTTACCGGGTCAACGTCGCCGCCCCCTATCCAATGGGTGTGGTCCTACTTCCAAGCTCTGTTGCCTCCAATGAGTGAGGTGGGTGTTGGATTCTTTGTGACCTTGTTGGTATGGTCATCCAGTGCTTTAAGCACCGCCTCTGGCGGTCAGTAAGGATGAAGTTACAGATGTAACTACGGTTCTATGAATCCTGGATGACCGCCAGAGCTTCTAGTCACTACAGAATCCTTGTGTTTTCGCGAGAAGATTCTAGGAACAGATCCTCTAACGACACCAGAAGTTATAGCCTTCTCTGTGTCACGTGGGGGTCACAGGTGACTATGTTGGTATTAGGTACTCGAAATGCGCATGCGCAAGGTGGATATATCCAGTGCTTTAAGCACCGCCTCTGGCGGTCATCCAGGATTCATAGAACCGTAGTTACATCTGTAACTTTCGAATTAGCTTAATGAACTGCTGTCGTCCTCATCCCCACTCTGCATGTCACTTTCAACGAAATGACGCCAGTGAGACGGCACTCATTCCTCTGGATGTGTGGTTGTTTTTATCACAAAGGTGAAGTGAGTGACATCACTAGCTTAAAAGTGCCACAAGCCGTTTTGGAAATCAGCCCCTGACATCACAGGTGTGTGTGTCCACCTAGATGCGTGACGGATAGATGAGCAACGAACTGACAACAAACTGACAACACTTAAAGGGGTAGCTATCGTCATTGGGGACGCTGTTTCACTCCAGATTAACTGCAGAAACAAACTGTCTTCAAAATTGTGCAGATGAATGACAATTTGTATGTCAGATTTTAGTTAATTTCTTGGTGGTGCCATAGCACCTGGCAGCAAGAACCACCCCAGCGCCACCACTGCAAATGCCAGTGATTGTTTTACAAGAAACTCTCCCCTCCAGTTGATGGTTAAATCAAAAATGTAGTAATTCTATGGGTCAGTTCATGTATACATCCGTCGGTTCATTTCCTTGTGGGAGGAGTTTAAATAAACCAATTACAGAAAACTTTATGGACCTTACGCAACCTCAAATATATTACACTCTACGCGTCATTACGTTACCTTCTTGTTGCTAATCCACTCAAAATACTCAGGAATCTTGTAACCTAACCAACGGAAATACCCCCACCCCCCGAGAAATAACCCCACCCTTCGAGACGGCATGCCCACTTTCTGTTTAAAACAACATCAGAGGTTACTTATTTTCATACATCCGTGCTATAAAACCTACATATTTCCAGAGTGCAATAATAAAGAGTGCAACAGTCCAGAAAGCCATAATGCAACAATGGAAATGTGGAACTTAATGGAATTCTGAGGTCAAAACTATATGATTTACATAAACGATGAATGGAAAGACTAAAGATCCCCACATGTACTCGCAGTTTACAATGGTCAGTTCTATACAGGCCGGTCATGTTACACAAAAATGTGTGTTGAATAAAGTGGTGACTGTTGCCTTGTGAGCAATTTAATGCTGGATAACTGGTGATTGCCTATCCACACACCCACATACACACACCCACACACAAATATTTTAAAGAACGCACGCACACACCCGCCCAAACACACACACACACACACACACACACACACACACACACAATTTTAAAATACACATGCCCACCTTCAGACAAGCAAACAAGATAGACACACAAAGACACATGTTGTAAGAGAAAGCACTCCATTTTATATTGTCTTTTAGTAAACTGCACATAAATACACAACACTTCATGATCACACACACTTGTATAACAGCACATATAAACACATTTCAGCTCATATACTCAGAACCACATATACAGAGTCAGAGGCACACACTAAATCTCACACACCGCATTGCTATTGGTCCAGCCCCAGACACAGAGTGCCTGCGTACCTCCGCCCACAGGCCACAGAGGGTGAGGGGGAGAGAGGGAGAGAGAGAGCGAGAGGGAAAGAAAGAGAGAGAGACAGAGAGAGAGAGCAGATGGGCACCAGCTGTTTGGAAGTGAGCCCCGGCTACACGGCTACTGTATCTATCAAGAACAAACACACACACACACACACACACACACACACACACACACACACACACACACACACACACACACACACACACAAACGCACTCATACAATCACACACATACACACACGCACACACATTTGCACACACACAATTAGATACATTTCCATGCAAACAGGCATGAATATGTATACACACTTAGTATGCATGTTTACACACACACACACACACACACACACCCACACACACATACATACAGTATGGGAACTGGAAATGTACTGGATGTACATAACACACACACACACACACACACACACACACACACACACACACACACACACACCGACTCAGTGCCTTTCACACTAAATCCTACATGAAGAACAATAATTACATTAATTAGTCTATTTCAAATAATATACAACAAAAGTTTCTCTAAAGTAATTTGTGTAAGCAGTAAATCAACAGTAACATCGGTTTAATAGCCAAACAGTTTGTGAGTTCAATGTTCTCTTCACAGGTCCAGGTCTGTCTGACCTGACGATTTGCGGTCTGACCTTTGCTCACTACATCAACCCAAGTTGGACTTCTTTATTTTTTGTCTCCCTGCAAAAATCCTAACCTTATAAAACTTCAAGCTTTATTCTAGTTATACTACCCCTGCATTGTGCTAGTGCTGCATTAGCATTCATCCATGATACAGTCCGCTTGCACAGATGCCTGCATACTGCTAGCGACGTGTCCAAGCAACAGCTAGTGACGGCTTGCATCTTGTTAGATTTGTGTTGAATACTAGCTGCCTTGTTAGGTATATACAGCCCTGTGTGTGTGTGTGTGTGTGTGTGTGTGTGTGTGTGTGTGTGTGTGTGTGTGTGTGTGTGTGTAAAGTACAGTATGTACAGTAGTGAGCAGTGGTTAGCCTGGGTTCAGTTCAGTTGAGGCCTACTTCCAGTTGATGTTACAGCTGCGCTTCACATCAGTGCTACTGCAGACCAGAACGCTGATGATATTAAACATCACAGACCACCACATGTACGCTCACTGCCACTGCATGGTTTCAGGGGGGTAACACTCTCCTAACCTTACACTTATTGACTGGAACAGGAACAGGAAAGATAAATGACAATATGGAAACCGTACTCTTCTGTGAATGGTTTGGACCACGGCGCTCCTGTGATTCGCAGCCCCACTGCTGCTGATGTGGTTTGGCCAGCCTTGGGTTTAGAGGGCAGCCCAGAGGAACCGTAGGTTGGTCGGGCCGCCCTCGCTTCCCTCTCTAGCCCCGACAGGATGTCTTTAATGAACCGCGAAGTGTTTGATGTGTCGCATGTCACACTGGAATGGCCCAGCACCCCCGCGGCGGCAGCTACGCCCGACAAGAAAGAGGAATGTCAACAGTCAAACAGAGTCAAATGAGACACACTATAGTAAATATGAATTCCAGGAAATGTCTTTCTTTTGTGACACAAAGACCGCAAGTCAATTTGTGGCCATAATGGGGGGAAATGTCTTCTATACAGTATGTTCAGTATTGTAAGCGTTGATTTATTGGACGGATGAAGGAGGCGGATTGTTACGGCGACCAAACAAGTGCTTCCAGCAAGTGCCACAGATAAGTACAATTTACGTGACTTGTCATGTAAAGCTTTTGTTTGCTATTGATTGATTAATTTGGCATTTAGGGGACATGACTGTGTGTCTGTGTGTCTAGCATGAGCAATCAAAGGGTCGACCCCGCCCCCCCCCCATAAAGGTTGAAAACGGCGGGTGGTTTTCAGTCAGTCCACACGATGGCGCTGCTGGTGTTCTCCGTGAGGATATGCTCCGTTGCCGCGCCAGATCTTATGGTAGAAACAGTAAAAAGAAAGCGCACCTCATTATCGTGGCCTCTAGAAAGCTGACGTGATGGTTCAGTAATTGTGATGGTTTTGATACGTTGTTTTTCCCCACAACTATTGCAAGTGCTCCATGTTTGATCTCGTAGGCTGTTGTGAAACTGGAAATGAATGGTGATTAACTATAATTAGGCCTATTCCAGACTGAAAAATAGGTATTTTCATTGCGTTCCAGCTATTAGAACCCTTAATGCGCTCTGTGTAGAATGGCACCTGGAAATTAAGTGACAAAAATCACTTCATAAAGACTGTTTAAATTAAACTCCAGCAGTCAGTTAATTAAGCAAGTGTTGTAACTCAAAGACATTAATACCCTTAGCACTAGAAACACAAAGACACATGGCACACACAAATTCCCCTCGACGTAGCGAGACATTTTAATTACATTAAACATGTCAATGCTAGCGTTTTTTGGTATTTTAAAGAGTTTACAAATGCTTGCATGTGTAAGTGTTTGTGTGTCGCGTAGCCTATTTGTGTGCAGGATTGTGGCTTGGTGTGTGTGTGTGTGTGTGTGTGTGTGTGTGTGTGTGTGTAGTTAGCAGCGGCTGCCTTCGAGCGGGGGAGCGAGGGAGAAGGAAGGATATGGCTCTGATTAAAGTAGGCACTAAAGCAAAGGTGGTAATTGGGATCATAAACACTCACTTCTCCATTTACCCCTCTAATGAAGCGTCTCTGTTTATTTTGAAGCTGGCTACTTCATCAGGAACATTGCTGCCACTGTAAGGCTGGCGAAGCCGCTGGCGTCATGGCGATGTGTCCGCACAATGGCCACCCCTCAGCCAGCTGATGTCAAGCAGCAAATTGGGTCGTCTCGACTGAACACACAACTTGAGACATGTTTACCTACGCACATTGCACATGCAAACACGCTTAGCACACATGTGCGCACACTAACACCGTGGCTTGCACACATGAAACACACACACAGACATGCATGCACTTGAGCACCCACACAAGTACACGCACACACACACACACACACACACACACACACACACACACACACACATAAACATGTGCTCAAACTAACATTTACTTGCATAAACACACACACACACACACACACACACACACACACACAGACAAACAGACATGCACTTGAAGACACATGCACACACTGTACTGAGCTCATGGTCTCTCATGCAGACCTGAGACCTATGGATCTGAACTTAGTAGCAATGAGTGAGAAATTCAGCCACTGTGGCTCAGAGGGCCATACAAGGGTCAAGACAAACATCTAGCCACTGTTCGCCTATTCATGAGCCTCGAGCTGGCCGGTACGGGTGTAGGACCAAGCTGTGTTACACCCACAGCCCAGGGCTCTTCTGGCTCCTAACCCTGACTGCCCCCCCCCAGGCTCAAATCATCAGGCAGATAACGGAAACGTGCAGCTTTTCATTGTTTCAACTGAAGTTTGAAAGTTTGGAAGTCTTGCTATTAAACGAATATGTCAGATCCATGGTGTTTTTTTTGTTTAGGAATCCCAGTGATTTTGTAAATTGTTCAACCGATAACCATTAAGGGATCAGAGTTTCCGAACTCCAAAAGCAAACAGAAATCCACCCCCAGGTTGAAAACACGGTTCATGGTTCCACACTTTGCGGCTAGCCCTGTACAAGAACCGTTAATTCATAGCAATTCCTTTGAAGCAGTAACCTGAAGGAGGATCAGTCAGTCAGTATTCTCCCTGCGCCGTTCCAAACCTAAATGCTATGTGGCATGTTTGACATTGCGAGTGAAAGGAATAATGCAGGTTGTCAGGTAGGAAAGAGCCAGGCTATGAGGCCACCGCAATCAGGAAAACTTTGTCCAGCACTAGGCATGACTTCAATAAAATACCTCCAGCCTACTTTTAAAAGCATTAGTCCTGGGCAAATTAAAAAGTAGAGTGCAATTAAAAGAAATCACTGTGTAAATGTTAGCATGTGGAAGTTTTCCTTTTCCTTTTTCTTTTGCTCCTCCACACTGAAACAAAGAATGCCCCACGGGCAAAGTCGCCCAGCTGCAGAATATTACTGCATCCATGTGTTTTGAATAAGGCACCATTATAATCAAAATCATAAAAAAGGTAATGTGGCCCTTTTAAAAACATTTAAATATTAGTTAGCCAATTCAGAGTTCATGCATGTTTTAAACATTTCTGTTCTTCCTAATTGAATGAATGTTTGGGAAAGCTAGCAAGGTTATTCTTCATAACTGAAATGTTTGGTTTGATGAGTAATTGGTGCACTTTCTTTTCAACAACATTTCATATTGGAGACCTTAAGTGATCCCTGCTCTTGACTATTGTATACATGCAACTAGCTTTCCTAACCCTGGTCCTCACCCTAAACAGACCTGGTGCTGTCCAAACTTAACCCATACTAACTTAATCCAGCCAAACTTTACTTAACCAAACCAAACGTAAACTATCTTAACCATATCCTAAACTAAACTATGCAAGACCCTTACCTAAACTAAAAAAATTTATTACCTCATGTAACCTAGCCCAACATAATTTAGATCGCCTAGAGATCCTAAGATGCACACTCTAGTAAAACTGAAATAATTGTTGAAGAAATAAAGATTAGAAAAATGACTTGAAATCCCAAAGAACCAAGACCAAACAACAACAACAACAACAACAACAACAACAACAACAACAACGTAAGGTGAGATACCCTGACAACCAGCTGTAAACTTAACAGCTTATTTAAAATGCACTCAAAATAAATGTTGTATATGAATTGCCGTTAAACCCGAGGGAAGTAATGACTGCCACATTCTGTGAGGCCAGAGGCGAACCACAAATCTCAACCCTCAAGCTGAAAGTCACCAAGGGTGTCGCCTTAACACTGGGACAGATGAGTTTCCATGCGAGGAGCAAAGTTGTCTGGCCAAATCCACTTTTCCCCCTTATTAACACGGATATTTCCGAGCTGTCAGAGGGTGAAGTCTGGGTTTTTGAGTGTCTTGCTGACACTGGGCTTCCTCTCTCCATAGGTTCCATACCTACTATGGTTCCGATCCTTGCAGTTGGTCGCGGCCCACGTTCTAAGCCAGAGCTACGCTGCCAGGCGGTTCACAACTTACTTAGCAGCACACACTAATTTACTGAGACTCGACACTGCTTTGGGTCCCGCGGTACAATTCCCACGTTCCAGCTGAGAAAATATATCATTAGTCCCTCGTTGTAATGCTTGCCACGTTACGTTATAAAAGCTGGGTGTAAAGCAACATGGATGGAAGACGAGTGATTTCCAATGTGCGCCCGTTTGAGTGACTTGTCTGCTTGGAAGAATCGGTCGACATTGGGGATTTGAGAAGAGGACAAGTTGTGGTGTTGAGAAGGGGCTTATTCTGGTTACTAAATGCTCCTGGGTGGCTTACAGACTAAGCATTTCCACTGGAGCCGTCTCCGCAGCGTGCTTCAGCCATGCTCACGCTGCTCTTTATGAGTCTGTCTCCAAAAGTTATACGGATCAATTAACTTTTGCAGGCCAAATTAAGATTCCGCGCTAATTGCTGTCTCACTAGGCCAATTTGATACAGACACGGGCCCCTCCCCCACACCTACGTACAGATTTGTATACATTTAATGAAAAACACGTTTTCCTTCTCCTTGACCGCTGTTTTCCCAAGCCGAGAGGGCAGTACGTCAGCCGGAGCCAGCCAAAGTGACTCCAACGTACGCAAGCAGCAAATTGAAAGGCCAGCGTCCATGAGAGCAGAACAGAGTGCAGGCCGGCGACGGGTGTTGCTCTGTCATTAAGCGCCTTGTGTGAGTGTGAGCGAAGACCCTTTTTTGGCACGAGACCACAGTTTGCTGCCTTTTTTTTAACATCACAAACATTTTTACTGCCCTGACAGATTGTGACCGAGCAGGCCACAACAGGCAGCCTCTGTCACCCTCAAAACAACCACCCCACAGCCGCACCAGACCCAGCTAAATATACCCCCCCCCCCCACCCCGTCCAGTGAGGAGGAAGCGGGGAGAAACTGTTGAGTCTGACCAGCTAACTTGTGGGTTAATTAACCCACACAGTGGAGGCTAATTAGAGGCCTTGGCTGTGCGCCGTAGGCGACCGTGATGAGAGCCGTGTCGGCCCCCCCACCCCGTCTCCCCTAACGTCTCCCCCGTCTTCCACTTTGTAGAGTTCACCTCCCTGGCCTCCTCTCCCATCGATACTCCTAATCGCACGTGCGCGAGCACTATCATGTGGCAGCAATTTGGACGGTCGACACCCAGTGGTGAGCTGACCCCCTCTCCCCTATACCCCCCACCTCCACCCCCACCTCCGTCTCCTTCCAACCAACACCACCTCTGAGAAGCCACATCTATCACATATCCAGCCCAGCCAAGCCCCTTAAAACCATGCCGTTCCTGTGTGTGTGTTTGTGATAGTATGTGTGTGCATGTGTGTGTTTGTGTGTGTGCATTTGTGTGGGTGTGTGCGTGTATGTGTGCACATGCTTCTTACTGGCTGTTCAGTAATGAGCATAGCAACCTGCTGAACAACAAACACACATGAGTATAAATGTACACTTCTCAGTAAGGTCATTCAAAATGTACTTTCTTATGAACATTTTTTATGAAACCTATATGTTTCTTGTGGTTTAGAGGATAAGCTACAAGTAGATATTTCAAATTTCTTAGCACATAGTCAAACCAAATGAAATCAAGATGCGTAGTTTAATATCTATATCACATGGCATATCATTACCCGGGCTTAGTGGCAATGGAACAA